>NW_027526407.1:124399211-124799847 GCF_048455015.1 Haemaphysalis longicornis
CGCGCCGCCGAAGGGATGACCGCACGCATCGAACGCCAGCATCAAGGACATCCAGCGGGAGCGGATACCAGGAAGTGGCCATATAGGAAAGAAGTCAGGACGCGCGGAGCCCACGACGTCCAAGGAGTGACCGCGTGCATCGAACGCCGGCCACGCAAGGGTGCGACACGTCAGCGACGACGACCGCGGTAGGCCAGTTCAGTAGGGACGCAATTATAGGACACAACTAGGAGGTTGTCGTTTAGTGAGATCACCTAGAAGGTGATAGAATGAGTTGATTCGGACGAATTGTGTAGAACTTTACTGTAGAGCATGCTGGGCAGAGAGTTGAATTGTTGGTTGGGATTGTTAGAGGTGTGAGTGTTTATCGTTTGGGTGTAGTTTAGTTAGTCAGTGCTTTGCGTTAGAGGTTTTCAAGTGTACATTAAATGTGTGTTATATCAAACTCGTCAACGGCTTGAATGTGTCCATTTCTCTGAGCTGGTTAAGACCACCCCACTATCCGTTCACGTGACAGCCCTGTCCCCATCAGATTCTTCTGGTGGTGGGTCGGTGGGAGCACGGGAGAGGCCGTCGGCGTCGGAGTGTTTTCTGCCGGATTTTTAGACGACTGTGACTTCGAACGCTTCCATGCTCAACCTCCACAGCCCAAGACGGCCTGATTGGTCCTTCAAATTTGGGGGCTAACATTCCGCCTCCTCAGAAAGGAAATTGTTTGGGTGTGTTGGTTCACAGCCACACAGAAACAAGCGGTGTAAAAAGCACACAGTCTACAAAATTCCAGTGTCGTGTGGCAGACACTATTCCTGCCAGAACGGCATTTCCTCAAACGTTCGCTTACATGAAAAAGCACAAGAATAAGGTCAGGAATGTGGCGACCGACGGCGAGGTGGCTGCCCATTGTAAAAAATGTCTCGGGAAACCCGTGCCATCCTCTGTACGACCAAACAACTCTCTTACATTTTAACCGCGAGACCCTGACAAGAGAAATTGTGGAAGCGGCACAGATAGCAAGGTCTGGTGATCAATACGTCAGCAAGGCATCTGTAGCCTTATTTCAACTTGAATTTGATTTCTTGCCGTAGGCTGCACGTCATTGTTTTCCTAGTTTTGCTCATCGTTTTGATGTTTCCCTTTCTTTCAACCTTTCTTCATGCTAGCCAGACGTGTTTAAAAGCGCTGGCTCTGCAAAAAACATTTTGTTCTAAGTTTAGCACTTGTCATGTCAACGCCTCGTTCTACAGTTTTTTTATGGCGCTTGCTTTCTGTGTAACTCGTCCTTCTTCTACACCAAGGAACACCATCCTGCACCACGATAAACAAGTATCTAAGCATAAGCAGCGAATAGCTGCTAAGATGGCGCGCGGTGCTATAAAATATGTATCCCCAGAAGTGTAGGTGGGCGAAGATGTTGAGAAGGAAACGTCAAACATTAAACCCAAACTGTGCTACGTACGGGCAAACACCCAACCTCTCAACGCGACGTCGTCATATTCGAGGATGAACTCAGCGGCTAACAACTTCCACCTAATTTTACTCAATAAAGTTCGGACTCTCTCTCTTTATCACCCTTTTTCTCTCTTTCTGTCGGAGTCTTGGTGTTTGTTATAAATAAAAAAACGTTTTGAGCCCACAACGTAAAAAAGTATAAACTGTGAGACACTTAAACTGTCATTTCCTTGGTCAAATTGACCAAAACAGCACAGCTTCAACCTTTTGGGCAGACATACCAATCCACTCAAGCTAAACCGTTGTGTTCACTTCCTTTGCCACATTGATCGTTGCGGTTTGTCTATCTACAGTCACTGAACTTGAATTATCGGCAATCATAAATGGTAAATGCATGACTCCAATCCAAAATGCTTCCCCCATGTCGAAGAAACGCTATCGTGCCTTATATCTTAAAAGCTAAACGTAGACGTCCCCTGGAATTTTTTTTTAAATATCGTTTAGAGTTGATGCCATGCGCAATTCAATTTCCTTATTTCAATACAATAGTGAAAACATCTTCCTCATATGACTGTATCCACTGCTTATCGCGACCATTATCAGCACAATTTGGAGATATATTTTGTTATTTGGATTCAATTTCGATGCATACTACTATGTATCCCAATGATGTAATGCATGCAAAAGCGATGCTAGTATAAAATAAATATTTAAATGGAGACCCAGTATAAAGTGCTTTTTTGTGGGCATCCTTTAGCAAAGGGGTTTACCAGGGTACAAAAAGTGTTGTCCCTGATATTCAACTGCCGTAAAAAAGGAATAACTCGCTACCATTGACGCTGTTCAGAGTGTAAGAACGTAGCTGCTAAACAGTCAGAGTTATAACCATTGCTGGTGATGTTTTCGAGGGTCGTCAGAGGAATTTTATGTAAAACTCTAAAGCTGGAGGAAGGTGTGTAACAATGGGCCGAGGAGCAAGTTCGCCTCCGAGGTTCTTAAAAACCTTTTGCATAGAAACCTGACCTGCGAAATATTCATTATGCTGTGTGTATTGCAGTAGGGAGCTTTGCGTTGTGCCTACTGCCATTTCTATAATTTTGGTTCTAAACATATTGTGAAACTCCAGTCGTACGCCTTGCCTTGGATGAACAAAAGGTGAATGGAACAGCGGTCACAAGAAGCAGAACACGCCCAAAATGTTTTTTAAGAAAGTACGACGTTAAAGAAAAATAAATACGTTTGTACAATTGAGTGTTGTGCAGGTACTTCGTGAAAACAACATCAGAAATAGATTGAAACTGAATGCACTTGTTCGATCTCTCCGAGAATCAGAAATTTTGATCGAGTAGAAAATGTTGAAGAAAAATGGTCGAAACCGTGCATTCTTTTCAGGGGAAGAAAATATATGGAATATTCCTGAGTGTTTTGTGGAGCCCCAAAATTCTTCGTAAAGCTGTTGGGGCCAGTTTTTTGTACAACTAAACTGCTTAAGCAACTGCTGTAAAACCAGGTGATTTAGTCAGAGCATGAAAGTGTTGAGGAAGATTGTACTGAAAGAGATGGACTAAAAGCGACACTTTCATCTCTGCGAAATTCACCTCACTAAAGTAAGTGCCATGGGCTACACCACCTCCCGTCTATTAGAACTGGGCGCAATACAGAAGATACTATATCCTGGACAATACAAGTATTCCAGTTATGCCAAATAAATGGATAAATGAGCAATTTTTGCGTCTGACAGTAAAATAGGCTCTGCTCTTACGCCAAAGACAAGTTGTGACGACCAGTAAGAATAAATAAAATTTGCTGTAATCTGATGCTGAACAATTAGCAAAGCTGCACTGACGGGTGGATGGCTGGTGGTTTCATGCGGGCTCAATTTGATGTGGGTGCAGTGGACACAAAATGGTAGGTTTGTGCTGCTCTACAGTGCTGCTGAGTCGTCTGCTTGAGCTGCATGGAGGGCTCATCCGCGCGCCTCAGTACCGTTAACGTACTGAGGCTGAACTCTTATGCCAGTAACATGCCTACTTCCGGCAGCTTTAGCAAGAATGGAGTCTGACAACCACATCTCGGCTGTCCTTAAGTGGCCGCTCTTTGGCCGCACATGGGTGGCTTTCGAATTGCCGAAGATGTACGGCTGGAAACGGTCCGTCTGAACGTAAGCCGCTCGACTGGCCGATGGAGACTGGCCGTCGGATGGCCATGGTAGTACGGCAGTATACCTCGAAAAGGCACAGATTTGGGCACGGTTCGAACGCGTCGGCGGAAAAAAAGACCGGATGAAAAATCACTGGCTTGACTACACCAGCTTCAAATAGGCCGAACGGTCCTGTTCTGCCTGGGCAGGTTGCTGCACCACTTAACATACGTTCTAAAAACAGCATTTTACCATGAACACTCCAGTATTTCTCGGTCAGCCCACGTTCAGACACACAACGCAGGTACCCGACGGCCAGATATTCAGTTAACATTGGGCCACCGATGATCCAATAAAGAAGGGCCGACATATGGCCCTAGGGCATCCGTTTTTCCTCTGGGAAACAGTGTTATTTCCCTATTTCTACGGTTAACCACGTGTCAGACAGCTGAATATTCGTGTTCTTCGGGACAGCAGTGATTAAAAAAAGACTTGCCCACGCATGGCCCCAGAATGCACGTTTTACATTCGGTCAGTGGTGTTCAGCACAATTACGGCAAGCGTACGACCGTAGAACATTTCACAACCAGCGTTTAGGAGTAGACAAGCCATGGTATGATCTAAGGTTATCTGTCATTCTTTCGTTAGCGATGTGCAGGAGAAAAGCTGCAAGCCTCCGGACACCGAGAACACATGCACTTCTGGCAACCCGTGTTCTGGAGGAGACCGGGCGATGCGTATCCGGGTTTTCCTTCGTTAAGGAACAAACCCTTAGCGAGCCCAGCTATGCAGATTCGTTTTTCATGCGCTCTGTGTTTGTACTATTTATATGAACATACTCAGTTTGTCAATCAGTAATGAGGGGTTCAAAGTCACCGGCAAAGTGCAAGAAGTCACTGAACCTTAACACTGAGCCTTTTAGGGCATCGGAAGTCCATTTATTGCCGCAAGAAAACTGTGCTACACCTGCGGGTGAGCTAAGCCTCGCTGGTCATATCGATGCCACACCTCGCCGCTGGCCTCGTCGACGCACCAACTCCACGCTATGCACCCCTTCGACAAGTTAGGCATTGGACACATGGCCTGGCAGAGATGTTGGACCGGATATGAGCGATGTTCACCAAAAAAAACTGGCCTTCAAGCGTTTCGAGCTCGTGGCGGCCACGCAGGAGCTAAACCAGCGCCAAGTCAGGACAGTCCTGGAAAGAAAGGCAAGAGCGCGCAAAAGCGCATGTTTCTGGTAATTCTTCTCACAGTAATACTTCGAAGAATCATGCCGCATTTTTTTGTTTTGTACTGAACATAGAAGAGGCTAAGCTCGTGTGTTTTTAGGCTCAATTGTGTGTCCTGTACTATGTTTCTTCGCTTTATTTTAAGACTGTGTGTTTAAAACCACGTGTTCTTTTACATTTGCGCTAACAACAGAGCCTAGGTAATAATGACGCCAAGATTATAATTTATTTGCAATGTTTGAAGGTGAGCTCAGTTACACTTTGGATAGATCACATTTGGTTAAACATCATCTTTGGCATACTAGTTAACATACATTTCATCCAGGATTTTCTTGCACAACGCAGCTAGTTGACTTCACGCAAGAAATGGCTCTAGCAATACATAGGTGCAAAGCAGTCGATTGTTCTTTTTTTTACTTGCAAGAGACATTCGACGTTTTTCCTCGTATAAAAAATTGCTAGTGTGTTTGGGGATATAAACTCATTGAATCTCTCCTAGCAAAGATTGCAGAGTGTCTCTAAGAAAGGAGTTGGAGGTTCTCAACGGTTGTTGTTACGGATATGTTACCGTGATCTGACTAGTTGCCCAGTGCTCCATTCTAGGCTATTTTGCGCTTCAGTTATATTGTCACGAAGACAAGGACGATGCAGTTGTCTTGAATGAGAAACACGTTTATTGGAGCGAACTTGTGCTCCCCTAACAACTCAAAAGAATACAGAGGCGCTGAAGCAGCGGTCAACAAAGTGACTTGCACAGGCGAGTGTCGTCGAATTTAATGCTCCGGCGTCCGCGCTGCACGCTTTTTATCTTTATGCGCGCGTGGTTCTTCGTCTTATACGTCTATAGGTCTTCGTCTTATACGTGCGGAAGCATGGCGTCGAGCATCGTAGTCGGCCTTCTACCGTAGACAAGCTCGAGCAGCGTCAGCCGCGTCGTCTCCTGGATAGCCATGTTGTACGGAAACGTGACATGCGGGAGCACTTTTTTCCAAATCCTAACTCAACGTCAACGTACATTGACAGCATATCCGCGATTGTCTTGCTGAGACGTTCTGTTAGTCCGTTCGTTTGGGGGTGGTACGCCGTAGTTCTGCGGTGATCCGTGTTGCTGTAGCGTAATACTCCTTGCATCAGCTCCGCAGTAAATGCCATTCCGTGGTCTGTGATTAGGACTTCCGGGGCTCCATGTAGCAGCCCAACTTGGCTTATAAAGAACTTCGCCACTTCTTGTGCAGTCCGCTCGGAAGAGCGGCGGTTTCTGCGTAGCACGTCATGTAGTCTGTCGCTAAGACAATCCACTTGTTCTGTGATCGTGACGTAGTGAACGGGCCTAAAAGGTCCATTCCAATCTGTTGAAATGGTCTCGATGGGACGGCGATAGGTTGCAGAAATCTCGCGGGTCTTGTCGGCGGCGTTCTTCGTCGCTGGCAGTCCATGCAGCTCCGGACGTAGTGCGTGACGTCAGAGGTAAGGCTGGGCCAGTAGTACCTCGCCTTGATTTTTCCAACAGTGCGGGCTGTGCCCAGATGTTCGGAAGACGGGTGGTCGTGGCACGCTTCCAAAATTTCGTCACAAAGGTCCGCGGGGATGACGAGAAGGTAATTCGCTCTTGTTCCGGGGCTTAAATTCTTCTTCACGAGGACGGAGTTTCTCAGGCTTAATGCTGGTAAGCTACATTTGAAGGGCCTAGGAACGGCAACGTTGCATCGCTCGAGGTACTCGAATATGACGCGTAAGTCGGGGTCGGCACGCTGCTGGGCGGCTAGGTCGCTCTCCGTCACGATCCCGAAGAACGCGCTGTCTTCATCAGAGTCTTGTGGTGGTGGGTCGACGGGGGCGCGGGACAGGCAGTCGGCGTCGGAGTGTTTCCAGCCGGATTTATAAAGGACTGTAACGTCGAGCTCCTGCAGGCGCAAGCTCTACCGCCCAAGACGGCCAGAGGGGTCCTTCAAATTGGCGAGCCAACACAGCGCATGGTGGTCTGTTACAACCTTGAATGGCCTTCCATACACGTATTGGCGAAATTTTGAAATCGCCCATATAATAGCCAGGCACTCTTTCTCAGAGGCAGAGTAGTTTTTCTCCTCCTTCGACCGACCATGGCTGGCATAGGCGATTACGCTTTCGCAGCCGCTTTGCTTTTGGACAAGGACGGCACCCAAGCCTATATCACTGGTGTCCGTGTGCATTTCCGTTTCGGCATTTTCGTCGAAATGAGCGAGCACGGGCGGGCTTTGCGGGCGTTTTTGCAGCTCGCAAAATACTTTTTCTTGGTCGTTTTCCCAGCTGAAAGGGGTGCTATTTTTCGTCAACCACGTGAGTGGCTCTGCAATGCGTGCTAAGTTTGCGACGAAGCGCCGGTAGTACGCGCACAGCCCGAGAAATCTTCGCACGCCCTTCTAGTCTTTCGGCCTTGGGAAGTTCGCAATGGCTGAAGTTTTTGCCGGGTCAGGTAGAACTCCCGCGGCGTTGAGGACGCGGCCTAAGAACTTGAGTTCCCCGTATGCGAAACGGGTCTTTTCATGCTTCAGCGTCAACCCCGACGTACGAATGGCCTCGAGTACAGACTCCAACCTTGCAAAGTGTTCGTCGAAAGTCCGAGCGAATACCACTGCGTCGTCGAGGTATACGAGGCAGGTGTGCCACTTAAGGCTTGCTAGCACAGTGTCCATGACTCTTTGAAACGTCGCTGGTGCTGTGCACAGCCCAAACGGCATCACCTTGAACTCGTATAGGCCGTCTGGGGTTATAAATGCAGTCTTCTCTCGGTCTCGCTCGTCCACTTCAATTTGCCAGTAGCCGGTCTTCAGGTCCATCGATGAGAAGCATTTCACGTGGCCGAGGTGGTCGAGGGCGTCGTCGATTCGGGGGAGGGGGTACACGTCCTTTTTCATGATTTTGTTCAGTAGCCGGAAGTCAACGCAAAACCTTGTGTGCCGTCTTTTTTCTTCACGAGTACGACGGGCGCAGCCCAGGGGCTTTTCGATGGCTGTATAATGTCGTCGCTGACCATGTCATCGACTTCAGTCCGGATGGCTTCCCGTACGTGTGAAGAGACGCGGTACGGTGACTGTCGAGTAGATCGGGCTCCATCTTCTGTTATAATTCGGTGTTTCGCTAGGGGTGTCTGACGTATTTTGAGTTTGCCGAAAAACAGTCGCTGTAGCGACGGAGTAAATCCAGTAATCTGTCCCGATTTTCTTGCGGCAGCGTCGGGTTCACGTCGAAAGGTTGCGGTGGCTTCGAAACAACTGCGCGTGCGCATTCAAAGTTAGCGACCGCGATCACTTGATTTGCTTCTTGCGTTTCTTCGAGGAACGCAATTTCCGCGCCTTTCTTTAAATGCTGGTACTCGTCGGTGAAATTAGTAACCAAAATGTGGGATTGGTGTTCCTTGAACCGCGCAATGCCTCTTGCGACAGACACACCACGGTCGAGAAGCACCCTTTGATCAGTGTCTACGATAGCGTCGACGTCAGGAGCAGCATCTCAAAGTAGACTGCGACCATCAAGCTTGCGCGTAGTGGCAGGGTGACATGATTATCGGCAATCGTTACAGCAGCACGTCGTTCGGGGTTCGGTTCCGGCATCATGGAGTGATGGGGGGGAAAAGTTATTGACTTGGTCTTTAGATCGATTATTGCAACGTTGTCCATCAAAAAGTCTATTCCAAGAAATACGTCGCAGGAGCAGTTAGGCAGAACGACGAACGCCGCAGGATACGTTTTGCCGTCTATGGTGACGCGCGATGTGTACGTTCCACTTGGCGTCACGAGGTGGCCTCCTGCTATGCGTATGTGCGGACCGTCCCATCTGGTCATAACGTTATAAAGTTTAAACGCAAATGGTCCGCTCATTACCGAATAGTCAGCTCCCGTGTCTACGAGGGCGACCACATCAAAGCCGTCGATGGACACCTTGACGTCAGATGCAGTCTTCATCGAGTTCCGGGTTCGTCGGGGCGTCGTATCTCTGCTTGTACGTGTTGATGGTCGGGCACTGTGCATCGTCGTTGTCGTCGTCTTCTCAACGGACGTCTCGGTCAGGTCGGGTACGCGTCGCGCCGTGTAGCTGTCGTCGTGTTTGGGAGTCTCGTCAGGGTTAGGTCGGGTCGTCGGGATGAGGGCAAGTCGTGAATCACTGTCTTCAGCGCGTCCTTGTGTCGTTGGAGGGTTTCCAGATTGTCGCCGCAGAGCAACTTCACCTCCAGAAGTTGCTGCTTTTAGTTTCCCCCGCGTGGACTGGGGGACCATCCACGTGCGAAATCAGCATTGCTACGGCGGTTAGGCGACTGGTGTGGGTAAGGCTATGGTGATCGGTGTGAGCGGGCTGGTCATCGGTTGGTGTTGGACAGGTATTCGTTGATCTCGGTAGGGCTTGGCCGGGACGGGGGCGTGGGGCGTCGACGGAGAAACCACGCAGTCCGAGTCTCCTGTACGGGCAGTGACGATAGATGTGATCGGCCTCTCCGCAATGGTAGCACAGCGGACGATGATCTGGCGTTCGCCAAACGTCAGTCTTCCTCGGCGTCTGGGTTTTGGTTGTGTACGGCGGTACGGTCGACGGCGGCGAGAGTGGACGGCGGTACGGTGGAGCTGCTTGTATACGGGTTGGAGCAGGGCGGGGTCGACGAACAGCCGCGGAGTAGGTCATCGCCTGTGGCTCGCGAGGTGGCTCGTATGGCATAGAAGTGCCCAAAGCGTGTTGGACCTCTCCGCGGATGACGTCAGTCAGGGAAGACACTTGAGGTTGCGGCGGCGTCAGAAAAAGCTTCCGAAGCTACTCCCTGACCACTGCTCGGATGGTCTCACGCAGTGTGTTGGAGCTTGTAGCCCCGGCACCGATCGTCTCGGAAACCAGCACGTTGACCGGGCGATCGTACTGCCTCGTTCGAACTTCCAGCGTCTTCTCCATCACGGCCGCCTCAGACGAAAATTGGGCCACCGTCTTGGGAGGATTGCGGACAAGGCAAGCAAAAAGCTCCTGCTTTGCCCCTCGCATGAGAAACCTTTGTTTCTTTTCGTCTTTCATCTCCGTATCCGCACGTCAAAACAACCTCTACATCTCCTCAACAATGATCACTACCCCTTCGTTGGGGTGCTGCGTTCGAGTTTCAAGTAAAAGCGCTGTGCGTTCTTTTCTGACCACGGTAGTAAAGGTCTTAGTGAACTCGCTTTTGAACTTAGCTTAGTTTGTCAAGGAGCTCTCGTGGTTCTCGAACCAAATGCGAGCCGAATCTTCCAAGTAAAAGAAAACGTGCCGGAACGTTTCTGCGTCGTCCCACCTGTTGAATTTCTGGACGCGCTCCAGTTTCTCCAGCCATTCTTCTGGGTCTTCTGCGGGGGCTCCTCGGAATGATGGCGGTTCCCGTGGCTCCTGCAGAACGACAGGAGGATTGGCTTGGTTGAGCATGGTGCTGGTTGCGACGTCTTTCGTCTTCGTCTTCTCCGGTAGTAGACCGGACTCGGGTGGTAAATCTTGCGGGCGGAGGCTGGCCCTTGTTGGACTGGCTTCGCGGCTTCCAGAGGTTGCAGTGGGCATGAAGTGTGCGTACCCCGCACCTCCACCAGATGTCACGATAACAAGGACGATGCAGTTGTCTTGAATGAGAAACAGGTTTATTGGAGCGAACTTGTGCTCCGCTAACAACTCAAAAGAATACAGAGGCGCCGAAGCAGCGGTCAACAAAGTGACTTGCACAGGCGAGTGTCGTCCAATCGAATGCTCCTGCGTCCGCGCTGCAGGCTTTTTATCTTTCGGCGCGCGTGGTTCTCGAAACGTCGATTCACATCGAGAACATAGCAGACACAAGAAGATTATTCTGGGCTGTTCATGTTAGATCGAAATGCCTGCCATATCACAACAGATGCGGCAGAGAAAGAAAGAATGAAACAAGCGCTTCTGTTGGCAAAGAGATAACACAGACCGGCGCAGCCGGTCGGTAAAAGCAAAACACAAATAAACAAACCCAATTTATGGTTCGCGGCAATATGCAATTTATAATAATATTCGCCAGAAATCTCCCTCCAGAATCTTCCAGGATGACTGTGTACTTTAGGCAACTTGAAATGATGAACGTGATTACGAATATCTGCGCCATGATTTATTGGAATGTAATATCACATCGGTGTGCCCATTCAGAAATGTCATTGATTGTTTAAAACTGGGTTCACGACCCCTTTGGAAGAACGGGTTTGTACCACTTGAATACGTTTAGCGTAAATAACTATGCTTCCTGGGAATATAAATATCTAAGAGCTTGTTTAGCATCTTATTTTAGTTGAAAGACGCATGCCAGACACATAAAAATTATATTTGCAAGTGTTTTGGGTTTTCTAAAACGACATTTCTTTGAACTTGCATTTAACTTAAAAGAGCCAATGTATTTGATTCAAACAGCACTCATTGTCAGAGTACCCATGTGTTTTTTTTTTGGAATCTGTGTAGCAATGAGCTAGCCGTTACGCTTCACATAATACGGAAGAGGGACGTGCAATTCGTAATTAGGATCGTCAACTTAGTGTGAGAGAGAGCAGAATTAATCAAATTGGTTATCCACTGGAGTCGATAAGAGGAGTGGAATCGTAAAGAAGAAGTATATCCAAGCACATTGCTGCATAGCCCGGAGGAGGGTAACGATACCAAAGAATATATGACATTCGTTTCAGAGGACGCCTTGGGCTGTTTAATATTTATGAATATATTACTACAGTAAAATAGCCTTCCACCTATGGTTGTATTCACTGTTTCTAAAGATAATTTTAGCGCACTTAGTGTATTCACTTTCAGTGTTATTTGTTCCAAAAACTTTATGCCTAATTTATGTATTCTCCTCCTGTAATTGCTACAAAGGACAAGTGGGTAGGTACCCAGAAAATAATCATTCCATATTTAGAGGCTATTCGAAAAATGTACTTTTGTGGGAATCATTTCAGCAAACGGGAATAACCGGGAGCCCAAAATTGTTTTAACTGGTTGTCAATTGCCTCAACCAAAGAGCCATAACCCGCAACCATTGATGCTCGGGAAAGTATGATAACGTGGCCTTAGCGATGGTCACAGTGCGAAGCAAGGCTGGCGCTGTTTTTGAGGGGAGTATGAGCAATGCAATGTTCTACTCCAAAACGAGAGAAAGGTTTGTAAACATAGAGGCTCAGCGCAAGTACATCAAGGAATATTTTAGAGCCCTACGCATTCAATCTCTACCAAATATACCTGTATTATGTTTTATTCGTTGCAGCATGCAAGGCATGCGGTATGCATACTAACGCATACCGCATACCGTAGATAAATGTTAGATTAAAAATCTAAACGCTACTCTTAGGCTTTTCCTTGTGTGAAACCAAATTTGAATAGCATTGTGGGCACCAGATGCAGGGCGTCAATCGCAACTTCTGTACAATATTTAACGAAGTACGACATAGAAGAAAGATTGGGTTCGTTTTGAATATGCAGTGGTGTGCGTGTAACTATTGAACATATCATAAATATCAATTGAAATTGTACGGACTTGTGTGAACTCTTCTAGATCAGCCCTAAAACAGCTCATGGAAAAAGTTGATGGTGTATGAAATTTATTCCTATAACGGATGCAAAAAAAAACGGACACCATTGTTATGTGAAGATATTTTATGTAACGCTCCGGAGGGTTCTGTGAAGTTTCTTAGCGCTACGTACAGGAATGCGCACCACTTTTATGTAAAAATAAACCTGTCAGAAAACTGTGGTAAAAATAGTTGATTTAGTCAAAGCATGGACATGTTCCGGAAGATAGTCCAATCATAAATTGGCTATAGGCATCACTCTCGTCTGTGAAACTCAACCCAGCAATGTATTGCTCTCCTCCGTCCCCCTGTTTAATACAGCCGGGCCGCACAGAAGATATCAGGACTCGTAAAATACACTGCTCGAACTGTAGCAAAAAAATGAAAATTTTACGCATACGACCTAATAACAGGCGAGCCAGTTTGGAGACGACAAAATGTAAGCAGTGTTTCATAAATGAATTTTTATGTCAACTGAGGCTGATCAAAAAGCAGGGCTGCGGCAAAAGCTGGACAGGTGATAGTGTCGGGTGGGCTTAGTACGGTGTTTGGGCATTGGCTATAAAGCAGTGGGCTCCGCGTTGCTGAGTCATCTGGTAGCGCTGTAGTGGTCGTCTACCAAGATCAGTTAACGTGCTTTGGCTGAACTCCAATATCTGTAACAGGGCCGATCTCCGATAGTTGCGCCAGTCGTCGTCGCTGAACTCATGTTGCCGTGCATCGGCCACGCACGGGTGGTGGTCGGATGGCCGGAGCCCTACAGCTGGATTCTCGCCGTATGAATGTAAGCCGCTCGACTGGCCGACAAATACTGGCTGTTGGAGAACCATGGGCGTGAGGCCGTACTCGGCGAAAAGCCCAACATTTGGACACGGCGCGAACACGTCTGCTTGAAAATGGCGGTGTAGAAAATAATTTGCAAAGTACATCGGTTTGATTTACGCAGAACAGTTCTGTGTGGCCTCTATATATTTGTCCTCAAATCAATTGCTGACATTTTTCTACATACGCTACCTTCGAAATTTTTGTATTCATTTCAGCATTGTTTAGTGGTTTTGTATGTGATTGGTGGAAGATTTTGGCGTTTTGACGGTGCATTTTCACTTAGTGTGTATTAAAATAATGCCTAACACCTTACTCCGAGGAAGTGCAAAACTTTTGTGAATAAAACATGAGTGCTTGTGTTTTCTCTTACCTAGAATCACAAAGCTCCATCGGCCCAAACTGCCTAAAAAAGTTTTTCCAGAGTGATAACAAGCGGTCCAAAATGCGTTAACGAAGGAAGTTGTTTTCTTCCTTCAACCCCGCGCACTAGTGTTTCCCACACGCTGAGGGCAGTCACAGAACCAGGGATGTTTCCCGTAGACGATTTACAACACACCAGGTGGCGGTTGAATTCCTCTCGTTGTTGTTTTATACTTCTGTACTCAAATAAACGTTTCCGCACTCGTTCATTCAAACGAATTGATAGTTGCAGTCGATGGGCTTGATATGTCTGTTTAACAACGCCTCCTAATTTAACAGCAGAAATAAAAGGCTTATGTGAACGGAAAACACGCTTTTTGGCAGATCTCAATTTCATTTTTAGGATAATTCATGAGCACTCCTCGTTCTATAAAACATTTTTGTTTTAGAAAGAAATACATCGCTTGTGATGTGAAAATGCAGCAGCGAGTAAATAATAGAACTCAAAAAATTATTGACATCAAGAAATGTAAAGACGAATTGCCAGCTATACACGCATAGCCAGCAGAGCCATTCATTCTCCGGGTCAGATAATAAAATGTTTAGCGAGAAGGCGTGTCGGGATATTTTTTTTTACAAAGCTGTAGTATTGTTTTCAGTTTAGGGCACTTCATTGCCACCTCGTAAAAACCAGTGTTTAAGACACAACAAAAGCTGAGACTGCTTAAATACAATTTATTTGCTGTAACTTTTAAAAAGACTACAAAATACTATAGGAAACCTGTGGACTTGGTGCTCACAAACACCAGCTGAAAAATAGAAGCAAGCATGTGTTTTGAGTCTTTATGTTGTGAAGCTAAGGTGCATGACCTTCAAGTGAACAGTTTGTCATTGATAAACTGAAGGAGGTAATACGCCGCGGTGTTTGGCCTAAGTATACTGATCACCGATCACTTCACTGGGATCTAGGTTCCCTGATAAGTGCTCTTTTAACGCAATGACGTGGCAAAAAAGCGTCTGTATATCTGCGTGAGCTTTTTTTTATAAAAACAGTGAAGGTGTCTTATTCGGACAATATATTCTACGTCGCTCTTGAAGTGACAATTTTGTCCTTAACGTGATGAAGGTGTGTCATGTTGAATAAAAAGCAGGTAAAGAGATTAACCGAAAAAAGAACTATACCTGCAAATTTTAAATCCAGCTGTATTTTATACACGTGAAGATGTTCAATGTAATATTTTAGCAATAAAACGATTAAATCCTCATTTATCAGCCAGTCTAATAGATTTTGTCACCACCAGGTGAGGTTGAAGAGCACTTGAAGACTGAGCCAACACTTGTAATGCAGTCACAGCACAAATTAATTTGTTTTTATTTTCATTAATTTATTCCGTGGAAGAATATACACTTTGTAAATAATATAACTGAGCCCTCAAAAACGCAGGAATCAAACCCCAATAAAGCATTCCGTAGGCAATTTTAAAGCAAATGGGTCCGCAAATTTATTACCTAAAATTACAAGTTTACTGGACTACGACGATTGAGGTTTTTTAAATATTTGGAATTTGAAGCTGCGGCTGCTTGACAAAAATTTGTTTTCAATATGCCCTTTTAGCTTCTATAAACATCACAGAAACGGGTGAAATACCTTACAAAACTGTAACATTTTCAAAAGACATCAGTTACTCAGCAGACGTACATAACGTACGTAGGTATGTCAGACATTGACTTTGCTTTTTCTCTAAATATATTTGCTTTACGACAAAGAAACGAACAACACCCTATGCAGAAACCACAAATACCGTATCGCAAAGGTGGTAGAATTTCCAATAAATATTTGAGCAGGCTTTCTGAAGGAAAACTATAATGTGGAATTTTTCAACGCATGTTTGGTCTGTATGTCAACTTTTGCAATGGTTTTTGGACCATGTCTCGGAAAGAATATATACGAGGAATTCCTTCTTACCATTTATTCTGTTTGTCGATTGTAGTTTTATAACACTCTACATTATACACTTACCGACCTAATATTATTACAGAGCATCATGCTGAGATTTCGCGTGCCTAAAAATGAGGTAAAAATAGTGGAGATTGTGTTATTTGTGTTTTCGTTGTTTAGTGTATTTGAATTCAGCACCACTCTCGCACCTCAACATTTGAGTTTTTTTTTTATTTTGTATACAAGAAAAGTCGTGATTTGTGCCCGAGTGCCGGGTTTATGCGGAGAAAGCTAGTGTTGAATATATACTCTAAATTATAGAGAACCGGCAATTCTAATAATACGTCCAAACTATCTGCCTATTACACTCCAGGGGTGCAAATATTCCCCTAACGTTCTGTAAATGAATATTTGAGGTAATAAATTCAACTAATGTTAGCTCTAGGCAGGCTTGAATACGTAGAGGCCCAGCCGCATGTCCGCAAGGGACGGGTTCAGAACGTTACGAATTCAATCTCCGCAAATAAATATTGAATATGTTCTTTTTGTTGCTGTATTGAATGTTTGCTGTATGCATACTACCGTTGCTATGTTTTTGATAAACAAAAAATGAAACGCTAATTTTACGCTTTTCTTTATATGAACAAAAATTTGGACAGTATTGTGGGCCCCAATTCCAGGGTGTCATTTCTAACACGGGTATAATTTTTACAATTTATTTACCTAAAGAAAATACCATCAGAATAAATTGAAAATGAACGCAACCTTTCGAACTTTCTTATATCAGCCCTGTAAAAGCTCATTAGAAAAGTTGATCGAGTAAAAAATTTATTCCTATGAAACATCACAAAAGAGTGAACACAATTTCTGTCTGAAGAAAATTATATGCAACGTTCGTGGGTGTTCTGTGTAGTTCCTAATGACTTCTTATGAGAATGCGCCTCTCTCTTGTATACAACTAAACCGGTCATAAAACTTTTGAAAAAATAGTTCATTTATTCAGAGCATGGACATTTTCATGAAGATTGTCCTTAAAGAAATTGGTTTAAGCGGCCGAAGCATTGCAGCTAAAGTCTGGCCGTATGAACGTAAGGCGGTCAACAGGCCGACCGAGACTGTTCGTTTAAGAGCCACGGCAGTGCGGCCGTACACTGAAAAAACGCCCACGTTTGGACCCAGCGCGAACACGTCTGCTGGAAAATTGCTGGATAGAAAATCCGTGGCCAGAGTACATCGGCTTGAATTCGGCAAAACGGTTCTCTGCTGACTCAGTATTTTTCCTAAATGGATTAGTGACATTTGTTCCCAAACAATATCTTCAAAATTTTTGTATTTATTTCAGCATTCATTGCTTGTTTTTGTATGTGATTGGTGGAGAATTTCGGCGTTTTGTCGGCGCGTTTTTTTCTGTCTGTGTTCAAGGAATGCCTAGTAGTTTCAAAGTCGCGCATAAAAAAATTGTTTGTGTTTGTCTGACCATAAGGATTACAAATTGTATGGGCTGAAACTGCCGAAAGAAATGCTTTCGAGGGTGGCAACAAGTGGCCCCAGATGCGTTCACACAAGCAGTTGTTTTCTTTTTTCATCGCAGAACCGGTTGTGTTTCCATTAGAACATTTGTAATGCACAGGGTGGCGGTTAAATTCCTTTCGTTGTTGTTTTATACTTCTGTACTTTAAAGAAACGTTTCCAAACTCTTTCATGCAAAGGAATAAGATAGTAGCAGCCGATAGGCTTGGTATGTCTATTCAGGGAGGCTCCTCCTTTTACAGGAGAAATCCAAGGTTTACTGTGTTAACCAAAAACACGCTTTGTGACAGATCTCAATTTCAATTTTTTGATGATTCGTAAGCACCCGTCCTTCTATAAAACATCATTGTTGTAGAAAGAAATACATTGCTTCAGTTAATTGGGATCGTGAACTTAGTGAGAGACAAAGCAAAAGTATGCTTAATTGGTAACACGTAAAAAGATCTCAGAAGAAACCTGAGCTTGACACCTTTTATTATTATCGACTAGAATCGATGCTGCAATCGATAAGGAAAAGTATATCAAAGTGCCATCCTAAATACCCCAAAGAAGGAACCATTGCCCCAAAGAAGATATTAAGATTCCTTTAAGGGTTCGCCTTGCACTTCTCTTTATTTATGATACCAATACGAGAGAAAAATGACCTTCGACCTAAGCTTGTATCCACTGTTTCTAATGAAGATTCTTAACCCATTTTGTGATTTCACTTTCAATATTCTTTCTCCTGAATTTGATGTCGATTTTTATGTCTTCTGCTGTTGTCGCTAAAAAACCCAGTAAAATAACATTTTTAATATTAGGGCCTTTTGAAAAGTGACCATTTGTGGGACTACTTTTAGAAAATGCGATTTGCAGGGTAAAAAAATTGTTTTACCTAAGTGTCAATTGCCTTCACCAAAGAGTACTAAACCGCAGCCATTGACGCTGATAAAAGAGCGTTAATGTTGACTTAGCGACGGTCAGACTGTAAAGAAAGGTGGCGCTATTTTCCAGGGGCGCATGAGAAATGTCATGCTACGCTCCCAAGCTGGAGGAAGGTGTGAATACATAGAGGCCAAGCCGCAAGTGTGCAAGGGTAGGTTTCAGAGCCCTTCTCAATCAATCTCGGCACAATAAACAGTTATGTTTTATTCCTTGCAGCATGCAAGGTTAGTGGTATTCATACTACCGTTCCTATGTCTTTGATTTAAAAATTAAAGTGCACCACCATCGCGCAGTGTTGAAACAGGCGATGTATAATTTTTTGTTGCCTACATATTGTGCAGTCAGTGCTCCACAATACTTCGAGTGGTTTACAGTGACGCACAATAGAACTTTAAAACCCCGTATGTACCTTAAAAAAACTCGTCTTTCTCTCACCACAACTGCCATTATTTTGATCCTCTTTAAACCCTCCTTATCTCGGCCTTTAGAATAAAAGACTTGGAACCGCATTCCAAGGAAAAGGCCATCACATACACCTCTATAAACCGCGATACCGGAGAAGGTGCTTAACTTCTCCATCGACATTCGAAAAGACCGAAATGTCACTGACATGAAAATTTATATTATCATTCTCGGTTTTTCAGGTACAGGAAAATAAAAAAACAAGAAGAAAGGGCGCCAATTCTTTCTGGGCTCCTGACACCATGCATTCTGCACTACAGGAAAATAGAAACAAGATAATTACAAAAGAAACACACAAGAACGTACACATTGTATGTACAGGTACTAGGGATTATAAAATAAGCGATTACGCGGAAAACATAAACCGATAAGCAGTCAGCATAGCACAGAAAATACAAACGAAGTCAATGCTTTCTTGAAACAAATAAGATATCATCACTGATGAACTGTGCTCATTAGGCCTCTTATTTTATTTAGGAGGCCAGTAAGTAGGTCTACAAACTTTGAAAGCAGTCATTGGTTCCTATATTCTTCGTTTTGCAGGTAGTAGTCACAAATTCAAGAAACTGATTTCTTGTTAGACATGCTGATTCAATGTCTCTCCCAATTTCTTTATGTGTGAATACTTGTACGTCGCAAGCCTACAATTGTTACGCTAGAATACTACGATCAGGACATATTTGGCAGAAATATCAAAAGCACCATCGGCATGTCAAGTTTTAAAATCCTTGAATATATTGTTTAGATTGTGTCTTTTACTAACCCAGATTACTGGGCGATACTGCAAATGAGACTTAGTCATGACAGGATATAAACTATATATAAACTTTGCACGATTGGGGTTCCTATCTTTTCTCACTGGGCCTACTATTAAAAACAATTCTAGCTTCGTATACTCGGTATGTTCTTTATAGAAAAAATATTTGTTAAAAGCAGCTCTAAAACCGAATAGTGTAAGTGCATTTCGACATTTTGTTGCCGAAGCAGAGTTGAAAACTTTCTCCTGGGGGTGTATTTTGGATCTGTGGACACAATGAACGTTGTTTTGCCTGTATTTAATGGCAGTTCATTGGCAGACAGCCAGACGGAGACTTGCCCTAGCCAATGATTCGCATCTATTTGTAATTTGACACTTCCGGAAAATTTAACATTTCGGTCGTTTGCAACAAACCTATTTCTTGCTTGTCAGGATTACTATGAATATCAATATTATAAAGCAAGGAAAGAAGAAGGCCGACTGTCGACCCTTGGGGTACTCCTACTGGTATTCAACAAAAATTGCACGACGTGCCTCTAAACAATACAAAATTTATTGCAATAATGTGAGTCCTCTTGGCGGCTGTCAACGACATGTTTCTGTTATAATTCTTGTAGGGCAGCGTGTTAGCTTTTCTAACAAAGTTTTGTCTCGTGTTGATGAACAAAGTTGTCTTAGTGTTCTGAACTATTAAGATCCCCTCAGTGTAAACTTCCCAAACACGCTCTCAGTCAGACCGATGGCACCTTGTTAAAAGCTTCCGCATTTCCCCATAGATCACTTGGCCGAGCGCAAAGCTCTGAGAAGAATTCCGAAGATACGGTGAGGCCGCTAAACAGCACTTCCAATTTGAAAACTTTCTACTGGATAAATCACGGCGTGTGTTCGGTCTTCCTTGACGATTTCGAACGTTCAAGGTATAGGATAAATTGGACCCATTAAAAAGAAGCTTTGACATACTTTTACCTAATGTTTTGAAGCACTTTTATGCCGTATTGTTGTGTGAAAGCCTTAGCGCTACTGTCAGCTTTTTTGAGGATCACTGAGTACAGTTTTTTTTCCTCAATTCAAGTGATAACCAAAACGTGGGCTCCAAACCTAAAACATGTGCTCAACGGTGTAATAATAGTAAAACTATCAATTGACTCTAAAAGTATTTACGAGTAACACAAAGCTTCAGCTCTTGTGCGTCCATATTATCGATAAAAGTGCCCCAAACGGCGTTTTTTATTTCTACACAAGGCTGTAATTTCACGGGCATAAAAAAATCCACCTAACGAAGTTCTGTGATTCAGAGCCGTAACCGCTCCGCGTCATAACCAGTGTTAGTTTTGTGCACAAACGAGTATGGGATGCGAGCACGTAATAAAGGTTAGTAAGCCTCGATGAAGTTGTAAAGCGGATTCCGGCAAATCCTATTTGTGTGATCGCACCGGACGATGTTGTGATGTGATAAAGGTCGGCGGTGGTGTGCGCTGAAAGATGGCTTCGACGACGACAAAGTTAAATGGCTTAGTGTGAAACATCGGCCTGTATTGGAGCGTGCACGACACAATTTGCCCCCATGTGAACAGGCGTAAGCAGTAAAGTGAGGTCGGAAGAAGATGCAGAGGATGTCGCGGATGGTGACGGAGCAGCAAGATGCTCGTGTTTCTGGCTGTTCCACTAATTGAGTATTATTCATTTCACTCGTTCCATCACCCCCACCATTGATTAGGAGGAGCAATGCTTCTGAGGGCTGCAAGAGAGAGAGAGACAGAGAAAAACTTCTTTCGAGTGACTGGGGTTAGGAAAGCGTGGTGGCCGCCGGTTGGAGGTCGGCGGCCACGACGATATGCCGTAGCCATGGCCTTCCCAGGACGTTGTTGAAGACGCCCGGAAGCCCCACCTGGCTACCGTGCCAGTGGTGTCTATTAGCTGGCTTTCCACGACATCGCATGGAATCGCCGGCGTAGCCTCTGAAACGTCAGCACAACGTGGGAAATACCAAGAGGGCGCCAACAACACTGGTTTTTACCCCCCCCCCATTATCGACATTGCCATGTGAGATGTTTATCTACTATCGACATGTCTTTAATTTTAACAGGCAACTGGTACTAGTTCCCGCACTAACCCAACCTTGTGTCCTTATGCTAAACTTCATTGCGCAATTCTTTCTGCAACTGTAATGTCTTCCCCTTAACTCATTTTGTCCAGATATATGAGCGTTTTTTCGAAGTCAGTCAGATCCAACTTACGCGAATTTCATAAACAAGTGGACGTTTCTTACCGGAGCCTAATTGAATGCTGCGAAAGCTATTATCTATTCACATGTAAGCTATGTGCAGTTGCGGCTGAAAGTAATAAAAATTATGCCGTGAATTTGAGCAATATTGGGGTGGTTATATTGGAAATGGCTCATACTGAATTGAAAAACCAAATTCCATGCAGCATTCTTCTAAAAACATTATTTTTTATTGACTTTCAAGCATTGTGCTATTGCTTTTTGGGGGGAAAAGGCATCAAATATGCAACAGGGCATTACGAACAGGGCATTACAGGGCATCAGTACTCAAATAGCACGTGATTCCTTTTAGAACCATTAGCTGCTGTTTCGGAATTTCTCCAGGAGAATAATCTTGTGCGCACCTCGAGGCACTACAGAAGAAAGCAAGCTCTTTATTGCTTCGCCATAAATATGCGAAAAGGTTCACACGGAGGCTGCTTATACCTTGTACTTTAAAACGATAAGGTGGTGCGTACTTCCAGAGCCTAGGAATGGGCGGGGGCTTGTAAGCGGTCGCTATTTATTTAAGTACTGGAATGGTAAAAATTGTAGTAAAAAATGTATCCGGAGATACTTCGCAGTAAGGGGAATACGAAATGAAATCATTGTTTCAAATCAGTTTCAGTTCCTTCACTTTGTTCGTTGTCTTTGTCGTTGACATCTGGGCGCAGATTTTTAACCGACCTTCTTATTGCCGTCTGTACTCATAATAGGCCAGTTACGAAGCACAAAATAATTTCGAAAGCACCCATCAAATAGCCTTAACAATGAACCCAAATCAAACTCCCTTTGGCCAAATTCGTTTGGCTTATTTTGATCGGTAAAATTTCGCGACTTCGCTCATTATCGATACGTCCTACGATCTCCGTACACGTTTTTGTGGCATGATCGCAACAATTTTTCTGCCACCTTTTTAGGGGAAAGCTGCTGAGTGTTTCTTCTCACTTCAGTTTTATCCGACTTAGTTCCGGTTTCATAATATTGGTCGTTACTAAAAGAAACGCCTTAAATTGTTGTCTTCGCCTATTCCGCCTGTTCGCAAACGCCTGTCTTGTTTGGGCAACTTGAGTATCGAGGCCTACCCACCAATGCAATCAAAACTTCATTGCAACATAAAGCACCTCATCGCGTTCATTGCAGCACGTGAATAATCTGGACAGATAATAAAAAAAGATATTTTAAAGCCAGTCACCAAACGTCGTTTGAGATCCTAAGGCATACTTCATCAGATAGAATTTTAGGTTATGATGGGTACAAATACATTACTTTCACTCGCACAGCACCCTAAGCCAAAATCACATGTCAGTAACTTCAAAAATCTTCTTAGTTGGCAACATACAGACTCATTTTGGCAGTTGTGTGCCAATTTCTAGTCGAAAACGCTCAGAAAAAACGGAATTATACTATATTCCCGTGGAATAATGGCAACATGCCAAGGTACGAATTTGTTCTATTAGTGTGAAAAAGTGAAAAGCAGCGCCATACAGTTATTAAAACTTTAGTGAAATTTTAAGACATCTCTTAGAACTGATAATTTGTCATAGAATGTATCCATGAAGACACGTTTGGCCTGTGGCACAATAGGTTCAACTGAAACATTGCCCTCTCAGAAAAATGTCGATATAAAGAAAATAATAACCCACAAAAAAGAATACTTGCCGAAAACATGACCTGGCGGCACAACAAGAAAAACAAGTTGTGATCAATATGGCGGTTGAGAACCCGATAATTCCAACAGTAATTGTATTCGTTTTGGTGTACTAAAGCAAGATTAGGCAGAATAACATCACCGCGGCGTAGTAGTTTATCGAGACAAAAATTGTTTACTTGAAATATGCAGTTTAAAGTGACGCCTAGCACTTGAGTGATCAGAACCTCAGAACCCACAGCGGACAAAGATTGGACACGGAGTTAAAAATGAAACCTTCCGCAACACTTGTGTCTCCTATTTGAAGGAAAATGTGGTAATTGAGCCGAATATACAAATCGGCACATCACAGCGTATGGTCTACAAATTTCTCAAAGGGTTTGTACCTTGGGGAACCACATGGTCACAGGGTGTCGTTATGTGAAGGTGGGTTTTGTAACATTTGTCGGGTATTGGTAAATGCAAAGCAACTGCTTTGCATTTAGATGAGATGTTACTCTGGGAGGTTACGAGGTTACGAGAGCTTACGTTCACCATCCTAAGCCGTTCTTCACAAAAATAAAGCTCAAATTTCTCTAGGCCAGTCGCAAGCACAATTGGTTATGTTTGTCCCATCGCGGATGTTTTGCTTGTGTGTGGGAAGATCACGAAGGTGTTATCCTCAGTGAACGGCAAGGGGACACCATTTTTGGGGATTTATGTTCCCATCCAAGAAGAAATCGACGTTCCTGATGTAACCTGTTAGAATTAAAAGACAGCGCATCAACAAGGGGCATAATGTCAATCAGCATTAGTGCCTTTTTCTAGACATTTATGCAAGCGAAAAGGCATTCAATATCGCACGAGGTTGCCATGCCTTCTTCTACTTTCTTGTTTTTATTCTTGTTTGGTTTAAACGGGCAGAATTGCGCATAAAGGCGTTTACGTGAACTCCAGTTTTTTTCAAAGCATTTGCGAAAACCTCCGAAAGTTGTGCCACCCCGGGAACTGATACAAACATATTTTTCGCGTATCCAAAGAGGACGCAACTGTCTTAAGGGAAAAACAAGTTTATTATCGCGTGCTTGTGCTCTCCTAATCATTCAAAGAATACAGCAGCGGCGACGTAGCAGTCAACAAACTGACGTGCGTAGGGGAATCTCGGCGATTAGAATACGTCGGCTCAGCTCAGCGGGCATTTATCTTAGGCGGCGATGGTTTCTGGAATGGTCGAATGAAATCCAGAAAAGAGTAGATTACTCTGGGTTATCACGTTAGTTTGGAGCGTTCTGCTTACCAGAAGAAGCAGCCAATAGACCATTGAAAGAATGAAACAGGCGCTTCCCTTGGCACACAGATAACACAGACCCCCGCAGCCGGGCGGGAAAAGCAAAACACAATTAAACAAACCCACTGCATCGTTCACGGCATGACCTTCCCTCCCCCCTCTAAGGTTGCACCGACCCGATGTGAACATAAGCGACAGTTCACACAAATAAAAATGAAACTGCGTCATCTTGTGTAGAAAAGTGTTAAGCGGACCACGTAGACGACTTCGGCACTGGTGTGTTATCGTGATGTTCCTGAATCGCCACCCGAAATCACCTCGTAGGTAAGGGGTCCGACACGTTCTAAAACCGGGTATGGTCCAAAATACTGTCGTAGAAGTTTCTCACTGAGTCCACGTCGTCGAATGGAAGTCCAAACCCACGCAAGATCCCCTGGGCGGTACTCGCCATCTCAGCGTCGGAGGTTGTAGCGTCTCGCTTCCACCAGCTGCTGGTCCGTTGTGCGAACTCGAGCGAGCTGCTGGGCCTCCTCCGGACGTTGAAGGTATTCTTGGACGTCCGAGTTGAGGTCGTCGTAATCTACGTTCGTAACCATTGGCTACGATTGGATAGGTTAAGATTGGTTTCATTAGCTCCGCAATAAAGGCCGTTCCGCGGTCCATGATTAAAACTTCAGGGGTATATGCCATAGTACCAATGTGTTTAGGAAAAACCTCGCACCTTCTTGTGCCGTCCCCCTCGGAAGAGTCGCGGCTTCTGCGTAGTGCGTCATATAGTGTTTCCCTGCGACTATCCAATTTTCCTCGAATCGTGACGTAGGGATTTGGCACAAAAGGTCCATTCCAATCTGTTGGAAGGGCCGCGATTGCGCGGCGATCAGCTGCAGAAGTCCAGCGGATCTCGTCGGTGGCGTTTATCGTCGATGGCAGTTACGGTAGCTCCAGACGTAGTGGCTGACGTCGAATGTAAGGAGAGGCCAGTAGTACTTCGCCCTGTGTTTTCCAATTGTGCGCGCAGTGCCGACATGTCCAGAAGACGGGTCGTCGTGGCACGCTTCCAAAATTTCGTGACGAAGGTCTGCAGATATGACAAGATAATTCTCGTTGGGTGGCTGAAATTCGTCTTGACGAGAACGGAGTTTTTGAGGCGGAACGCTAGTAGGTTGCGTTTGAAGTACCTTGGCACGGAGACGTTGCATCCTTCGAGGTAGCCGATTATGTGGTGTCAGCCGCGGTCAGCACGCTGTTGTGGGGCTAGGCCGCTCTTCACCACGACTCCCAAGAATGCCCTGTCTTCGTCAGAGTCTTCTGGTTGTGGGTCGGTGGGAGCGCTAGCGGCCTTCGGCGTCGGAGTGTTTCCTCCCGGATTTTTAGGCGATTGTGACGTCGAACACTTCCAGGCTCAACCTCTACAGCCCAAGACGGCCTGATTGGTCCTTCAAATTGGGGTGCCAATACAGCGCATGGTGGTTTGTTACAACCTTGAATGATCTCCCATCCACGTATGGGTGAAATTTTGAAATCGCCCCTATAATCCTCCTTCGACAGACCACGACTGCAAAGGCGATTACTTGTTCGCAACCACTTTGTTTTTGGAAGAGGACTGCACCCATGCCTATATCACTGGCGTCCGCGGGCAGGACTCCCGCGGTGTTGACAATATGGGCCAAAAAGCTAGTTCCTCGTAAGCGAAGCGGTACTTTTCAGGCTTCAGCATTAACCCCGACGAGAGAATAGCATCGAGTACAGACTCGAACCTTGCAAGGTGTTCATCGAAAGTCCGGTCGAATAGCACTTCTCCTGGCAGCATAAACGTTCGGTTGAATCCTACGTCACTTTATTCAAGTTTCTTTTCTAACCCTGCCATGTAAAGCGTAAAGAGTACTGGGCTCAAAGACACTTCTGTTTCATTCCGCTATTTGTGTAGACCTGCTGGGCGCATTGTTATCCGTCCAATAAAAGGTGAACTCTATTGTTCTTATAGATTGGTTTAGGAACTGTATTAAGTCGTCATTTAATCTCTTGAGTTTCAATATTCTCTACAGTAGTTCTCTGTTTCCGCAGTCATATTCCTTTTTTGTGTCTATGAGCGTCATTCAAATCGTCTATTCTGCCCTTTTGCAATTTCAATGCGTTGTGTTATCACAAACAAATTATCATCCAATCGCCATTCTTGTTTAAATCCATTCTGCAGTTCCCCAAGAATTTCATTTTCTTACAATAAAGCTTGAATATCTAATTTTATATTCTGCATAACATATCAATCAATCAATCAATCAAACAGCTTTATTTCCTTTGAAAAGGAGGAGTGCGGGACTACCCAGGCAGCACGGAAAGTCCGTTTCTTGACCGGCCATCCTATGGCTGTTCTCCGGCATGCTCGGCAAGAGGCAACGAATTGGCTGCCGTTGATAATAAAATGGACGGTACGAATCCAGCTGCCGTCACCTTCGAACGTTTTCGGCAGCCAATGCTCATATGTTGGTCGCCTTTCACTGGTTTGCCGTAACCACGGTTTCTGCCCGGCGCGGGTTGCTTAATAATTCTCTGGTAAGTCACCCGCCGCCGAGGAACGGCGCTTGCTCCCGCAACATTGATCACAAGACGTGCGGCAAGCTTGCGGCTGCCGAGTACTTTTTTTTTCTTTGAAAGCCGCTCATCAAAAGATGAGCAGCACGTACACGTCTTCCGAGCGGCCAACCTCTTTTCGCCTGCCGGAGTATAAAAGATGAACGGCTATGATGCCGTAGCCGAGTACTCGTTTTTCCAATGGCAGTTAATGCTCAAAAGTCGACAAGAAAACGTCTGGCTCCCGATCGCATTAATTCATTCGGAACCAAATCACGCTCCTGCTCTTCGAAAGGTGAACGGCTGATGTCTGTCACAGGTCTAGCACCGCCCCTGCCCAATCACCGGAGTTCCGAAGGTCATGCGTGGGCTAGCGCATAGCCACCGAACACAGTGTGCTGTATACATGTACACTCATGGACGAATGAATGAAAACACGAAAATATTAAACCGAACGCTCTAGAGGAAAGAATATGGATAGTGAATGCAAAACAATGGCTCGCTAGTGGTATATTTGGAAAGACACATTTTCAATCTTTGTTACTGTTATCAGAGTCCTTCAATGTTTTAGACTCTGCTGTTATATAGCGGCGCGATTATTTCACTTGCATGGAAATAAATCGCGCTATTTGTGTGTTCCGGCTCATAATTTCGTGTTCGCGTTCCATTTGTCCATTATACGTTTTAGGCCATTCTTTAGACTTGAAACCAAAAATAAATGTCACTTTTTTGGACTAAAGAAGAAGTGCGCGTAAAACAACTCGTGCTTTGCGAGCCTGCATAGACACTGACCGCATTGGTACAGACGCTGACCTCATTGGTATTGCAATTTTTGATACAAGTTAAAAACGTAAGCTTTGTGACGAACCGCGACGCCGAGGAGATTAAGGATCAATGCTCCGGGCGCACAACGCATATTACCTAGAGTAAAAAAGACCGCCCTTTTGGCGGTCTCTTGGCATTCTTTTTTCGTTGGGACGTCAAAATCACTGTACGCAGAACGTTTGTCAGCAAGTTTCCTTGTTCGTACAAGCGACCTAATACTACTATGCGGAAATATGTATTCTATAGAATCTGTATTTTGGAGCATTCATCGCGATAGCAGTAATTACATGCAACTTGCCCATGTCGTGCCATCAAGCAACCCTTTTCATTCGCCGTCTGTGTTGATGGAAAGAAGCAAAAATCGTATGTGCTATTGAACCAGCTCCAGGCTTTAGCACCTAAGTAGCAGTCAAGAAATGCACTAACATGGGCCCGAACAGTGGCGAAAGCTCGTGGCTTCCTGGACTGAGAAAAGGCCAGCAGCTATGTGCAAACAAATGTGCCGCTCTGCGGACGCTAAACATGACAGCAGATCAGATCTATGTACCGATAAGACCTCCCACTAAAAAAATTGCCGAAAATCAGGTTAGAGATAACGTTTTTTTTTTTCACGCGTCAAGAAAACGAGCATTTCACCAGCCGAAGCCATGATAGCAGTCTAAATATGAAGGCAACGATTCATTAATTAGACCACGTGGGCATCCTAAATTTTAGTTCCCTCATTGTTTCTGTGGAAGGCGAAGTGGTCCCAATCTTATCTTTACAACCCCTCAGACGTGACCAGTGAGAACGGTGCATAATTTGAGCGTATTTTGTTATAGCCCTGAAAAAAAAAAAACTGGTACGTAAATTTCTGAGATTGGTTGATTTATTATTATGTGGCTTAACGCGCTGACGCTATAGATACGCAAGCGACGAGGCGCGCTGTAGTGGAGGGCTCCGGATTAATTTCGGTCACCTGGGGATCTTCAACGTGCGCCGAAATCTCGAACACACGGGCGTTTTCGTTTTTGGCCTTCATCAGAAGTGTAGTTGTATGACAGCGTCGGCAATGCAGTTTCAATGTTTCAGAAGAGCTAGCTCTTTATGTTTGATTTCTAATACTTTTGATTGACAGCATATAACTTCGTTTATACAAAACTAGCTTTAACCAAAGGTAATTGTTTAGAGGAACTCGTTCGTTTGGGGGTCTATTACCTAATATGCGCAATTACGGGGTGAGTAAGCTGTCACGCACACACAAAAAGCCACAGCTAGCCGCCGCTGCAGCTACAACTGCCAACCGACCACTACAGAAATGACCCCGCCTGGGCTCCCCGAATGCTGCATGGGCCAGTTCCAGTTACTTCAGCATGACCTACGGAAACGTGAGGAAGCTTCAACATCGCTTTCGCCAACGACTACCTGCATGCATAAGACGAGACGAGTATCACCTCTCTGTCACTCTTGTAGTGTTCGTTAGGACATTGAACCTGCACTGTGTGCTGAAACTCAGCGTTAGCATAGGCTCACAGCTCTCTACTGCGTCTGCGACAAGGGCTGCGAAGGCCTTGCCTTTCTCCGTGACCGGCTTTGAGAAATTCTGTGAACGTTTGCACTGTGTGCGCGTTTGTGCGTCTTTCAGATTTGCGTTTCTAGAGTACTTATAGTGTATGCGTGCGTTTTTCTGTGCTGGTGTATTCATTCCTTGTCGTCATTTTCATTCATCAAGCCATCTTGTTTCCAGGCTGACTTCTCCGTATCATAAAGGTATTCCTCCCTCCCAGTTTTCCTCGCAGAAGTTACGAAGAAAACACCCGACAAAAAAAAAAAGAAATGCTAGTGAATAGTCCTGTGCGAGTACAGTAAAGACTCACATCAACGCTGTACCTTTTACGAGAAGTTATAGATTTACCAACCAAGTGGTTGAAAAAGCGTAAGGCTAGCGACACCTGCGACAAAGATTTCCCTCGGTAATGATTACGCACCCTGAAGTCTCAGATCACACCTTCAAATGATTAATGCAACATCACGATCTGCAAACGTGCGAGCCGAATGATTCAGGACTCCCGTGCAAGCCTGCGCTGAAGCAGGCCGAACGCCAAATTTTGTCCGAGCTGAAAAGCATTGTAAGGCACACGTGAATTTTTATTTGTCTGGTTATGACCGAGACAAGTCCACGAGACCGCGTACGGCGCAGGGAATCAGAGCCAGAGATAGCGGCAGCTAAGACAAGTCCGAGGTAAAATAAATAGCTAAGACAGGTGAAATGGAACATGCCGTCACTCCGATTCAAAGACTTGAAGGTTTTTTCAGGGCGCTGCCATGCGCCAAAAATACAGCCTGATTGGCTTAGATCTTCTGGCCAAAACTGGCAGCCAATCGGAAAAGACCGGGAGCAAGAAGGCAGCGATCGGGAAAGTTGCAATCAGGAGCCCATTAAACCTGAAATACTTGTGAACACAAAAAGCAATAATAATTTTGAATGAATGATTCCTTAAAGATTGACAAATTTCGCAATGTTGTGTGATCACTTTGCATAAAAATACAAAGAGGGAACTCTGCTCTTTTGTTCGGCGCTGCAGTCGCTTCCGATCAGGATTCTATTTAAACTGAAAAACTTGTGAACACCAAAAGCAATGACAATTTTGAATAAATGATTCTTTGAAGATTGAAAAATTTGGAAATGTTGTATGATCACTTTGAATTAAAATTTAAAGTCGTAACCCTGCTCATGTATTTGGCCGTTTCGGCGCTGCGGTCGTTTCCGATGTAATTTTTCCATCAAGTGGTGGCGGCGAGGTCGTCCGTGGTTGCGCGTTGTCCGTGTTGTTATTCATGTTTGTTGTGCGATATACCGTCGTAAAATGTGTTCGCCCTTTGTGGATAAAGCCTGCTTGCCACGTTGGAAACACGTGCGGTTAAGGATAAGCTGAAATACAGCGGCAAACGATCGAAGAAGGGCGGCGTTTTCCTGTGCCCGGACAAAGAAGTTCGGTAAGTTCTTTTTTGCTGGACCTTTTCTAGCGCGACTAAGGTTCGGTGCCAGAAACGTGTTATTGGCTTGATTTCTCGTTTCCGCGTCAGTCTCACGCTGTGGTTCGGGCAAGCTAAATGCAATTTGCTGGCGCTGCTCGATATGTCTAGCGTTGCTGACGGACAGGTGGTGGGCGCAGCGGAGGGCCTTGGGAAGCTTGAAATAATTGCCGGTGCTCTTGATAACATCGTGAGGAATCGACGTGTTTTGTTTCGTATGCGGTTTTTATCGCATTAGGTCTATTTCTATATGCGGCCGTGTGGTTTCACCGTGCTTTTGTTTTATTTCGATAGCTGTGCCACTTTGAAGAAAGCAAAATACAATGTGCGACTGCTTAACTTATCGGACGTAAAACTTCCCTTGAGAAAAATGAAAACCTTAAATAGTTTGAGAATCTTAACTTGGAAATAAAAGTGTTTTGATATTTTTTTTATCGTCTTGTTACTGGCTGAAAACTATTTGTTTCAAACGGTTTGTAGTTCAGGAGTACATAGGCGGAGTATATTTCACATTGCTGTAAACGCTATCTACGCTTACATAGCATTGGTTTTAAGCACCATTCATCAATTCAGTGGTTAGGTCTTTTGACATAACTGTCTTGATAATAAAACAATCATTGAGTGAGTGTTCTTACTTCTCGGAATGTGTAGTGTACTGTGAGCTTTTAACTTTGGCAGGTAACGACGTTTGTGCTTATGTAACTTTTCTTTGCAACCTTTTCATTTAAAAGTGGCTGGAGCTTCAGGACGGGGACTGTCTGGCAAGATGAAAAGCAATAACAGGTACGTACTGCATTTATGTTGCCGATATAGGAACCCAGAAATAGAAACTGGACCTATGAGTATGCGTTTGAGTGATGTGGGGCCTTTGCAGCAGAAATTATGCCCACCTAACTTGTGGGAGTTGTTTATTCTTGCATTACCACAGGAATAATAGTAGTAGGTAGCCCTTTCAGCGGTAGGATGCTCTGCATGTTTAGGACAGTTGAATTATGTTGAATGTAGCTTTTTATACGTGCAGAAAGTGAATTCCTGTTTTATATTTCTTTTGCACACGATGTAGTGCGTGTGCAAACCAGGTTTTCTGGGTGAAGAGTCCTTCAACATCTGCTTGAGGCTGGGCAGCTGTTATGTCATAATGCTAGTAATGTGAGTAAGCACTAGATCTTGCAGGTGCAGTCCCAGTGCCGCAAGAAGTAATTGGAATGCTGGAGCTGGGGCCAAACTCGGGTCTGTGTAGCTGCACCAGCGGTAACTGACAGCAGCATATCATATACACATGCATATCGGCCACAATATCCCCTCTATACCTATGGACCCTTCTGTATTACCGTGTCACTGAGCATTATGCATTGGATGTTGGATGCCGCGCCAGTGGAGTGATGGTGCTCTCAGCAGACACTTCTGGCAGCATAGCCTGCATGCTTCCAGTGAATGTGAGCTAGTCAAGCTGAATCTCTTGCAGATACAGGAAGGCACTGTTCTTTTCTCTGAATACAGACTCCCGACATCCTTTCGCGCTACCTATGCACTGAATTTACATGGCTTCCTTGTCAGTGGTCAGTTAATCAGCCGGCTGTTTTGCGATGGGTTAAGCAAAATAAAATAAAAAAAACAGTGGGGAGGTTATGCTGGGTGTGCGTGCAAGGTCCCAAAGTTATTTGTGAACTTGAGTTGTAAATTGATCTGTCAATTGAATTTCTTTCCCTTTTTTTGCATTCAAGCTTACCCACCCCTTTCTCTGAAATAAGATCATGTCTATGCTACTGAGCTGCACTGTTGGTGGCACCTGGAGTGAGGCATCTTTATGCTTCATTTCTTTATGTCCACGGCATACTGTGACTGCTCAAAATGCTGTAAGCACAGTGCTTACATTATGCGCACAGGCTCAGTTGTGTGAGTTCAAATTCATTTCAACCAAATAACCTGCCGAGGTGGCTCAGTGGCAAGGCGTTGCGCTGCTGAGCACGAGGTCGCGGGTTCGATTTTCGGTCGCGGCGGCCGCTTTTCTGATGGAGGCGAAAAGCAAAAATGCCCGTGTGTGCGAGATTTCGGCGCACGTTAAAGATCCCCAGGTGGTCAAAATTAATCCGGAGCCCTCCACTACGGCGCGCCTCATCGCCTGCGTTGCGTCGGCGTGTTAAGCCCTACAATCAATCAATCATTTCAACCAAATAGATTTTTGTCGGAGCAAAACGAACCGTTGGGCTTTCTTTGCCATATTTTGTTTATTCTTGCTCATTAATTAAAAATATATATATATTTTTTCATCTATATAAAATGGCTTTAGTGCCTCTAAATGTGTGCAGACAAACGTTTACATGCTGGGTTCTGTTTTTAAATGAGGCATAGCCACATGCTACTCAAGATCATGAGTTCGCTTTCTCGAATCATAAGAATTGACAATTTAGATTCTTTCGGGCCAGTAAAGTGACTGCACATGTTGATGGGGTGGTAATTCTGGCGAGGCATCAACCGCCTGGTCATCATATTGAACATATATTTGGCTAGATAGTGTGCGAAGGATGTAAAAAAAACAAATTGTACCAAAACAATGTAAATTAAATGCAGTCAAAAGTTTTGTTCTTTGCACTATAGGGTAATGTTAGTACCTAAGCAGCATTTACTGTATTCACAAGCTTGAGACACTGACAGCATAATGCACCCGCAGCTAGGCTCAGTGGCTAAGGTGTGGTGCTGAGCCCATATATGCTGGTTTGATCTTGGCCGCAGTGGCTGCTTTTCTGATGGAGGCGAAAAGCGAAAACACCCTTGTTTCGAGATTCAGCATAAGTTAGTTTCCCAGGTGCTCAAAATTAATCTTGAGCCCTCCACTACTGCACGCCTCATAGCCCATGTGCAGCTTCAGTGTGTTAAACCCTGCAATCAGTCAATCCGACGGCTTAACGTAATCACGTGATTTTTATCAGAGCCTTTTGGTGGGATGAGGGGGCAAAGGTCGATAGCCCTGGCAAATAAAATGCATCAATGGTACGGATAGCTAGATGATGATGATGATTGATTGATTGTGGGGTTTAACGCGTTGACGCAACGCCGGCAATAAGGCGCGCCGCAGTGGAGGGCTCCGGATTAATTTTGGCCACCTGGGGATCTTTAACGTGCGCCGAAATCTCGTTCACGCGTGCGTTTTTGCTTTTCGCCTCCATCAGAAAAGCGGCCGCAGCAGCCGGGAATCGAACCCGCAACCTCGTGCTCAGCAGCGCAATGCCTTAGCCACTGCGGCAGGTACGGATGGGTAGGTTTACCTAAAGTAGCCCATGCTGGCTTGTGCTCCTGCATGGTCTACTATAGGTAGATGTTGGGGCAGCAAGGTAGTGCTCCATAATGATTTGGCCGCAACCCCCTGTGTACCAAGCAGGGGTACCTGAAACAGTCCATCATTTTTTAATACCTCAAAAGCTTCTCTCATTGGTGATTGGGCACAAATAAGATTTCATTTCGTTATTGCTTATAGTCTTGCTCTTCTGATCAAGATCGGTCTAAAAAAAGCACAGAGAACATAGTGTATGCTAATTTTGAATTTTGCCCTTCCAATAATAATGCCAAAGACAACCCCGTACCGTGTTTACTGAATTGTAATGTGACCACGATTGTAGCGTGAGGGGTGACTTCATCGCATAAAAAAGAAAAATTAAAACCACTAAAGTAACTCAAAGGGTAACTTTCTGTTGTGCCAAAAAAAAAAAAAGAAGAGCCGCCAAAGTACTCACGTGAGGCCAGTGGAATTACGGAAAAGCACATTTATTTTTCAAACACTTGGGCTAGGCGCCCACCTTTGACATTTATAACTTCGCAGGAAGCCCATCTGTCGAGCGATATCACTTGTTTTGAGCTGTATCAGCTCAACACTGACCGCCAAAAGGCGGTTACACTGTTTGGTGACGAAATCAGCAACACCCTTTTGTAATTCGACGTGGCAGCTGTAGCAAGGCCCTCGGAAACTTATTGGGCAGGGTTCGCATGTAAAAAGGCGCTCCCGCAGTAGCTGCCATCCACAGACGGTCGATGTTGACTCTTCGGGGAGCTGCCGAATCCCCGATTTCTGGAGCCATTAAAATAGCATGGGTCATACTGAGTGCAACACGTTGCCGTAACAAGGGGAGCTGAAGCGGTGTTGAAACACTTGAGGGCAATGAAAGTTACCTATGCCTCAATACTAAAGTACGGCGCGAAAACAAAGAAAAAAAGTTGCGCACGCTGTCAACCACCACAGAAAAAAAGCAAGGAAACGGAAAAAGTCGATCTTAGCTTGTAGTGGACCCGAACAACTCTGACACATCTTGCTGACATAGATTGCGAAATGGTCAGAACTGTAGCCATTGATGACAGTTGGGTGCATCATTGCAATTTTAGGCAGATTGTAACGTGAGGGTTGACTTCAGGTTGCAAAAAGAAAACGTGTTATAATCGACTAAATACAGTAACATTCGTATTTGTATTTAACTGTTTAAATTCAATTTAAGAAATGTATGATATTTGTTCACCTCCTCTATTGTTTTGATTGTTCAGCATACTTGATCATGACAGCATCATGTGACGTTTTGAGACTGCCTAGAGATGAATGAACTCATGTTGCTCATGGCAATTTGCTGAAGCAAAAACTAGGAAAATTTTGACGCATCAGTTTGGTAGGCGCCCTGACTATAGACAACAATTTTACAACCTTCTCAGGGTGGCGCCATTTGCCCGGGATTGGTGTGGAGCTGCGCAGGCATTTCCCGGGGGACAGCGGGAGCAGCCACGGCCCCAGCCACATGCCACCAGCCGCATTGGACTGCGTATCGTGTGGCCGATTCGGACACCTAATCTGATTTGAAAATTGGTAAGTTCATATTCAACAGTTTGCAACCCACAGTTTACAGTGCAGTAGAAAGTGGGTTAAAGGCGAGTGAAAGCTAGTTGCATGCGAGGATTGCGTATGCTGTACACAGGCTGCAAATGGACCATGCTTTGCGTGGTTCTCACCGAAATCGCGGTTTGTGGAGCTATATTTCTCTGTGCCACACTTTTTCCAGTCAATTGCTGCACCCGACTCCTATACCCTACGAATTAGCTGTGCGTCTCACCGTCCCCGCAGAGCTGAGCTGTAGCATTAGAAAAGGGTTGATTTTTGTTTGTTCCTCGTCTATAAAATGAACACTGCTAACCTGTAGCGAACAGAAATTAGCGATAGATAATGGGATTGGAATCAATAACTGGGCTCTAAAAACAGCGTACGACAGCGCGTATTGTTGCAAAGGTGCTACATTCAAATATGTTCAATTTGGCGTGATAATCTATTTGCGGAAGCACTCGGGGACCCCCAAAATCTTAGTTATGGTTTTTAATGCATAACGATCTTGTGTTTGTTATTTTTTTATGTACTCAACAACTGTGCAGTGACGCTCAAACAAGCAGCCTTTGCACATTTTCACCCAAGGCATACCGACCTGCATGCTGGAGGAAAAAAAAAGTCTGAAAAATGTGGGTACAGCTGTTATATTCAAGAGGACTGCCATGACAAAATATACCACTCAGAGGCCATGAATCTGATAAGACAACATGCAACACGGGGCATTTGCAGCCTGTGCACAGCATGGGCAAACCCGCCGTGCAGTTAGTTCTCGCTCACCATGAGTGCGCTCTCTAGTGCACTGTTAAACTGTAGGGTGCTGACTCGTTGAATAAAATTGTACTTGCCAAAACCTTGGTGCTGAGACAAATCGTCTGGAATGCAATTGAGTAAGCACTGTTTGATGGTAATGGCACTATCTAACCTCATCGGTGCTTTATTTTTAGAAAGTTCATAGCATTATCGAAAACCGTGAAAGATGCAGCTTCTCGCACAAGTTCACGATGTGTGCTCTTAAATCGAGTCTGCGCTTAAAAACTTCCTTACTTGGGGGCAGCTGGATGAAACAAATTATAATCATACAAAGAACTAAATATTGCCAATGTAAACTCAACAGAAATTCGTCTTTATTGTCTCCTAAGCAGCATTTATTTATGCTTCCTCAGAAACTTCACTGCAGCAACCAAGCACAAGTTCAGAAGTTCTTGTATTCTTGTACTGTATAGACAAGGCTTGCTCAGTTTTTTTAGTATCCTGTGCAAGTTTCTAACCTCTGTTGTTGGCTAGAAGCTTACTGTGTTAATAACCGTGGAAACGAACAAGCTGACAATGTTCCTGTCAGTGCTGCGGCAGTAGCTCAAGAGGCAGCGGCTTTTTTGCCATTCACTATGCCGATGTGGAAAAAGCCATGTGTGCATTTCTCCTGGCAGGTCCCTGGAGACAGGGGTGCCTGAAGTAATGAATCAGTGCTGAGGTTGATAACGTTAAGCAATTATCACAATGCATTCCTCAATCAAGAGCTTCTAAGATGTCGAGGTTAGGTATCGGTTTGTAAAGGTCCAGTTAAGATAGTAGGAAATTGTAGTGCATTTTCTTGCATGAAACGAAAAAAGTATTTTTAGATGTGATGACATTTCTCAGAAGATTTTGCTCTAGGAGCTTGTAGGCATTTTGCTTGCACACGGTGGTGCGTGCATGCTTCCCAGCTTTGGGCTAGTGCATGGGCCGCCGCTATCCTGTGAGCACCGCAGCAAAGACGTAAATATTGCCTTTTTTTTTTCCTATTGCGAACACAGTACACTGCTAACCTTTAAATGAAGGTTGCAAAGCTTCCTTAGAAAGCTAATATAAAAAAAGAAACATTCGAGGAAGCCGTTTCTAACGTACAAATAAACCGCTGTTTTGAAAGTAGTAAAGATGAGGCTGAGTGAAACACTGCGGCAAATAGTTTGTTCTTCGCAAAACAGTATTTCGGGTAGAGAAGTTCAGAATGCAGCATGGCTGTAATTTTAGAGCAGTCGTAGTTATTAAGAAAGAAGCCGTGGCTTTCTACAGTGCTGTGAACCTCTTATAAATAAGTCGTCAGTGAGCTTGGAAAGTGCTGTACGGCTAAACAGTGAGAAGTCAAATGCATTCACGCATTTTTTTTTTTTTGGCAGAAAACAGTTTTTCTATCTTTAGTTGTAAGACAACCGCTGGTGGCTTTAGTGAGCAACTACTGATGCCCCCTCCTCACCCCCCCCCCTACACACACATATGCACCTTTTTTTTGGCATCTTTCTTTGTCAACTACGACTGCACGCTGCAATTTCTGTGGCTGCAAAGCTTGTGCGAGCGTACTGAGTTTGTCCCCTGCCATATCGTGGCCTCAACAATATTGGGGCAGCAGAGTTTTACAATCTAGGCAACTGACCATTCATAGCCGTAGTGCAAAAAAATTGGGCCTCTTTGTTTCTTATTGCGTGTGCTTTTTTTTTTTTTTGAGGTTCAACACTGCGAGGACACCTATGCGCAGAATTTTGCGGCGTGTGCTTCTTGCAATATCCTTGCTTTATTACACAAGACTAAAGAGGAAATGCGGTACTATGTCGTAATTGAGACAACTGAAATAAAGCCAACGGTTTGTAGGCTGTAAAAAGTGCAATAATATAAGTACTACGTCCAGGTTTTGTATTTTCATGATAGAAGCATTCCTTTCCCGTCATTCGCACAAACATTTTTACTCAGTGGCTGCTATGAGGCTTTTTGATCTTAGTGATTATTTGAATAAATGCTAATGTACTGCAGCACGGCTGAGATGCACTGCTTTAATTTGATAAAGTTACAGGTGGGGAAATGTAGTATGATGCTTAATAATGACAGAACTGTATCAATAAGTCTTCTCAAAATACACATTTCATGGGCTTTGTTTTTCCAAATGAGAGATTGAAATGGCCTATTTTAACACACACTTCAGTTGGTTATGTAATGAGTAAAACTCGCCTGCTAGTTTCCCACAGTGGACTGGGACCCTTATACCCTAGTTACACGGGCACAGTTACCCCGCTAACCATGGTTAACGCAAACTGAGCTTGGCCACCTCAGTTCGGTTACGCTAACCGCAGTTGCTGCTGCCGCAGTGTTCAAAAATCGCACAGGTCAGTTTGCACACAAGTGGCGGCGCATCAGCGTAGGCGAAAAAAATCACCTGGCGTTCGCAGAAGACGAAGGCCTGAAATAGCGGGAGCCCTCGAAGCTGCCCCCAAGAGGAGCTTGTGCTCTTTGCGTCGCTCTCGCAGTCGGCACGACCGCGCGTGAGCAGCAGCTCGTTTCCCGGTCCACCCAATCAACTATGAGAAAAGCCTAAATTTTTAAATTCTGCTGATCGTTTGCCAAAAAAAAAATAGACAAAGCAGGCAATCATAAAGCGTTTTCAGCACTCGGAAACGATCCGTGCGCACGTCGGCCGTTCCTGCAAACATGCCGGCGCGTCTGTCCGCACGGCAGTGAAAGTGGCTCGAACCAGCCCAGACCACAATAGCAACAGCTTGTCGCCCCTCTTCGAAATCAATCGCGAAAAGAAGTTCCACATGCGACAAAGTGGATATTATAAAGGTTAAAAATTGTGCTATGTATTGTAATTTGCAGTTGTAGACATAGCGCCGGTCCGCACGGCACTGAAAGCGGCTCGAACCAGCCCAGACCACAATAGCAACAGCTTGTCGCCCCTCTTCGAAATTAATCGCGGAAAAGAAGTTCCACATGCGACAAAGTGGATATTATAAAGGTTAAAAATTGTGCTATGTATTGTAATTTGCAGTTGTAGAGATAGCGCCGGTCAAATATCGACCACGATCCTAAGTTCCCAACACCAAACTGACCCGAGAACAAGCCGCTCGCGAGCTGCTGGGGAAGCCCCTTTTTCGGCGTGCGCGAGTGCGTCGCGTTTGGGTCTGAAGCAACTGTCTAACGATATTTTTTGTCTACACTGCTCCGCCTTTGGTTTTTATCGTGAGGTTAAAAGTTTGTTACTTTATTTTTGTTACGCTCACAACCAAGTGACCGCTGTCGACACACTTGGAATTTCGCATGTAACAACCAAAACCGCAGTTTGCGATAACCACAGTTAAAATTTAGTAACCACCGTTAAACGTAACTACAGTTACTTCTGCCATGTAACTACGGTATTAATCTTAATTAAGGTATGGTGTGGGGACAACCAAAATATTGAATATTAAAACAGTTGTGTTGACTTTTTGCCAGAACTTCTAGGGCTCCATGTCAAAATTAACAATATTTTCTAATGATAACATGAAGGACAAACAGCTGCAATGCAGTTGCATAAGGAGAGCAGCATAAAATGAAAGAAAGCTGTTTTGCAAATGGTAGGATGTTGCACCATTCTTTGGATGGCTCTTCAACTGCATGGCAGCTTTTAAAGTTGAAAGAAAAATCATGTAAATCATGCCTGGCATTCCCTTGGAACTCCCTGAGGGTTCAGGTGAGCTTCAGTTGCCTGCTTCTACTCAGAGTCAGCACCTAAAGCAAGAACGAACATCATGGCTATATCATTCTGCACTTAAAACACTGATAAGCTCCGCAAGGTTGTTTGATCAGCGATTCCAAAGATTTGGTTTCATCACAATGGTGTGCAATCTAGTTTGCTGACTGCCGATTTTTTTGCTGCTGCCTTCCAGTGTGTCACAGGGCCCTTGCCACATTATAGTGTGGGGAATAGTGAAAACTTCAATCTGACCCTTAAAGGAGTGCTGGCACAAAATTTCAAAGCACAGATGACTACATAAAAAGCTTTCTTTTTAAATAGAGATACCCCTCAGGAAGGTTAACCTTTAAGTGTTCGGAAGAACATATTTTAAGTCAATTTTAATATGTGCATGCTCAAAAAAGTTAAGGATGGATTTCCTTTCGACATCGACATCAGTGTGATGCCATGTGTGCCTCTCCCCAAACTGCCTATGTCAGGGCTCCCATGACGTATCCAAGGTGGCCTACTCTGCCTGATCCTTCTGAGAAAACGCGGATCCTTCAGTGATGGCGCCAGTGTTTTCTATTGAACACAATTGCCGAGAGACATGAGCTACAGCCCAGTCTTTAAAAAAATGTCTGCTGTCCTCTTGGGTGAAAAGGAAGGAAATGTCCAAAACAGGCAGCACAAACGACAAAGAAATAAATAGAAACAACAGCACTTGTGTTTTTCCTCATTTCTTTGTCTGATGTATCTCGCCCATTTTGCAGTCTCGTCTTTTTCAACTTGGAATCAACTTGGCCTAGCCTCAACCCTAGCAAGTCTTCATGGGCCCCTCATTGAAATTACGAAGGGTTTAATGGGTTTGTATGCTTGCGTGATGCATACAAAGGAGAGATCTTACTTATTTTCATTCACTTCGAATTCAACAAGCAGTGACAGGTTAAAAATTTGCAACTTTTGCTGAATAGCAGGGGTCAGCAAGCTTTTCAGGCGGAGAGCCGGGTTTAATGCAATGGACACGGAGGGGGCTGGAGGGCACATTGGTTGGAAGGGGAGGGGGGCTTTGCAGGCAAATAAATTTTGGGGAGGAAATTGAAAGCAGTGTACAAAACTAGAATAGCAATCCTTATCATGTTTATTTCCAACACGAATGTCACGAGCTTTCATGCCAGTTGAGGTCAAAACTGCCATGTCGGCCTTCAGGTAGAAAGTGACAGAGGAGAAGGGGTCTACCATTGTGCCGGGGGCCACATAATACTGCCCCATGGGCTGCGGGTTGCCAACCCCTGATTTATAGCATTTTCGTATATTGCTGAACATGAAGCACAGGACAACCTAAGGTTGTCAGTTCTAGATGCCTTCATTTGTGACAGGGATGGGTGGCATCTATGGAAACTTTCTGGGTGTTGCGAACAACTCAAGGCAGGTTTTCGTGGGAAGATTGGCAAGCATTCTCTCATTACGTTGCAACACTTGTGAGAGGGAACCCCTGTGTCAGAGGACCTGTTTACAGTCTAGTTTCCTGGTGCTAACAAATTCCAAAATTTTTTGGCTGCTGCAAAGATCTTAAGAAAGAATTGTTTTTACAATTTAACAGTTTGTGACCCTGCTCAAGCAATCAAAATGCTTGCCCGGTTTTCTATTCGGTTTGGTTGCTTGTCCGGTTTTCATTTTCAGAGTACCGTATATTATGTGTGGTCTTGTTTTTTCTTGCAGTGCCTGGCATGAGCTCCTTACTACTGATCCTGCCACAAACGCTATGGATGAGAGTGGGCGAAATCTGTGCATCACTGCTGCTAATCTCACAAGGTTTGTGGGATTTCTGCATCTTAAAATCGAGGAAATTGACATGCAGTTTATTAGGCTTTAGACAATACCTGCTGTTAATAGTTACTGGTGGGTTCTTTAGCATAGCCATGAAGCACAGTGTGATTGCTTTGTGTTTTAGGTTATTTCATCGTTTCTTTCAATGTTAGAAAGATGTGTTTGGCGAGTTGGTGCATCTTAACAATACTTGAACTTGGCGCAAAATATTGACAACCACAGAAAGTAGCTGGTGATAACAGGCAATGACTAGCAACTAACTTTTAGGCAGCGTAAGAACACATAATTGCAGGCCAAAGTTACGTGGCTCCACTTGCATGCAAAAAAAAAATTGTGATAAGGAAAATTCACAGCCTAATAAATACGCTCTTTCATATGGAGACCCGTTGAAATGTCACTGACAAAATCGCATCCGTTCTTTCCTATGTGGTAAGCTTCCTGTATCTCCCTTTCTCATGTATCACTGCACCTGGACAATTTTCACTTGCTTTTTAAGAGCGTCATGCATGCGCTTGCAGAGCTATGGATGGGGTTATGCCCACTTGTGCAGTTCTCAACTGAGAGGTTATGTTCATGTTCACGCAATCGCACGTTCACACACCTTCCAGTGTGCCCAATGCAGACCTTTCCACATGAAAGAGGTATCTCATAAGCAATGTCCCTACACAGCAACTTGCGTAGGCATTGGTGGGCTTTTTCTTGCACCCTTGCCTATCAAAGGGACCCGTAGCACTTTCCCTCGACTACTCGGAATGTATTTTGGGGTAGTCTATTGTCCCAGCAATCACCTCCCACAAGAATCATGAAAATATGTTCGCTATGATGGAAGGTACGTGCGATGCAAGATGCACATAATCATTCCCTCAACTCATTGCGCAGGGTGCTCTTTAAACCTTTAATTAAAGCAACGCCCCAATTGCCTATATAAGACATTTTGCAGGAAAGTGGAATCTTTCTATCACTCATGATTAAAATTCAATCGCTAGTCCGTCAAATCGCATTTTGTCTGCTTCCTTTTTTTGTGTGTGGGTTTGTCCCTCGTGAATTTCTCGAGCACGTTCCTTTCAGGTACTTTTTGGCCACTACATCTGTTCTTGGTGTCGTGCAGAGATAGATGCAAAAAAAATTGCCAAGATCCTTGTAGAAATAAAAAAGTTGTTTAATTTTAAATTTAAAAATACAAGCAAATAGAGCACTGCCCTCTTCTCGAAAACCGGAAATCTGCTGCTCACTTTCTCACTGACCCCGATGTCATATGGCGGGACAAATGAGGGCGGCAAAAAATACGTCCTGGAAGTTTTAAGCCCAGGGTGGCCTGACCTGGAAAGCTCCTTTCCGCGCTTCGTGACGCTGTCGTTCGGTGGTACTGTGCCGGAAAGTAGGAGAGGACAAGCAGCCACACGAGACTAGCAAAGTGACGTGCCTGCTGCTGCGTCGATGGGTGTTGCTATGTCTCTTTGTCTGAACTCTGTACCATCTTTACCTCTCTTTAATTTAGTGTGAAGCCATGTTCAGCGCTGCCTTGCTATTGAGGTTTCATGTGAACGTCACTTGTGGGTTCAAAGAAAGGTTAAAGAAACAGCTGCATATTCTGGTAAAAAAAACCTTATAGAACGCTCGCAGCAAAAAAACAAAACGCGGGATTAGAACCACTGACTTGCAAACCAGTACTCCAGCTTCTTACCTCTCGACCATATACACAAGCTGTGAGGCTTGCAAAAATTGAGCACAGAACTATATAGTCAACAAATATTGCCAGGTGTGTCTGTTTCTTGTCATGTTTGTGAAATTCTGGCAGTGAGAATGCTTGTGTCTCACGCACCAATCTTGCAGACAACCCCCATCTTGCTAATACTAGAAGCAATGTAGCTAGAGCTTCCATATTTACCTCATAACAAGCATCACGCGATCGCAATCTCTCCGACGCAAGCAAAGGTAGCGAAGTACAGAATGTGCCACACAGAATTATATCTGTCTCCAAGGGATAATAGCTTGCCAACAAAAACAGTTTGGTTCAATTTGTCTCAAGGCAGCGAATCACCGCTAGAGAAAAAAATGTTGCTGTTTTTCAGTGAACGAAACAGCATTTCCCAGTGCTAAAACATGTCCCCAGACATAGAGACGGACTGATAACCTGGAAGCTGCCGTCCACTTTTGCTATGCTCCCTGACCACGCCTCCTCTACCATCGATGCCAATATCTGCCGTGAATAGACATCAGCATACGGCGTGCGAATGAACGAGTTCGCGTGTATTTTGGCGACGCGCGCTGACGCCAGGCGATATCAACAGTGGTGCATCGTAACACGCCATGGAAAGGCACACGTGCTCGAAGGGGAGCCATAGTGCGGCTCTGTTACTGTCTCTATAGATTTTTGTATTCTTTGAGCCCACGGTTAAGCTTTTATGCTTACTTTAAAGAAAACAAGCAGTAAGGCAACATTTAGGCTCGTTTGGTCAAAATAATGGCATATACACACTTTCAAGCTGAGCCAACTGTAGGGCCACCGCTCTTTGTCGTCATATCCGGAGGCCTCAAGTGTGACGTTGCCAGTACTGCATGTGCTTGTATTGTTAGACTAAAAAATAGAATAACTTTCTCATATCTGCGCCGCTTTGATCATTCTTTTTGCGCATGTAGAATTTTTTTCATAGAATGTGGACTTCAAAAACATTATGAACAAAATTGAGGCGTGGCTTTGCTATTGCAAACAGCAGTGACCAGTGGAGCTGAGGGGAAGCCTCAGAAAATGGCACACCTTCCTAGTCTACCTCGACAACGCCGTAGTATTTGCCCGGAACTGCGACGAGCAACTTAAACATGAGCGCGGCCCGACAAAGCGCGTTCCGAGAGGGAAACTAATGTCCCGGGGTTTTTCATCCCGGCGGACTCGCCATCAAAGTAGTCCGCTGCGGGAAACAAGGTGCAGACCCGCGAAAACGATCTGGAGGCGAGAAAAGGCGTGGCCTTGCTGTCGCAAACAGCCTCGCGAAAGTTATGCGCGGAATGCTGTTGTCATTGCTAACGTCATACCATGTGCGCTCGGCAAGGCTAAACTTTTGCACGAGGACCCTTGTACGTGCACCGGTCCTCGTCTCCACTCCCCTCCCTCCTCCCCCTCGTAAACTCGGCTGCCGGACTGTGTGCTGTAGCGCCCTGGTAACATCCCTCCGAGGAGCACAAGCTTGACAGCTCTGCTGTTAAAAAGAAAAGGCCAGAGCTCTGTGCCGTGCCATAACCAAAAGGCAGCAGAACTGATTGTGTTATCTACGACAACAAATTGTTTGCTTTCTCATGTGCTCACGTTAAAGGTATGCTTTTGCGTCATATGTTCAGCCTCGATGCATTCAACTTACAAGTGTATTTCAAATTTCCTTTCTCCTGTTAGGCCCAGTACTTTAGCCACATGGGTAGCTACGACTTCAAGGCGGCTGCCCGCACGGTGTTGGGCATGGTGATTGGGCAGCCAGTGGCATTGTCCTGCAGCTGGGCAGGGTCCAAGGGGGCGAAAGAGGCCTTCTGCGAGCTACACAAGATTGTCTCTTGTTCTTAGTAAGCTGCCCTGATTTTATTTTATGCACGAGGAATTCATTATAATATTTTCAGGGGCTACTTTATTTCAGTGTATTTGTTCGACCATTAGAGCTTATTTTTAATGTTCTTGTTTACAGGAATGAATATGGATACTGTTTGATAACGCGTAATAAATATTGGCTCTCTGGAATAGTTGTACGTTGTGAAAACTAGAGGCATTGCATTAAGCAAGCTTGTAATACGTTTTTTTTTTCACCTGCCGCGGTGGCTTAGTGGCTAAGGCATTGTGCTGCTGTGCTGAAGGTCACGGGTTCGATCCCAGCAGCGGTGGCCGTTTTTCTGACGGAGGCGAAAAACAGACACCCGTGTGTTGAGATTTCAGCACACGTGAAAGATCCCCAGGTGGTCGAAATTAATCCGGAGCCCTCCGCTACGGCGCACCTCATAACCTGCGTAGTTTTGGCGCGTTAAACCTCATAATCAATCAATCAATTGAATTTTTTTCAGGAAGGGCATTGCTAAGCCTGTGGATATTTTTACAGTGTAGTAATTACTTATTTGTCTGTTTTCAATTTTCTTTCAGTGTCGATACAGCCCAGGTACCCCGACGCAAACAAGGTCGCTGTGGCAGCTGTTATTAAGAAATGGCTATACTCCGCCGGTGACCGGGATGGCGGCTGCACGAAGCGGAAGACACTGGACAGTATGAACTGAGCAAAATAACGAACCGGAAGACACTGGACAGCATGAACTGAGCAAAATAAATTAAGTAAAAAAACCTAATCACCACAGGCTTTGTAAATCACTACATTTGTCCCTGAAAGGGCAAACAGTGCTCTTTAAAAGGGCACAAATGCTTATGCATGCAGTACGAACTTACAGCATGTCCCATTTTTAGGAACCCATGTGCGCAATTCGAACTGAAAGCTGCTGGGGTTGGACAGCCGGGATGTGAATGGCAGAATGTCCACTATGGTTGAACGGCTAGTCTATCACCTAAAGTTGAACAGCCAGGCACCAGAATATGTTCAAGAGCTGCTCACCAGGAAAAGCTGACTGGCCGTACTACGGCAAAAGCTTATGGGCCATTGATTAGACACATTTCAACGGCAGACCATCGGCATAAGGTCAACAGCTGACCTTCTGCAAAAGTTAAACAGCCGGCCTCGGGCAAAGGTTAATGGCTGATCTGCGGCAAAGCTGTACGGCCGGGGACCGTTGTGGACCCCTCTGCTATGAATTGGTAAAAGGAGAGTGGCCATTGGGTGTACAGCAGTTAACTTTAAACACACGGCAGAGGCCCACCTTTGAGTGCGCGCTTTACACTTTGACTGGAGAAAGGCCGGGCAGAAATTACCCGGCTGAAGTTCTTCGGCTGATTTTAAGCCGTACAGGCTTGTGCTGCTTGGGTAAAAGCTGGAGCAGCTTGCCAAGGTCCCGACCCCATTACAAGTCAGCAAAACAGCAGCATGATGATCAATCAGGAACAATGAATGCAAATAAATTGACAAATGTTACATAACATCGCGTAATACCAAAATTTTGTGACATAACGCAAAAACACCACAGAAAAGTTCATAGGCATAGTCATGAAGTTACGTGAACAGTAAAAGCAGCAGTTTAAAAGAAAAGGGAATAAAGTTCAAGGCTTGTACTATTCCGAGGATGAAATGAGCTTGGCGAAGCGTCAATATCAATATACTCTACTATATACTATATATACACTATATATATATACTATATAATGTACTACGTCAATATCAATGTCAATATACTACTTATATTATGTTAATTGGTCTTTATAAATCAGTACTGGCTTTGTTGCCTCTGGATTTATAGATTAAATCCTACTTTCTAGCCAGTCCTCCAGCGTTTGTTCGGTTTGTATCACCTTATTGACTGGCGGCATAAACGATGCCTTACTTTTACGCCCCAGCAGGTTTATCTGTGGCATTGGTATTCAGTCCGGGAAAAATGCAGTCTGAGGAGAAACCTTTCGCTCTGGTTTTGTCCAATCAAGGTTCCCTGAACTTCTTTCCATTTCCGCAGTCTTCTCTGGCACTGATGTTATCGGTGCAGGATCCCTACCTCTGTTGCCCTAAACTTCTCATCATACAGTAAATAAATATGCGCCATCACGTGCTCTCCTTCGAAATGTATCCCATCCTCATCAATAAAAAATATTTGAGCGATAACATTTTTTAAGCTAAGTTTACATGATTCAAAAACTTTTTGGATGCACTATTGTTCTTCTTTCGTATTTCTGACATCTGTTGTTCGCTCTTCTGCTTGATCTTTGCTTGCACCATTTTCTGACCATCTAGTTTTTCCCACGTAGATATCCCATTTTTCCTGCACCACCTCCAGTTCAATATCAGTTATTTTTGCCTCTCTATGTTCTTTCGACACGTTTTTTCATGAGTCAATAGCCTGGTTTATTTCCTTATTCCACAAACTTCTCGGGTTTCTTTTTCCTTTTTATAGGTTCCATTGGTTTCCTTACATCATACTTCATCATCTTCCTCCACCTTTTTGGATGCAATCATTTTGTCGTAATCCCAATTTTTGTCTGAGTATTTATTGATTTCATCTTCTCTACTATCAGAGATTATCGTTCACTGCACATTGTTCAAATGACCTCCTTCGGTTTTACCTATATCTTAATTTTTCCGGGGTGCACCTCCAAAGTGCAAGGTAAGCCACTTGTGGTTGCTTCCTAAGCTGTATGTTCCATTTTCATCAGTACTCATTTCCCACAACCTTTTTCTCTGACTGTGCCCAATCACCACGCCATCTGTTGGCTCCACGGCATACTGAGTTCACATTATCATCATCGTCGTCGTCATCATCATCGCCACAACCACCACCACGAGTCTATCTACGCCTACTGCAAGACAAAGGCCTCTTGCAATATTCTTCAAATATCACGGTTTAGTGGTAACTGCGACAAATTTATCCCTGCAAACTTCATCTCATATGTCCCTCTAACTTTCTGCCTGCCCCTGCCACCCTCACCTTCTCTGGGAATCCACTCTAGTACCATAATTGACAAACGTTTATTTTCCTCGGCGTTCCATGCCCTGCCCCCATACATTCCTTTGTCGTAATTTCTACTTATATGTCCTCAACACGCGTATGTTCCCTGACCCACTTCCCTCTCCTGTAGTTCCTTAATGATACATCTATGATCGTCCGCTCTATTGCTCTCTGAGTCATATGTAGTTTAGGTTGAACCTTCTTAGTGAGCCTCCAGGTTTATGCCCTGTAGGTGAGTACCACTAAGATGCAGCTTTGTCAAACCTCTTCTTTAGGGAGCATGGTATTCTGCCTTTCATTACCTCAGCCTGCCTATCATTTGCAGCGTAAATGAATAAAATGCAGATTTTTCCTAAAGGCGTTCCGATTCCGTCGCTCTTTGGTGGTGCTCTTAAACTACCTCGTCGCCTCCTGCCTCCTATAAGTGAAGGAAACACAATACATCATTTGCACTTCTCAAGTATGCTTTATCGCATGAGGTTTTATGAAGATGAATGTGGCATCGGTAAGATGCTCAATGCAGGAATGTGATTGACCTACTCAAGTTATCTGCTGAGTCCACGAACAGCTGGTTTGCATGCCAACTTCAAATATCTAAAATATACTCTACCACGCAAATTACCATTCGGAATAGCAAATAAGTTCAACATGCTTTGGTCACTTCTATGCCCTCTGAAGCACCCCGGGAGACACAGAAAGTGACCTACTCAGCGGCTGTTCTTCGATCCGACCCTGCTCAAAGACGTCGTCAAGAATCTCCGCCGTACCGCCTTAGCCACTGTCACCGCCGTCCACTGAACCGCCGTCCCCAGCCCAAATCCAGACGCTGGGGCAAACCGCCGATAATCTTTCGCTGTGCTACCACTGGGGAGAGTCCCATCACATCTGTCGTCACTCTCTGTACAAGATACTCTTTGCTGCGTTGTATCTACATCGGCGCACCTCGCCCTCTCCATGGCCAGACCATGGCCAGCCATGGATAAGGCCGTATCTGCCGTTCGCCATCGCCATACCAACACCAATCTTCGAGCCTCTCTAGCAATGCTTACTTCGCACGTAGAATGTCCCCAAGCCCACGGATGGGAAACCTAATTCAGCAAATTCTGGAGGTAAATTTGCACACCTCCAATGGCTCAAGGACTAGCCGTACTCCATGATTCACAATATTTCCTGAGCCCGATGATCCCATCTAACCCGAACGTGAGTCAGAAAAACACTACGGAAACGACATGCCGCGACATTTACCTGACATAACACCCGAACGTGAGTCTCGAACACTACCGAAACGACATGCCGCGACATTTACCTGACATAACAATGGCGCAGCTGAGAAGACGACGATACCGAAGACGTAGTGGGCCCAACCGTCAAGACGCAATAGGCGGGATACGATGCCCGGACGCAACCGAGACTCGAGGAAGATGGCGTTGGACGTCCAGTTGTCCTTCAACGGCTTTGAAGTACCTGCCCTTGTAGACACGGCAGCCGACTACTCAGTAATTAGCGGATCATGCGCGTCTAAGCTGGAGAAGGTATGACCAGATTATACGGTAGGCCATCTCGTAACATAAAGTGGAACGTGTACATCGCGCGTCACAATTAACGGCACCACGTATCCTGCGACGTTTGGGATTTTGCCTTACCGCTCCCGTTACGTGATTCTCGGAATAGACTTTTGTAACGTCAGCTACATTTGCCGAGGTTGAGCAGTTTGGCCAGGCTCCTGTACAACCGTCTTGCGGAAGCACGGTGGGTTGCGAACCGGACCACTTGGTGATCATGCGAGATGTGGCTGGGTGTGGAACTGATAGCTCGTGCGTCGCAGAAAAACTTCCGTTCTCGTGTGGAACCAGCTTAGCTCTGGGGCAATTTGTGACAGTTCGCCGGGCCGTTTGATAACTATGGGCGTAATATATTGCGTATACCGTCTGTGTGCCATTGAAGCAGCAGTGCTCAATGATAATCAAGCTAATCTTAGATAATCAGGAAAGCTAAGATTAACCAGCTGAAACTTAATTCAGGCTACGTATATCCTTGCATGCCGAGCTAAGCTCCTAGAAAACTTTTGGACGGGCAATGGAGCAATAATATATCTGCAGACCAAGTCGATAACGTTCTCCTGCGATCACTATATGACGGCTGAACCGAACACCGAACACCGTGAAGCTCTGAAGATCGGTGATAATCATGTCACCCTTGTAGCCGGCGGAAGCTTGGTGATCGCTGTCTACTGTGAAGATGCCGTCTCTACCGTCGACGCTATTGTTGAGATTGACCAAGTTGCTTCTTGACTGTAGTGTCTTTAAGCAAAGCAAATCCGAAGGTTTGATCAATAATTTTACCGAGGCGTACCAGCATTTAAACAAGGGCGCTGCAGCTCCGTTCCTCCAAGAAACCAACGTAACAAGTGACGTGATAGTGCTCGGCGACTTTGGAAGCGCACTGGAGGATGCCTTGAGGCTTCGGCAAACCTTCGACATAAACCGGGCACTACCGCAAGGAAGACGAAACAAATTATTGTGTTTGCTGCGTCACAACCGCGAGTGTTTTTCGTCTAACTCGAAATTATGTTGGACACCTCTAGTGGAGCACCGAATCATAACAGAAAATGGAGCCCGACCTACTTGATAGTCACCGTACCGCATATCTCCACACTAGCGGAACGCCATCCAGACAAAAGACAAGCACATGCTCAGCGACGACATACATTCATTGAAAAGCCCCTGTGCTACGCTAGTCGCACTCCTGAAGAACAAAAAAAAGCACATTATGGTTATGCGTTGACTAACGGTGATGGATCAAAGTCACTAAAAACAACGTGTATCCCTCGGCTCGAATCGACAACGCCCTCGACCATCTCTGCCATGCGAAGTACGCCTCATCGATGGATCTGAAGACCGGCTACTGGCAAAATTAGGTGGACGCGAGACACCAAGAGATGAGCCTATTCATAGTTCCGGACACCCTATACGAGATCAGGGTGGAGTCCTCTGGCCTTTGCATAGCGCCAGCAATATTTCAGAGTGGTGCAACCTGTGCTCGCTGGCCTGAAGTGGCACACCTGCCTTGTAGAAATGGACGGCGTTGTGGTATTCTCCCCGAATATTGACGAACACCTTGCAAGGTTGGAGTCTGTACTCGATGCGCTTCGCACGTCGGCGTTAACGTAGTAGCGTAAAACGTTCCGCTTCACGTGCGAGGAACTGAAGTTTTTGGGACGTGTCGTCAACTCCGCGGGACTCCTGCCTGACCCGACGAAATCTTCAGCCATAGCAAAATTCTCAATACCAAGAGACAGAAAGGGCATAAATCGATTCCTCGGACTGTGGGTGTTCTACCGGTTCTTCATCGGAAACTTCACACGCATTTCGAAAAACTCACCTGCCTGACGAAACATATCGCTACTTTCTTCCTTGAGACCGCCAAGAGGATGCATTCTACCAGTTCTAACAACGCCTGAAAAGCCCGCCCGTGCCTTCTGTGTATAGGCTTGGCGGCTGTCCTCGTCCAAAAGCAAAGCGGTTGCGAAAAAGTAATCGTTTAGCCAGCCGTGTTACCAAAGGAAAAGAAAACCTACTCAGCCTCTGAGAAAGAGCGCCTGGTTATTATATGAGGCATTTCAAATTCACGGCCATACGTGTATAGTAGAAATTCAAGGTTGTGACAGACCACCATGGGCTCTATTGGCTCGCCATTTTGAAGTACTTCTCTGGCTGTCTTGGGCGGGTGAGGTTTCGCCTGCAGGAATTGGACATTGCAATTGTCACAAATCTGGCAGGAAACACTCCGACACCGACGATTTGTCTCGCGCTCCCATCTACTCATTACCACATGAATGCGATCTTGACAGAGCGCGACTTCGCCGCCCGCCATCAAGCGACAATTAGTTACTCAGCCTCAAAGACATCATCTTTTTCAAGAAAAATGTTCATCGTCGAATGAGAACAAATTATTGTATTGTAGTGCCAGCAGAACTTCGTGAAAAAAGTTTGGAATCCTGCCATGACGACCCATCTCCCGGACAGCTTGGAACAGCTCGCACTATTGAAAAAATATAGGGTAAAGTACGACTGGCCTCTTCTTGCAACCGATGCGTCCCACTGTGTCCGTAGTTGCCATGACTGCCAGCCAAGAAACAATGTCGCCGACGAGACCCGCCCAACTTCTGCAGCCGATAGCCGTCCCTTGAAGACCCTTTCTTGAAATTCGAATGGACGTTGTGGTCCCGTTTTCTACGTCACGATCTGGGAACAAGTGGATTGTCGTAGTAACAGACTACATGACGCACTACGCAGAGACCTCCACTCTTCCGAGGGTGACGGCACAGGAAGGAACAAGAAGTTCTCTTTAACCAAAATGTGCTGCGGCATAGAGCTCCCGATGTGCAAGTCACGGACCGCGGAACGGCCCTTATTGCGGAATTAATGCAATGGATCTTATGCTACAGCTACAAGGATCACCGAAGATTGACGCGGCACCACCCCTAAACGATCGGACTTAAGGAACGTCTGAACAAGACGATCGCGGATATACTGTCTATGTACGTTGAAGTTGAACATAAGACTTGGGACGAAGTCTTTCCGTATGTCACGTTTGCGTACAACACAGCGACACGGAAAATTACGGAGATGACACCGTTCGAGCTCGTCTACAGAAAACGTCTACTACGATACTTGATGCCATCATGATTGCGCATGTAGAAAAGATGACCTCAATGCCGACATCCAAGGATACCTTAAGCGTGCGGAGGATGCCCACCAGCTACCTTGAGTTCGTACAACGGACCAGTAGCTGGCAGATGCAGGGCCCTACAACGTCCGACGCCGAGACTCCGAGTACCACCCAGGGGATCGTGCGTGGTTTAGGACTCCCGGCCGATGACGTGGACTAAATTAAACGCTTCTGCGACGTTATTTCGAACCTACTGGATTCTACAATGTGTTGGCCAACTTACCCATGACGTGGTCCCTGATGGGGATTCCGGAGCATCACGATGACGCACGGCACCGACGTCGTCCACGTGGTTCACCTGAAACATTACACTGCAAGATGGCGACTTTTTTGTTCTTTGTTCGGATGTCTTTCATTTTAGTTTCGGGTCGATACCCTCCTACAGTTGGGGGTAGTGTCGCGAACCATGCACCGGGTTTTTTAGTGCTTTGTTTTTGTCGACAGGCTGCGCCGAGCAGTACTATGTGTGTTGTCCGCTGTTTTCCATTTTTTATTCTTATGCCGCACGGGTTATCTTTTTTGTTATGAGAGCATCTTGAAATGCCGTCAACAGCTTAGAATAGCCTCCTTTGATCTACAGTGTTGTTCATAAAATCGACGTTTTGAGAAACACTCGCGCTCAAGGATAAAATGCCTGCAGAGCCGTGGTATTCCATTCGCCTACACTTTTCTGCGCACGTCACTTTGTTAACTTGCTTCGCGAGAGCGTATTCTTAGAGTTCTTGGGGGGGGGGTACAAGTTCGCCCCAATAGCCTTAGTTTTCCTTCATGCCAAATGCGCGAATTTTTATTTCGTGACGATATTGTTTCTAGCGTTTCACTGACTACGTTTTGCAATCGCTTAGTCACAACGTACCTGCGATGTTACACCAATTACGTCGATATCTTACTGGACGTGTCTGTATCTGTTGGAAATAAGTGCATTCTATAATTTTCTACTAGGAATTGCAGTGATGTTTGTATGAACAATGTTTAGTGTTCTTCTAAGGAACTGCATTTTGTTACGCACGGGTTTGACACTTCGTAAATTTCGATTTCTACATGATTGATCATTAAAAGGTGGAATATTGTTCAGTGTATTGTAATGTTGCTTCCGTGTAACTTCTGGTTCCAACAAAATAAGGTGTGCAATGTATATTTGTGACCAAAGTGGCGGCAGCTGGTCCAGCACTTTGATGTCATAAAGCTGGCTCTACACACTTTCCGCAGTGGCCATCAACATTGTCGATGCTGTACCAATGCCGAAAGCTAAAACTTCACTTCTTTAAAATGGAATAATTTATTTTATTTATTTATTGATTTACATATACTCCCAATTCTAATTTGGTATTATTGCAGAACGGGCACATCCATTGTGAAATGACAATATTTATGCAATGGGTACAAGGTAACAAGTGAAACATTGCATTAACGGGCGAGACAAAACTGAGAGCAATACATTTTATGACTACATCCGTGCCATACTAATTAAACAATATATTTACGAAAGAACATCGATACCAAGTAGTTATTGAAAAAATAGTAGTGGGCACTTCAAACAGTTGACACAGGACTCGATTCATCATTCTAAAAACAATAAATAGCATTCAAACAGAGATTTGGAGGTTTCCAAAAATGGAGTGCTTGTTATAAGGATGGGCTAAATATTCCACTCTCCTATTGCTAGTGAAAACGAGGAATATTTAAGACAGTCAGTCCGGCACTCATATTATTTCAGTGTCTGCGAATGGTTTTGTCGTGTTGGCCTTGTCTATGTGTATGACATAAATTTGAACTATCGATTTTCAGCTGTTCGTGAACTAATTGATACAGCAAGTTTTGACGTGCACGTTTAGCTCAGTTTTTATTGTAAAAAGACCTGCTATTTTAAGGTATGAGAGTGAGTGTTTTATTCGTATTTGTTAAAGACAAAACGTATCTCTTTTCGTTGTAGTCGCTACTGGGAATTTATGAGATTGTTTGTAAAGGGAAACCACGCTACGTTTGCAAATTCTAAGACAGGTCTGATGAATATTTTGTAGGCGAGAAGTTTTGCTTCATGGGGCGCTGAACCAAGACTTCTACGAAGGAAAAGCAGTGATTTTTTTTCAGCTGATGTGACAAGGCTCACGTTGATATCTCATCCACAATCTTGTGACAAAATTAAACCTATATTTTTGTGCTCAGTAACTACCGGAAAAAAAGAGTTATTTATAACGTAAGTGAATTCAGATGCATGCGTTTTTCAAGGTTATCCTCAAGAGAACTGATTTTTTACATTGAGGATCATTTGCCAGAGAGCACTATATCAGGATATATTCTGTAAGGCGTTGTTCAATTTCAGGTGATTTTCTCGGGCGGTAATTTCTTGGTAATTATATACAGTTATCGGCGATAAGCCTTAAATTAACACCAATGCCAGCAGGTAAGTCAATAATGAAGATCAAGAATAAAATTGGCCCAAAACACTGCTTTGTGGTACACCTGACGTAACATTGGCTATCGTAGAATTTTTGCGACTGACTTGCACGTACTGCGTTAGGTTACTTATGTAATAGCCGATCCCGTCAGTAAGTGGGCCTGTGCCTATTGTTGCTTATAATTATTTTACAAGTTTTTTGTGCGGCACCGTATCAAAAACATTTTAGAAATACAGTGGAAATAAATCAGTTTGTTTTTGACAGTCTACATTGAGGAAGATGTCGTTGATTTTTTCAACAATTGGGTAACTCTAGATAGTCCTATGCGGAAACCGTTTTGTAATGGCAACAAGATGTGCTGCTGGTCAAATTTAATGTTAGATGTTCAGAAATAAGTGTTCTAGTGGTACGCAGGTTGTGCTCGTTAGTGAGATAGGTTTAATGGTTGAAGAGTCAGCTTCACTACCAGATTTATAAACAGCGGTTACCTTTGCGAGTTGCCATTCTCTGAGAAGGTAACAGATCGATAGCGACCCTTTGAAAAGTATACACAAATATTTGGCCACCCATTCAGCGCATCTCCTAAGAAATTCGTTCGGCAAGTTGTCGGGACCGGCACACTTTTAGTATCTAATTTTAACAACAATTTAGGCACTCCGAAGTCTGTCACAAGTGGTTCAACATGTCGGCTGTTGCAAATGTCAATACGAGGCACATTTCCTCATCAATCGTAGAAAGAGACTGTAAATAGTTATTTAGCGAGTTGGCTCTCTTTTTACTTTCTCCCGGGGGCGCCGGCCTATTACGGTTTTTGGGATTGAGGTAGTTCTAAAACTTTTGAGGAGACGTTTTTAATAATTTGGGGAGCATACTTGTAAAGTAAATTGCTTTGGACATTTTTATTTGTGATTTTATGTAATAATAGCTTCATTCAACTTGTTCTGAATTTGCAGCATTCGTTTTTCTTTCAGAGTTTTTCTGAGGCGTTTTGCTGTACGCTTGTCATGAAAGATTTTACGCCTTATCCAGGGATTATGTTTTTTTGTTTTCTTTGTTTTATACTGCACCTTCTCAAGAACGCAGAGTGTTATGACCGTTTTAAAGCTTGCCAATAGTATTTCTATATTTGTGTTTGCGTTAGGTGACTGTAGGTCAAATGAAGCAAGTTCATAGAAAAGATTATCAAGTATGCTGGTGTCATCGGCATGGGTGAAGTCGAGATATGCAGCAAAGAACTTGAACAATGTTGGAATGTCAAATATAGAAACAGATCCTTGAATATTTTCGGGGTCTGATATGCCTTCAAGAATTTCAACCTGTGCTTGATGTGCAGGAAAATGATAACTTAGAAACCCTATGTCAAGTACAATAAAACAGCACCATTGAACATTGGTAGGCTGTTTTACATTTTGGGAGAGATTAAACGTCAATGTAATATCACTTAGTCCGTCTGAGCATGTGCTGTGGTGTTGCATTGTTTGCCAGTTTATATCAGGTAAAATAAAATCGCCGAGCAAGATTACCCTGGCTCCGAGTACATGCCGATTGATATACGTGTGCAATGCTTGCAATCTATCGTTGTCTGAATATGGTCTGCCATAAACGCAGCCAACAAACACTTGATGAGAAGAAAAGACAAGCTTGCAAAAAAGTGCATCAACTCCGATTATCTCTGGAAAGATTTCAAAGGAACTATCTGTTTTCATTTAAATGACCATGCCTCCCCCGCGTCTCGGCCTATCTTTGCGAATGATTAGATAGTTGGGGTTGTTACCTCAACATTACTCATATATTTTGTAAGGCACGTTTCTGTCAAGGCTATGCAGTCCGCTTCAATTCCAAGAAGTAAGGATTCAAGCCGTACTAACTTTTGAAGCATGTTGCGGGGGGTTAAGGTAAGAAATGTAACTTCTTTCGTTGGCTGCGGCTTTGTAGCTCGACTGGTGTTTCCGCTTCGTTTTTTTTTGTGGTTGATGGTGTGAGGTCCGGAGTTTATGAGGGCAAAAGCATTTTTTCCTTGTCCCATTTGTTCATATCGTTGTTCACTTATAAGTCGTCATAGACAAGAAATACTTTGTCTTCGGCTCTTTTTTCTCAACGTGAAAAAATCCTAAAATATCACTATTTCTAGAGTTTTTTTAGTAAATGAACAGCTCGAAGGCATCACGGGCTGGACAATTGCGGTGCGGTAGCAGGACGTTAGTGGTTTTTCTCGTATGCTACATCACATTTTGTGTGATTAAAACTTCATTAGGGTGCCTAAAACTGTTCAGATACACCGCTAGTGGCATGGAAACGATCAGTTAAATCACTAGCGGGGTAGTTAAAATGGCAACATGCTGTTAGATTAGCTGTGACACACGTTTTGCCTTTCAAATCGGGTAAGTCCTTCAAGTGCCTAAAAAATTGCGCATGCTTTTGGTAGGCAATATTGCACTCTAATTCTGACAAGACCCGACTGGTTTCGACATGCTACGTACTTACATTGCCTCAAGGCGACTCTCATGGTCTAGATTAAAATGAATAATTCAATCTTTTATTAAAAAAGAGCAGTACCATTTCGGATTATCAAGATATCACGGCGGCAAATCCTAAATCGAGGCATGTACGTTAGCAACTTCAGCGACAATGATATGTGTGGAAGCCATGTTTCAGAGATAACAAAAAATCACCATCACATGATTATATGACGGCGGATATTTCATCGCACTCCGGCCTTACGCTTCGGCGTTATCCTGTGCCATATTCTAAAAAATCTAATATAAAGTGTAAGTTTACGTTTTGATGTGTGTTTTGGGTGTTATGGGGTTGGGTTTTTAAAAGACAAGATTCAACTATGTTTTTTGCTGGGTCGCCCGCGATGCCCATGTTTTACCCAAATTATCAACAGCGTCAAGAGAGTGCGTTTTTGTTCTTATTATAAGTTTTATTATAGCGTAGCTTTATGGCAACCCACTTATACCTAATATTTACCCTAATCAGCAAATGTGCCACCTTTACTAATCAAAGACGCATGCTAAGGTTAGAAGCTGTCTTTCCTTGACTGAACGCATCGTATACGCGGACGCGGCACTTCCGGCAAATGGTAGTACCTACACTTGCTCTACCACTGCGTGGTACTACCGGACAAACAGATGCCAGAACCAACGTCATTATTTGCCAACAGAGGATATGTACAATGCCCGAGCAGAGTTAACGAACTATCGAGATAATTTGAATTGGGCCCTCCGAACTTCATGTGAAACTGACCCCGTTCCCTATAGTGTGTTCAGATTCCCAGGCTGCCTATCGAGCATGCGCGAATGTTCTAATCACAGATTATCTACTGCAGAGGATCCGTCACTAGGCGTGCCTATTCCGTCACCCGGTTACAATGCTATCCTCTGGGTGCCCCCGCATTGTGGTATTCCCGGAAAAGGATTACCGCGTGCTCACTTGTAAGCTGCACTAGTTCGAACCTCGCAGACTAATTTTCCTCACGTTGCTACCTTAAGCCAGATAGCAGATCATATGGCAGACAAGAATTTCACCAATTAACAACGTTCTGCATACCTCACAGCAGTAGGCAGTCCACTGTCGATACCGGCGCTCCTCTCAAAATAATTCAAATGGCGAGTATCGCTTGTGCTTCGGAGAATTCAGAGTCAAATTTCTTACCTTTTTCCTCATCCGCTTTCACACGTTTTTTTGGGGAAAATAACTGCGACAAGTTTTTTAGGATGACACAGGGATTCACCGCGCCGAATACACTAACGTCCCAGAAAATTAGGCTAAAGAGACGCGACCTATCCTTAGCGTCATTCAACCCTTCGTCAAAGCCGGCGCGTCAATAAGTTGTTCAGGCGAATCAGCTCAGTGGATTGTCAACAACAGACTGCATAAAGGGTAGTATTTGGCATTGTTCTTCAGTCTTCATAATGTGCCGAACTGAATCGGCAAGGGCCTGCACTGTGCTATTCACTAGTGCAATAATGAACTTTCATTTAGCCAGGATGGAGGCCTGGTCGGCTTCAGGGCACTAGGGTGAGTTTGAGTATTGGCGCTACGTGAGGTTGTACCTGGGTTTTCTCTACATGTCCTGATGCCAACAAGAACTCATGCACATAATTTACACATCAACACAACAAGAAATGAAAGCAGTGGAAGCTCGTAAGCTGCACCAGGTAACAAATGCTATTCTTCTTAGCGAATCGGCAATGGTAATCGTGTTCATGCGCGATAAACACGAATGGTGTTACCCGCTGCACCTTGCCGCAGTGGACGAGTGTACGGGACATCGATTTCCGGGTGCCTCCTAAATGCTCGATGAAAAGGTTAGCGTCGATGATGTACGTTATGCCTGAAGTTCGGGAAGTCTCTGCAGTAGGGATGACGGCGCCGTGTCTGGGTTAAGCTTTTTGATCTGATGCTCCCAGAAAAGAGAATCTGGCAGACAACTCATGCATGTCGACTTCTACATAACAGTGGATTCAAGTCTGCAAAATGCTCGCCTCATTGTCCTTTGCTTCGATTAGGCGTGTTGCAGCTGAGCCTTGAACTAGCAAAGTTTCACGACGCTAATATGATCATTGTTAAGGTGACGGTTTGCTGGCGTGCCATCCCCCTGCTTCTTATAAAGAAGGGCTAGTGATAAAAATGAACTGCAGCAGAACTCCCACGTCTTGTGGTAAAATGTTCAAATTGAATTGGAAGAGAATCTAGAATGCAGTGTTCACGTGGGTGATGATGCATTGTGGAATACACATGGCTCAATGTGCTAAGATGCCACTGGTGTAATGGCAACAAGGCACCATTAGAGCCGGGAAAACTACTAACTGAATCTTTAGCAGTACTGAGAGCAGTACTGAAAGCAATTGGGTATGTGCGGCTTTTGTGATTGTGGAACATTTGTTTATCACAGTTTAATTGGTACCCTTTCGGTTTACGTATGTTGGAAGGGTAGCTTAACGCGGTGAATGGCCACCTCAACGTACCGAATCTTTAGGGATCTGCTGAAGAATCTTTCAAATATTTCCAATGCATGCTTGTAGCAGACATTGGCTGTATACTATGTGCGAATTCAATAGTACATCTATGTGAAAGTGTGTTGTAAGATGATGGAGTATGCAGCAGCCAGTGATTGTAAGATAGAGAATTTAAGTATTTTATTGGAACACTACGGGTTTGAAAAAATTCGCTCTTATTGATCGATTTCGGTGCCGATATAATAAACACGCTATTGAGGCAACAGTTTTGTTTGCTATTTAAAGCGACAAACGCGAAATATAGCTCCCACACACCGAAGGTATTTTGGTACTGCGGTTGGCTAGGTAAATAAAGGTGTTAACGGTGTGGGTTTCTCGCAAAAGAATCTAGAACTGCGTTTAAGAGATCAACAGTTTCTAAGTTACCGATTTTACTTGAAGGTATCGCAAACGAAAGAATTCAGCCAGCAGCTCCAATTTTAGACTATAGACTACCGAGAAGCATTAGTGCGCAATATGGCGAATTAAGCGATGACGACGGTGTCCGTCCGAGCTTCTTCAAGCATTACACCCAGTAGAACGCCGCAAACGACAACACCTATAAGAGGTAGGTGACCAACCAGAGCATCTATACTTTAGATAGCCGCGACGCGAATGGTCATCGGTAGATAGTACCCGCATCCCACAGACTGTATTTCCCGTAGAATGCAACGGGCACTAACTGCTGGTAGTTAACCAACCACGCCAACTTTTACTCTTGATCAATAGTCTCCAAAGTGTGTGTCACTTATCTATGCCCCTGATAAGTTTGTGCCCGAGGTAACCTACACTAACAGCAGTTTCCACACGAGTGCAGGAAATACATTGCTTTTTCACAGTAAGTTCGTGCGCGAGGAAACAGTATCATATGCACCTGATCGCAAAATGAGGTGAGGGGAAGGTGCTCTCCTGAACAGCGCGTAGAAGGGTAGCCACGTTTGAAAGTTTTTCGAAACAGCGGCTGTGACATCGCAAATGGCTTCTATTTCGGTCCGCTTGATGGGCTGTTTGGCGGGTGGAGGCTCGAGCGGGTCGCCTCGTGCGTATTATAGCGTTTCTCGTTTCGTCCGACACAAAACCCAGACGTCCAAGCAAACGTTATCACCCACAAAAAGTTGTCGGTGTCGGCCGTTTCTTGGAGACGTCAAAGCCATTGTTGCCAGGAGAGAGCGTCTTGCTAGGCCGGCTATTCGAACACCAACTGCTAACGCTCTCTACAACACCCGTTCGTCACTCCACTTCGTGACGCTAAGTGTACATTACCAAAAATTTTATAGAGTTGGTAGAGAGATGATGATGATGGTTGGATGTTTATGGCGCAAGGCCAACTGGGGCAATGAGCACCAAAGCAATGGTTAAATACGATAGATGAAGATGTAAAAACTAAAATTGCACAACAAAAGCAAAAAAAAATCTGTAAAATCAGTAAAAGACAATGAGGATGGCTGGTGTAAAAGGCCATGGTGTGATAGCGAATAGCGTGAACTTAGGTGCAAAAACTATGTGTGATATGAGATGAGTTGTAAAAATTTGATATCACTAAGAGACTTGAACGTGTGTAGTAGAGGAATCATAGGATTATCCGCTAAAAACAGTGCTGGGTGTAGTAGAATGTATTGTGTGTAGAGTTGAGGGAAGTGCTTGCGTCTAGTTGTGTGGAGTGCTTTGCATGTAATGAGGACGTGAATTACAGACAGGCCCTCCCCACACCCGCTACACAGGGGTCTTAGAGATCCAGTGAGCAGATGGGAGTGTGTCACGTGCGTGTGGCCTATCCGTAATCTAGCTAGGGCAACTTCGATGAATCGGTTGTGTGAGTAACTAGTGTATCGTCCTAGGTGTGGTTTTATTATGTGTAACTTGTTGTCTGTCCGTCTACTCCAGTCGGCTTGCCATGTTTTGCGAAGGTGTTGTCGTACGTGTAATTTGAGGTCAGCGTAACGTATTGTTGTTATGCCCACTGTATTTGCAAGTGCAGCAGCGGCAGCCATTCTATCCGCGGTCTCATTTCCCGCGATTCCAGCATGGCCTGGAACCCAGCACAGGATTAGTTCAAACGTTTTAGCATATATGGACATGGTGGCATTAAAGACAAGATTGACAATGTGGTTTTTCGCGGGTCTGTGTGAAGACAATGCATGCACAACCCTCAAAGAGTCTCTAAAGATGACAGATTTAGGAATTTGTTTTTCCAGAATGTGCTAAACGGTGATTAAAGTGCCATAGGCTTCTGCTGAGAAGATAGTGGTAAGTACGCTCACGGTTATGCAAGAAAAAAAGTTGTGACCATGAGCGGCGCAAGACACCATTGGAGAAGTTTTCGAAGGATCAGTGTAAAATTCGGCACATTGATGTTTATCCTGCAGGGACAAGAAGTGCTGCAGAATCGCAACACACGGAAGGCTGTTTTTATCCATTTTCATAAAAGAAACATCACAACAGACAGGCTACATTTGCCATGGTGGCATAACATCAAAAAATGTTGATGTGCCTACATCGAAAAACCCTACAGCAAGACCTGAAGCTTCCTCTCTCACCTTGAGTGAGTAGGGCAAAGAAGCAGATGGACGATTCGAGAATAGGTGGGTTGCAGGTGTATCATTGAGGATGGGTTTAAAAGGATGGTAATTCAGTGATGAGATCTTAAAAGCATATAATATATTTATGTACATCCGTTGATGTTCCATGCACCATTTGTTGCTTTCAACGTAGAGACTATGGGCTGGGCTAGTGCGGAACGCACCAGACGCAAGCACAGGCCCAAGTGGAGCACTGGATCAAGCATCTTTAGTGCGGTTTTTGATTCCGACCCATACACGACACTACCGTAGTCTAACCGAGACCCGACCAAGGCGGTAAAAACACGGAGAAGGAATTCTTTGTCTGCACCATAGCATTGGTGTGAGAGGACTTTCAGAATGTTTAGTGTCTTCAGGCATTTGTGTTTATGTTGTTTTATGTGTGGAATGAACGCGAGTTTTTCATGAATTATGACACCTAAAAATTTGTGCTCCTTTTTTACAGGAACAGATGCACGAAGAAGCGTAATATCAGGGTCCGCCCTAATCCCGTGCTTGCGGGAGAACACAACACAAGTACTCTTTCTAGGGTTCAGTTTAAAACCGTTTGTGTCCGCTCAGCCAGCCAGTTTGTTCACCCCAAGCTGGACTTGACGTTCACAAATTGAGAAGGCACAAGACCTAAAAGATATCTGAACGTCATCTACATATATAGGACAGAAACTTCTTGGTAGCCATGCCTTCCGGAGAGAGTTCATCTTACAATAAATAGTGTGCAGCTCAAGACAACGCCTTGAGGGACGCCATTTTCCTGCACGTGTAAATTTGAAAGAGCACTGCCAACCCTCACTCGAAAGGTGCTTTCCGACATGTAGGTAGCGAGGGTGTTCAGCATGTTGCCGAAGACACCAAACGACTGGTGGTCACACAAGATGCCATACCGCCAGGCCATGTCATAGGCCTTTTTCACATCGAAGAAGACTGTTATGCAATATTTTTTATGAATGAATGCATCTTTGATGTAAGATTCTAACCCAACCAGCTGATCATTGATAGATGTCCCCGCCCTGAAGCCAGCCTGGCAGCCGTCGAGAAGACAATTGTACTCTAAGACGTACATGAGTCTCCTACTGATCATCTTCTCGAGCAGCTTACACAGGCACCTTGTCATGGCGATGGGACGATAACTTGCGGAAGAGGAAGGGTCCTTCCCCTCTTTCAGAAAGGCCACTACGATGGCCTCTCTTCATGATGCTGGAAGGTGCTCCGAAAGAAATATTTTGTTGTAGAGGTGAAGGAGGGCTTCAAGTGTGTCTGTGTGCAAGTGTTGAATCATAGTGTATGTATTGTTGTCTGCGCCTGGAGCTCAAGGTTTACAAGTACAAAGTCCGATCTTCAGCTCATGCAGTGAGAAAGGGGTGTTATAAGATGAGATCGACTTATTACTCTCTCGCAAGGACTTCTCACAGGATGTTTAGTGTTTTATGGAAGTGTTGGTGTAGTGCGCTGAACTGGACACATGTTAGAAATGTTGTGCAAGTGTGTTTGCCTGGTCTTCCAGTGTGTCCCCTGTTGTACTAACCAGGGGCACGCTGTGTGTGTGTTGTCCTTTTAGTTTGCATTATGATGTCCAGACTTTGTGTGTGTCAGTGTATGAGTTTATGGAAGTGAGGAAAGTCCTCAACACATCTTTTTCGCCTCACGACGCACTCGCTTCCCAAGAGCCTTTGCCCGTTTAAACGAAATGAGGTTATCTCACGTGGGGTACCGGCGAAGGATACCCCACGCCTTGTTCTGGGCCTCTCGCGCCCGCCTGCAGTCCTCGTTCCACCAGGGCCTCCTTGGGTTGCGGGACGCACTGGAGGCCTGGGGCATGGACTTTTCGGCGGCATCGACTATGTGCGCCGTGACGAGTTGGGCTGCTTCCTCAACGTGTAGGTGTTTTATGGTTGTGTGGTGTAGTTTAGATGTTTCTGTGAATGTACTCCAGTTTGCTTTTGATTCATTAAACCTGTTATGGGAAGATGGACTGCATGGGCCTTTACCTATGTATGTTAGGGATGTGGGGAAGTGGTCACTACCATATGGGTCCGTGCCCACGCCCCACTCAAGACATTTGAAAGAGAATTGCTGAACCAATCGCCAAGTCGAGATGTGAGTATGTATTATGTCCCAAGTTATGGTATGTAGGCTGTTGTTTGTTGAAAAGGCATGCTCCTGAAGATGTAAGAAATTTCTCTATCAGGCGACTTCGGGCATCCGTTCTGGAGGAGCCCCAAAGAGAGTTGTGCGCATTGAGGTCGCCTATGAGTACGTATGGTTCGGGTAGCTGGTCAACCAATGCCTCGAAATCGGAGGTCAGAAGGGAAAAATTAGGGGAGATGTAAACGGAGCAAACTGTTATCAACCTATAAATATTATCGTACGGATTGCTACAGCCTCATGGACAGTGTTTAAAGAGAGAGGGTGGCATACTAATGATTTCAGGGCGACAATGGCCACACCTCCTGAAGAAAGAGTGCAGCCAAACATGTCCTTTCTGAATACCTTGTACCTATTTAAGAAATTTGTTTGTTTAGCATGGAGGTGGGTTTCCTGGAGACACATGACACTTGTCTGATTGGCATGCAGCATCTCATGCACATCCTCAAGATTTTAAGGAGGCCTCTGCAGTTCCACTGAGTAATATTTTCTCTTCCCATTATAGAGATTTAGAAGCTACTGAAGTCTTTGTGTATGTGTGTTCATGTGTCTTTCGGGGCTTGAACTCCAGAATTTGGCTTTTTGCGCCTTTGTTTTGGTTTGGCAGTCGGAGGCCGCTCTTTGCGGTGCGTTGCAGGCAAGAACGGCGAGACGTCCATCTCGTCCTCCGATGTCCTGCGGGTGCCCGTCGAACCGGGCCCCTCGGACTTGGCCCCCTTTCGGAAGCCCTTTGTTTGAGCCGCCACCGTCGGAGACGCTAGAGGTGTCACAGGCGGTGTGGTGATGGTGGGAACCGGTGCGGTGCCGTGTTGTCCATCACCTCGGCACCCTTCAACGCATTGGAGGACGGGGAGGCAGATGCGCGAGCGGCACCGGTCCTGAAGGAAGTGGTTGGCACAACAACCGCTGCTGCCTCAGGTAGCGGCGTGGTGCCGGGTTGGGCTGCGTGAGGCAAACCAGCGAAGGGCGGGGGCCGGACAAGATCAGACTCGCTGAACTGGGTACCTGTGGACACCAGAAGCCGCTCCGCACCCTGGCGAGCTGCGTCAGCGTACCTCGCCAGAGGAAAACAGGCGAACCTCTTTCTCGCGTCTGGAATGGTGATGTTCTCAGTGACCATAATGTTTATGATCTTTTTTTCTAGTTGGAATTTTTCGCACTTGCGGGAGTATGCCGCATGCGGCCCACCGCAGTTTACACAACTGAGGATTTCGAATGGGCAGTTCTCGCTCGGATGATCGTGCGCCGCGCATTTTGCACACGTCGTTCGGCCACGGCAAGAGTTCGTACCGTGCCCGAACCACTGGCACTTAAAACAGTGCCGCGGGTTGTGGATATACGGACGTATTGAGCACGGGATAAAACCTGCATATATACGTTGTGGGATAACTGCGCGGTCAAAGGTCAAGATGATGTGCTTGGTGGGAATCTCCTTGTCGTCGCTGTGGATGGTGATGCGTCTCACGGCAATGACGCCCTGATTCTTCAAGCCGGCAGGGATATCCGCATGGCTTTTGTTCAGGAGATGTGACTCTGATATCACACCCTGCGACCTGTTGAGGCTCTGATGGGGTGTGACACTGATGTCTAGATCAGTCAGTGTTGTCTGAGCTAGAAGATTTGTGGATGGCTGCTTGTCATTTACCTCGATGAGGAGTTCACAAGTCCTTTGATTTTTGACCTGATATGATTTTCCTATTATGGCTTCAAGATATTTTGCAATCAAGAAGACTGACTGAGATGCAAGAGGGTAGGGTAGATTGAGGGATTCCGTGAAAAGAAATCGAGGAAAATGATCCGGTTCAGGAAAGGTTAACAATGGCAATGGGGAATAATACTTCGGTGCGGCCCCTTTTCAGGGACCGATCACAGTTGGGGGGGAGAGGGTTTGAAAATACCATACGGCATAGTATAAAAGCAGAGAGACGGGGGTACTTTCTCCTTTGACCTTACCCTGGTAGGCAAAGAGGTACCGGAGCTCCATGCCTGGTAGACAGGCAGGGAGCCCATCAGCCGGAGCTAGACAAGACAAGACAAGACCCAACAAGAATTGGTAACACCATCTCCCGAGACACCACCCCTGACCTCACCTTCACATATAACATACAGTGTCACGCGGGCGCAACTTGACGAAACACTCGGCAGCGATCACCATATTGTACAACTGACAACTCCACACGAAATACACGCTAATCGACGCATTGGCACCGCAAACTCACTAATTGGAGCGACTTTGGAGGCAACCCTGCGGACGCCATCACTAACCTAGATGACTGGTCCAACGGTTACTTGACACGGCCAAGAACCACACGAAAGAAAGTGCACTAACCCAAAAAACCACAGCCACTGACGCACACCTGCCCCATCTTTGGGATGTCCTACAGGGCCTGCTTCCGAGGTGGAAAAGGAAAAAACAAATAAGAAACTTCGCACCCGCATTGCTCAAATTCCAACAGAGGCAGTTGCGCACGCTAAACAACTTAGCCAATAAAAGTGGACTGAGTTCTTCAACCAACTTCAAGGCACCCTCGGCAGTCCACGCAACTGGCACATACTCCGATCCTTATTAGCAAGCAGGGACTCAAAATCTACCTCACAACACCATCTGAAGCGCCGCATACCTAATTACCAGCGTACACAATCTGATCTATTGCGAGAGCTTTAGCAACCGCTTTAAGCACCCAATCCCGCTAATACTCTGACACTTCCATCATACACGGAAAAGCCCAATCCAGAGATAGACACGCCTTTTTCCATGACGAAATAGGAGCAGCGGTTCACCATCTAAACACAGCCCCAGGAAAAGGCCTTATACCCAAGATGCTCTTTTGGAACCTTGATTACATTCCGCTCAAAAACTTTCTGCAATTTTTCAACTCACATTGGAAGGATGGAACCCTCCCCCAAGAATGGAGGTGCGCCGAAATCACGCTCATACCGGGGCCCGAGAAATTGCTAATTACATAGAACCTTCACCCCATCTATCATATTTTCTGTGTCGAAAAACTGATCGAACACATTGTGTACAGCAGGCTGTCACCCCACATCGAAAAAAACCGGGTAATTCCCACACCCAATGTACGGCTTTCGCCCACACTCATCGGCACAAGACCTCCTATTTCAGATTAAAGACGACGTTCCGAATACCCTGAACAATCAGACCAAAAAATCAATACTAGCGCAAGAAATAATAGGAACATTTGATAACGTAACGCGCCATGCTATCTTTCAGGGTCTTGCCTCTAGCAACTGCGGCGAACGTATATTTTCCGACATAGCTTGTTTGCTGACTGCACGGCAACGATAGGAATTGGGCATCAACCGTTCCAACCCTTTCTTAATGGCACCGAAGGGGACCCCAGAAAGATCCATCATTTCACTTTTACTATTCAACTTAGCTATGAAAGATCTGCCACCGCTCCTCGCAGCAATCCCCAATTTACGCCAGGCACGTTACACTGACGACCTCACCTAGTGGGAGCCCACGGGCGGCACCGGCGCCAAACAAGAGACGCACTTCAGCAAGCCATGAATGTCACTCAAACATACCTCCGAGCTCGTGCACTGGAATGCGCCCCAGAAAAATCAACCCTGCTCACGCTCGGTGCCCGCATTTAACAAAAAACAAACAGACCTTATCTCCGATCCGGAGTTAACGATCAAACACCTAGCAATACCCACAGTCCCCACCTCCACATACTCTGTCTCAGCATACCGAAAAATAGAAGCGGCTCTCAAAACTTACTGCATTAAAACTCAACCTCACACAACTAAAACACCTCGTTGGGTGCATCGCCTACCGCGGCTACGGCTTTCAGGAGAAGGACCCTCTAAGAATAACCCAATCAATACTGATCAGTCGTCTTAATTACGGAACACCCTTCCTGGCTCCCGGATCTGTTGAAAAAGAAAAAGTCAATGCTTTTATCCGCAAAACCTACAAACTCACCCTACGCCTACCACCCTTGACAGCCAAGCGCAAGCTGCTCAAAAAAATTCACGAATCTCATCGCTGTTCCCAAACCACCTATCTCAAGCTCACACCTAGCGGACGACACACCCTTACACTGCTCGATGCGGTTAAGAAGAAGCACGCATGAAACCATACGACACAATGCACGGACGCTGCACGCTACGCCCGCTAACCCGCCCACGCTGTTGCCTATATGGACCACCAGCGTACCGAAGTCACAGGCAGCACAATATGCCCCACCTTTACAAACGCCGCTAAGGAAATGGCTATCGCCCTACCAGCCACAAAAAACAGCGAATACGTTGCAGTCATTACGGACTCGCAATTACCATGCCACAACTACCAGGCCGCCCGCATATCACCTTTCGCCCTCAAGATCCTTATACCATCCCGCAGCTATCCGAGAGCCATATTCTTTTGGCCCCTGGAGCTAAGTCTCTCGACGGAAATGAGGCGGCGCACGCCACTGCCTGAGTACCCACCCTCAGGGCCATTTCCAAAAAGAGTCAAGACATGGAGAGCCCCCCCCATTCCCCACTGAATGGCTATGCGGACATTCTACCTCACTTTATACACGAACTTTAACGGTTCCCACCACCCAACTTCCTCCTTTTAAGAGCCGAAGTGACAACACTCCGGTGGCTACACACCAGCTCCTACCGGCACTGACACATCCTCCACCATATTTATCTCACCCAGTAATATACTCCCTAACACTTTTTCTTCCCGCCAGGCACCCTGTACCATATGGGACATCTTGAAGGTAGCGCACTTAAACACGGACACTCAGGTCCCTAGTGGCCGTGTTTAAGTGCGCTACCTATAAGATGTCCCATATGCATTACCAACTAGCCCAGTTGTCACTTCTACCCTGTACCATCTGGTTTGGGAGTGCGAACTATCCCCGTCCGAAACACCCAATCCCCATGCCACGTACGAAAACGGGGTGGACCGGCTGTCAAGCTCGGACCTTTAGACCCAGCGCATGCTGATAGAGTGGGCACGAGCAGCCAGCACGGACCATGGCATATCGGAATAGCGGACGGCTCCCCCAACCCCCGTGCTCTCATGATCCTGCACCATTAAACTCAAAATTAAAGATGATTATACTCTCTCTCTCTTTCTCTCTCTCTCTCTCTCTCTCTCTCTCAAAATGTTCAAAACCCGATAATGACAAAACTTTGTAGTTGAAGTTGTCGGCAGGAGTTGTAGTGCCATTTTCTCGGCTTTGTAACATGTGATATTAAGTCGATCAATTGATTTCGTTCAAAAGGTAAGTATAATGTTCTCTGCGCGACAAGGCACACTTATGAAGTTTCATTGCGACACCCGAGGGGGCCTTCTTAAGACGTTGCCAATGAATCGCAACATATTGCAATATGTGGGTGTTTTTTTGTGGAATAAGACATATTTATTCGTAGTAGCACTTCCTGAATGCCTGTGATTGAGAGACAGAATAGTCTTAATGATACTGGTGAGGATAGCCTGTCAAAGGCGCTTTGTTTGCTACACCAAATGTATGAAAAACATAATATAAATGAGGAGATGATGTTACTGACCAGCAGGAAAATTATCTGCTCATTGATGGTGTCCAGTTTAAATAGACCGAAGAAGTGCTGTGCAACGCAGAAAAGACAATAGAGCTTTTTTCGCTCGAGATCCTCGGTTAGAGTTAGACCAAGTGGATGTTCCTATTAAAGCTTGTTAGGTATCTTACTCTGTTGTAGTTTTTGAGTCCTGTTCAATTCAATACTGATTTCAATACAAAATTTAATACTGATTTCTTGTGCTAACAAAATTTGCTCCTTCAAACTCACTAGAACCCCCTGATGAAGTAAACGGAGTACATGTTTTTTTCCGCACGAATCCTGTTTGACCTTGCAAAGAAAATAAATATAGAAAGCTGAGTCTGACGCATGGCTTGTCTTTGGCCAATGACTTATTCATATCGTTTCAATGTCAACGTCCGATATTTCAAAGTGAATTGACTGCTTTTGTATAAAAGAAGCGGTTTTGCTTCCTAGGCCAGAAACCATGGCTGGCCAAAAACTATTCTTGGCTCTTTTATTTACTCTATTATGTGTTTCTGAAACGCTTCGAAGTTATCCTAAGGACGGATTTTTCCACCCGGTTAACATAAGAGAGGTAAGAATCGCTGGTTGTGGGGTTTATCTCGTTTTATTCACACGGCAGTCTTACGTTTACTACTGACAAGCCGTAAGAAAAGGAATCGCGCAAAGTGAACATTCTATAAAAAAATTTTCATGCGTGGATAACTTTGCGAGGGACAAAACAGTATTCCCTGAAATTAGTATATAAAGTCAGCGTAAAGCATATTCATTAAACCAAAGTACCCTTCTTTTTTGTGATAAATTTCCACTGATGTTACTACTGCCTACCGAAACCTTTTTCAGAAATACGCATACCGGTGAACCAATAATGACAGTTTTATTTTCTATGCAAAAAAAATAAAATGAAGGCTGAAAAAACAATTTTTACGGTCTCAAACATTAGGCAAATAAAGGTGTTATTCGTTGCCATAAAACTATTTTGTGGCGAAACAATTTGTGGACGGATGAACACACAAGCAAAGGGCGGCAGTCTATTGATGAAGATATGTTTGAGTGGGGCCCCTTGCTTTTACGTCAGCTTAGGGAGTCGCGCTTCTGTCGTCTGCTACACACCGCTTCTGAGGGGCCACAGCGCCTGTGCTAGAAATCGCCCGCTTTGATGCATTAGGGAATACCCAGCAATTCATTTATTTTTCCATCTTATAATTTGAAGCTTTCTACCGCCAAAGTTTGCAACACACGAGCAGTGAGAGAACAACTTTCTTCAGAAAATTGGTCAAATGATCGTGTGTACTAGGTACTTTCTAGCTTATTTAAGAGGTTGAGAGCTAAGCGCTCCTAAATAAGTATTTAAAATGCTTTAGGCCTCTTTGTATACTTTTGACCTGCTCTTATGAATAATCAACAGTCTAATGCAACGCGTTAAGCCGCGGGCCTCTACACGCGCGTCGCAGAGCAGAACATAAAACCGCTGTCTTCATTTCTTTCGGTGGTCACATGCATCATGTGAATGTTTTTTTTTTTCTTTTTCTGTGTTCAACACATTGATTTTTCTCCGCCATCATAAACATCTTATTAGAAGGTTTGGGGGTGTTATGAAGGCTCACACACTCCGCGCAGATATTTTCTTCAGGCTTTAGCATACATCTTTGATGTATTCTTGATGCCAGGTTAAGGTAATTTTTTATCAAAATATTAATAATAACATATTAATATTATTATACTATTATTTTTATTATTATTATTATTATATTTTCTTCACAAATTGGCTTTCGTTAGGGCTGCGGGTAAGAAGTTTATTCACATGCAAATGCAAACAGAAGGCCCAACGAAACGGCCCAGACAATGTTGTCCAGTTTTCTTAAAGGCGGCTTTTGGGCTCTCAATATTTATCGTAACCAACATTGTCATAACTAACTGACTGTCAACCCGAACCATTATGACATAAATACGGTGTTTTATGCCTGATAAACTCGCTAACGCACGCAATAAATAATTTACATGCACCTTTCTAGTGGAACAGGAATCGAAACGAATAAATAGGTCGAAGCAGCTCTTAGTTGTTTTCCTGCCCTTTAAGGGGTTAACAACGAATCCTGGCCTACTGGGGATGGCGTTCGTTGAATTGAAGAAAATCACTCTTACTCGCTTCTCTGGGAGCGAGAACAACGTGCAACAACCAGATCAATTTTACTTGTAAACAAAGCTTTGACCTCTTGAGTGCAGTTCTGCTATCACACATATCTGGATATTGGGAAGATATGGGTATGGGAAAGGTACCAAAATATCCCTCCAGCCCTTAACAAAAAGTGTGACTCAATTTTTAGCGTACACGTTATCTGTTTTGCTCAACAAGTCTGCATGCTTATTAGCAACTTGGTTGAAAAGCAGCACGCGCCTATATGCACAGTAGGTTATTCGGAACCCAACCTATATGTTTTGCGGCCCCTAGTGCATGCGGGTGTACGGCCAAGCATGGCAACACAAAGTGATGTGATATAATACTTTCGTGCGTTCGGTATGGTTGAAAAAACTTTGACCTTACATACAATTATTGGGAATCGTAATGCTTTCTTGCAAAGCCGAAAGCCCCGCAGGCCTGAAATTTGTTTTAAACTTGCATTTTTGCTGATGTTGGTTATCAGCAGCTGCCGGTTTGTTCCCTTTGTTTTAAAGATTGCTAAACACAGAAGCTGACGCCTAGCTCCGACTCTTCACGCTCAGCACAGTACCTGCTTCCCAAGGAATGGCGAGAGACTCGCAATATTTCTTCCGAGGCAGTAACAAGGACTATACATTCAATGACGCGCTGTTTGCAATTTTGAGTCATTTAATGTGATATAAAATTAGGCATGCGCAAAAACAGTTGCGGACGAACATCAAGAGCCAAATGAGCGCAAAGAAACACCAGAGAGATCGAGCCCGAGTGAAGGAGACGACAAATGCGAGAGTCCCTAGGCGGACATCACAGAGGCGCACTTCGCTGCGCCGCCCGTGATCCCGCTCAACGCAAATGATGCCGACATAGGCAGCGAGGAAGGTTAAGGCTTTTGTAGTAATATTGTGCAGTTAATGGTTGTATTTTTTATATTTAAAACAAAAAGAATGTGAAGGCAAACGCGTGTCTACAGTGGGCAGCGAACCCACGCCTTGCGGTTAGATATAGGAATAAAAGATGCCTTACCAACGAATTGGGACTCCTTCCGTATAACAAGGCATTTCAGTGCTTTAAAAGAAATGAAATTGGCAAATGCACCTGAAGAAGATCTCATAAGAGCAGACGTGATAGATGGCGAAGAAATTGTACTTGAAAAAGTGCCAAACATGTATAGCTAAAACATAATGACCGTGTGTGTACCGTAGTCTTAGAAGAACGTGGACATCATCCTAATTCACGACAAAACTGACATTGATGACATTATTAATTACAGGGCAATCAGCTTACTCTCAGTCAACAGCGTACTTACAAAAGTAATCACTAACAGAAAAACTGCCACCTTATATTTATAAAAGCAGAGTTTCGTAAAGGCTGTTCAGCAATCATCTATATTCACATGATAAATCAGGTAATACAAAAGTTTGCGGAGTGTAAACAACCATTATATATAGCTTTCATACAAGATGATAAAGCATTTGACTCTTTCAGAACATCAGCAGTCAGTCAGGCACTGTGGAATCAGGTTATAGACCAGAATTACGTTAAAATACTAGACGCTGTCTACAACGGGACCACCGCTACCATCATTTTCCATAAAAATAGCATTTTAATATTTATAAAGAATAACGTCATACACCGAGATCCAATCTCTCCAATGATATTCACAGCATGCTTACAAGTGCTTTTTTAAAGATTGGATTGGAAACAAGTGTGAGTAAGGACAAAAGGAGAATACCTCACTGACCACAGATTTGCTGACGACGTTGCCTTGCTGAGTAACTCCGGGGACGATTTTCAAAGCATGCTTAATTCATTGGGCAAACGGAATTTTTTTCCGAAAGATTGCATAACGGCATCAGCAAAAGTTTCTACAGGTACAACGCGGCAACCGCAATGTGCAAAAATTTATGAAGAGACTGTTGCTGGGGCCCCGCATCCTGCACTTGATATCTAGGGGTGTGCTAGGATGGAGCCCTGGGCCTCGGGGGTTTGGGACTGGGCAAGTCCAAAATAAATGTTCAACATCAGCTTCTGACACTGGAAGCGTACAGAAGGCACAAGTGTCCTAAAACCGCGCGTGATATGGCGCAGGCCAAGCGTTGGTAACTGCTGAGGATAACGCCACCCCAAACCGAAGCCTCTGCCACAGGACCTTCTCCCAACTTGCGAGCCCACTGGGAAGGTCAGTTCCACGCGGCAGAAGTAAAGCACGAATGGCGCGATGGAGGGCTCTCTTTTCTGCCAGCACTTCCTTCATGGTAGATACTTGAAGAATTGGTAGTGGCCGTGGGAGGTTCTTGGGGCAGGCGCGATCCACGGGTGTGTCGGGAGAAAGGTTGTCCCGGCGAATCTAAAAAACGCGGACAGGGCATAGATAATAGTCCATTATCTACGCGCAACACGACGCAAATCCCCAATAGCTGACATTGAGCCTGTATAAAGTTCTGCATTGTCCCTAGCAGTCAAAGTCAATGCAAGCGCCTGCAAGCCACCCCAAAGGGCAGTAAGTTCTGCTAGCAGGCTTGAGCGTGTACTGAGTGACTCGTACGCACAGTTCTGATTTAGAGCAGGGTAGTAGGTACACGTTAAGGCTGTGGTGACGAAGCAGTCGTATGCCCCGGCTTCCACACAAGAATAGATAGCCAGCAGTAGCGCCTCAGATGCCCAGTCACGTACATGAAGAAGGCACCTAGAGGCTGGTGAAGGCCCGAGGAATGGAATTGTAGCTCTGTCAGAAGCTTGTCCGGACCTGATGGTACAGCCAGGGTGGCCTTGACCCGGGAAAGGCTGGCATCGTATTCGGCGGGGGGCGCATGTACGTATCGAGAGGTGCTGCCTGTAGGGCCAGTGCAAGTTTCAGCTGGCGTGTGGTACGACGCTGATGAATAAGTTCATCTAGTTTGTTTACCCGGGCTTCCGCTTGGAGGTGTGGAACTGGTGTTAAGGGGGGTGAGGCCAGTAATAGTGTGCATGGCGGCATGGCTTTAACCTCCAGCCGGTCCAAGTCTTATCGCCTCATGTGCTGGAACTGTGCCCGGTACACAAGCCTTGACTGTACCACGGAGCACACTAGGAGGAAGGCAATCTTGCAGCCGGCCGGCCAGACTTCTGAGATATGAAGCGAAAGAGGTGGAGCACTTGTGCGGCTTTCAGCCGAGCAGTTTTAGAGCCAGTGAGCGGCTGACCCTGAAGTCGATATCTCCAATCCCAGAACCCGTAGGTGACCAACAATGGGAAGGTTGGATCAATTCAACTGCAGTGAGATTGTTGAAAATGCAAGGGACCGACGGTCCCAAGCGTCCACGACGGGAAGCGCAGCAGGCTTCCCTTCAGAGGGGTAAGTATGAAGTTCTGGCACCTGTTCTGGCAGTCTTTTAGGGCTTGCTGGAGGCACTCTCCTTCTCGGGACAGGTCCGGGTGAACTCATCATAGAGTAATGTCGTCCGCGTACATGCGAAAATACAAGTCTTGCATAGTGGGAAGGTGGCAACCTAGCAGCAACAAAACAATTTTTAAAAGTAGTGGAGGCAGAACACAGACGCCTGGTACGCGTGAAATGGTGTACACGAGCGTAACTCTTTACAATTGATACTTATAAGGACCGGAACCTGGAGATTGCCGCGTGACACTAGCGCCATTTTTTTGCTGTAGTGGCGCTAACGGAAGTTATGGACGAAAAAAAAGAAGGTTCTTATTTATTATTTTTTTTGAGCCCGAGCGCAGTCTTTTCTTGCCTCGAGTTTTTCCCTAGGCAGTAGGGCCCGAACGTTAATTACCTAATTTAGGTAATGAGATAAAACGCGGTAACGAGACGAGGACGAAGAGAGAATACACAAGCACAAGCACAAGCTTGTGCTTGTGTATTCTCTCTTCGTCCTCGTCTTGTTAGCGCGTTTTATCTCATTATGTGTCACCAACAGGCCCAAACCTCGTCCCTCTTCTAATTTAGGCGAATTAGTTAATTATTGATTAGTCAGATTGGATTAAAAGTCAAAGTGATGTCAATAGGGGTTGTGAGGTATCAAATTACAGGTCTCAATGAGTGGAATCACGTGGGAGAAATTAAAAATTGCTTCCTGGTAATAGTCATGAGATAGTCACGTGAGTCATAGATTGGGTTAAAAGTCAAATTGATGCGACTAGGGCTTGTGAGGTATCAAATTAAAGATCTCGATGAGGGGAAACATGAGAAACACCTTAAAAATTGCTGCCTGGTTATAGTCATGAGATAGTCACGTGAGTCATAGATTGGGTTAAAAGTCAAAGTGATGCGAATAGGGCTTGTGAGGTATCAAATCCAAGGTCTCGATGAGGGGAATTATGGGGGACAAATTAAAAATCGCTTACTAGTAATAGTCCTGAGATACTCACGTGAGTCATAGATCGGGTTAAATGTCAGTGATGAAACTAGGGCTTGTGAGGTATCAAATAAAGGTCTCGATGAGGATGAATCACGTGGGGAAATCAAAAATCGCTTCCTGGTAATAGTCATGAGATTGTAACGTGAGCCATAGATTAGGGTAAAAGTCAATGTGATGCCACTAGGGCTTGTGAGGTATCAAATTAAAGATCTCGATGAGGGGAATCATGGGGGACACATTAAAATCGCTTCCTGGTTATACTCATGAGATAGTCACGTGAGTCATAGATTGGAATAAAAGTCAAAGTGATGCGACTAGGGCTTGTGAAGTATCAAACTAAAGGACACGATGAGGGGTATTATGGGGGACAAATTAAAAATCGCTCAACAGTAATATTCATGAGATAGTCACGTTAGTCATAGATTGGGTTGAAAGTCAATATGATGCCACTAGGGCTTCTGAGGTATCAAATTAAAGTCTCGTGGAGGGGAATCACGGGGGACAAATTAGAAATCGCTTCCTGCTTATAGTCATGAGATAGTCACGTTAGTCATAGGTTGGGTTAAAAAACAAAGTGATGCACTAGGGCTTGTGAGGTATCAAATAAAGGTCTCGATGAGGAGAATCATAGGAAACAAATTAGTATTCGCTTTTTGGTAATAGTCATGAGATAGTCACGTGAGTCCTAGATTGGGTCAAATGTCAAAGTGATGCAACTAGGGCTTGTGAGGTATCAAATTAAAGGTTTCGATGACGGAAATCATGGCGGACAAAATATAAATCGCTTTCTGGTTATAGTCATGAGTAGTCACGTGAGTCATAGATTTGGGTAAAAGTCAAAGTGATGCAACAAGGGCTTTTGAGGTATCAAAATAAAGGTCTCAATGAGGGGAATCAGGTGGAAGAAATTAAAAACTGCTTCCTGGTCACACTCATGAAAAAATCACGTGACTCATAGATTGGTTTAAAAGTCAAAGTGATGCCACTAGGGCTTGTGAGGTATCAAATAAAAGGTATCGATGAGGGGAATCGTGGGGGACTCATTAAATATCGCTTCCTGGTTATAGTCATGAGATGGTCACGTGAGTCATAGTTTGGGTTAAAAGTCACAATGATGCAACTAGGACTTTGAGGTATCAAATTAAAGGTGTCGATTAGGAGAATCGCGTAGAACAAATTAAACATTGCTTCCTGGTTGTAGGCATGATATAGTCACATGAGTCATAGATTGGGTTAAAAGTAAAATTGATGCCACTCGGCTTGTGAGGTTTCAAATAAAGGTTTTAACGAGGAGATCACATGGGACTAATTAGAAATTTAATCCTGGGTATTGTGACGACCTACTCACGTGAGTCAAAGATTGTGTTAATGTGATAATGGTGGCACTAGGGCTTGCGAGGTATCAAATTAAAGGTGTCGATTAGGACAAATACGTCGGCCAAATTATATATGGCTTCCTGCTTATAGTCATGAGATAGTGATGTCAGTGATAGATAAAGTTAAAATTCAGTGATGCTCTAGATCTTGTATAGCCCTCCCGAATATAAAAAGAAAGTTGCACATGCGAGAAAGGGGCTGATGGGGTGTTGAAAATTGTGCTAGGAATGTGTTTTCGCCAGGTAGTGAAAGCGACAATCCGATATCTGCACAAGATCCCTGCATCCCAAAATCCAAAGTCGGCGATAAGTCGTTGGAGAAAATTCGTTTTTTAAGCTCGCCGAGAGCAGACTTGTTCAGTTTGTGCTTCCTTCAAGCTCCCCTATTCTAAGGGAAGATTTTGTGCGTCTTCAATTTTACTGGGGTCTTTCTGACCCGTTTCTGAATGAGAACAGAATGAGCTCTGCAGGCTGGGTGGTCGACACAGCTCCGGGGCTTCCGCATAGGACGTTACCTACCGGGGCCCGATCGCGAAGGGCAGCCACTGCTTTTACCTCACAGTGGGCAGGGGTCGTTTGCATTAACAAAAAGAGGGTTGTTTGGGAGTATTTTCACAAGCAATAAACACCTTTTCCTGATTCAGAATCTAGGAAACTATAAAAGAATGCCACTAACAAATGTTTCAAAAGCTCTTCAGCAGCCATTTAAAACCATGTCAAGCTTTTAGTATGTTTCGAATCGTGTTTTTTCTATTTTTGATAATTTTCTAAACAACATGAAAGTAATTTTTTTTTTCACGCCCTTCACTATTGCTCGAAACATGCAACTCTACTGAGGTGGCATTCCTTGCAATTCGAAATGACGCTTTAGTCTTATATATAAAATATATTCATTTGTTTTTTTTCGTTTATTGATACTTTTTTACTTGTGGCTGATATGCCATGTGGAGCAACGTAGTCGCACCAACCAAATAATGTACCAGGATGAAATACATATCTATGGTGCTTTATGTTTTTATGGTAGTAAACCAATATACACATGACGAACCAGCGCGCTTCGGAAGCCGTTTTACATGCCCTGTCAGTCTTACAACGTTAACTTAAAATAGCACTCGCTGCAGTGACTCAGGTATGCTACTGAGCCCAAGAACGTGGATTTTATCCCGTTCGCGATCTCTGCTTTTCATATGGAAAAAAAAAAGACGATCGTATGTCGAGATTTTATCGCGCGGTAAATGTGCCCAGGGGATCAAAAATATTCCAGAGCCCTCGTGGCCCAGGTGCACAGCCGCGGTGCGTAAACTCCCATAAGTTGAATTTTGAACTGAAATAATAAAAAGGCCTTATATCTCTGTCCTTTACTACAAATTACATCGAAATACAGTAGTCTTCTGCAATCCGAGCCTGTAAAACCCCCTTGTGTCCGCCCCAACCTGGTCTCTTCCGCTCCGCCTCCACCATCATAGATGCAGTCGAAGTTTGCTCAATTCGATCCGACTCTCCTGCGCTTACTCCATCTGTTCAAAGCTCTTTTTTCAATGGCTCTTTGCGGCGAATTAACAGCCCCCAAAAAAGCAACACAGAGCGCCTCAAGAAAGCAAGCAGCGCTTGCTCCAAACTATGGGATAGGGAGCGTCGTGCTGCTAGGAGGAAAAGAAACTCGAGCCACCGTCGGGAAACGAGTTGTCCATCACGAAGCTGAAGAATTTGAAAGGCCTGTGAAGTAAAAATATAATCTTTTCCAGCAGTTCCATGACGGCAACTGATTGCAGTGCCAGACTTTCCTGTAAAGAAATTTGTTATAAACGACTTGATGCTCTAGAGAGAATGTTGCAAGCCACCGATGAAACGAGTAACGCCAGTCACGTGATGCGCCATCTAGGATGACTGTCATCAAGAAACTCCTGGCGACGTCACCCTTTTCTCGGGAAATGCGCGGCGCAAAAGCGCCATGATGCGCCCTGCAAGACGTTTCACAGGGGTACTCTTTTAACGTGACAGCACTATACTGTCTTTTCTGCTCCTTAAGAGTGCAATGAATATTCGACATGCATGTATCCCAATATACAGGTACCTGTTTGTGTCGTCTCGGTACAACTATTGTATACTCGCACCACCATTTGTAAACTATTCCACCATGAAAATAAGGAAAGTTTAGGAGAGGCTGTGACCACGTCTTTTGTACAACCGGTACCTCCATCTTAGAAGTGTTCACTTGTTGTTGTATTTTGAGCCCATTCTCTCTTTTGTTCTCCTTAACTCGCTTCTCGTATCGTCTTCTCTAACTGTGCCTCTGAACCTGTGGAAGCAATTTTGTAGCTTCGGCAGCAACGTAAACCAATCACTTGGATTGTTTTAGCTTGTTAGCAAAATGCGATATTGCTTTACTAGCGACGCCGCAGCTGCAAATTCGTTTGAAAATTCGCACCATTTAGAGCGGGCTTATGGCACCCTACTTGCATTTAGGCTTAGGGTAATAGATCTATTTTTGCCACATGTGTGGTTCCAGAACATGAATACTCATCCGCCCACTTTAATTTCAACACCGTTTGAATTCGAGGCGTAGACAAAGAAGTGGCTATGATTATCATTGTAACGATAGTCCTCCTGCAGCTCCACTGGACATCCTATACCTCATCACATAGCTTAGCTTTGAGGCTCACTTCAGTCGACTGTTACAGTATATACGCCCAAAGCCGAGTAACGGCTTTTGCAGTGGCTCAGAAAAATGACACCGTATTTAAAAATAACCCCGTAAAAATATTTTCAGTGGTGGGCTGACAGCAACACATGTGAAGTTCTCACTGCGTTTCCTCCTCGCCTTGTGTTACTTCACCATCGCACCCCGCTTGGGCCAAGTAAATTTTGAAGCGGCCAGCGCAAACGGTGTGAAAGCCATGTATTGGCACGGAGTTTTCTGCGAAGGCCGCATTACCTTGGGTACACAAGCGGCTGCCATAAAAATGCTTCACCTTATCAATATTATTTTATTTTATGAGCAATATTATGAATTACAATCAAAAACTGCGTAGCATATGTTATACAACTCCAGAGAGCAGATCAAATTTTCCTCGGAGGGAATGACATTTGCTTTAAATGTAAATGTTTCAGCGCTACACGCAAACACCGAACGACGTTCGAAGTGAATAATATTTAGCGGCGAACCGAGGTATGGGAGCTCATTCAGCGGCGAAAAGAGTGGCCGCGTCAGCAGTGCCGCATCAACACGGAAGAAAGTTCACTAATACACCAAAAAAGATGGTTTCTAACAACTGTCAGCAAACGTATTTCCCCTTCATATCGTCTTAAAAAAACAAAGGCAAACAAGTACTTTGTAAAGAGAACATTGCGCCCACCATGTGCGGATTACCCTAGTACGGATTTTTTGCGAATTTGTGTCGACCTGTGATATCAACTGATGTCAGCTAAACTGGTGTTGTTTCTAACTTTATTAAAAATATTCCTTCGTTATCTTTTCAAAAAGTAAATTGCATAAAAACATTCTATATCGAGACGTTTAATTGCATCTCCCCCAATCCCCAATGGCGTTACGCTCACATTTACCCCAATCTATGACTCACATGACTATCTCGTGACTATAACCAGAAAGCAATTTTTAATTTGTCCCACGTGATTCCTCTCATTGAGACCTTTAATTTGATCTCTCAAAGGCCTAGTGGCATTATTTAAACTTTTCCCAAATTTGTGACACACGCGACTATCTCGTGACAGTACCCAAAAAGCAATTTTTAATTTGTTCCACGTGATTCCCCTCATCGAGACCTTTAATTTGATACCTCACAAGACATAGTGGTACCACTTTGACCTTTAACCTAATTCGTGACTCACATGACTATCTCGTGGCTATAACGAGAAAGCGACTTTTAATTTGTCTCCCGGGATTTCCCTCATCAAGACCTTTAATTTGATACCTCACAAGACCTAGTGGCACCACTTTCACTTTTAACTGAATACATGACGCACGTGACTATCACGTGACTATTACCAGAGAGAACTTTTTAATTTATCCCACGTGATTCCCCTCATCGAGACCTTTAATTTGATACCTCAGAAGCCCTAGAGGCACCTTTTTGACTTTTAACACAATTTGCGACTCACGTGACTACTCGTGGCTATAACCAGAAAGCGACTTTTAATTTGTCCCCCGTGATTTCCCTCATCGAGACCTTTATTTTGATACCTCATAAGCCCTAGTGGCACCAATTTCACTTTTAACTGAATACATGACGCACGTGATTATCTCGTGACTATAACCAGAAAGCAATTTTTAATTTGTCCCACGTGATTCCCCTTATTGAATCTTTTAATTTGGTACCTCACAAGACATAGTGGCACCACTTTGACTTTTAACCCAATTCTTGACTCACGTGACCATCTCGTGACTATAACCAGAAAGCGACTTCTCATTTGTTCTCCGTGATTTCCCACATCGAGACATTGAATTTGATACCTCAAACGCCCTAGTGCCACCACTTTCACATTTATTCCTATTTATGACTCACGTGACTATCTTGTCACCATAACCAGAAAGCAGTTTCTAATTTGTCCCACGTGATTCCCCTCATCGAGACCTTTAATTTGGTACCTCGCATGCCCTAGTGGCACCACTTTCACTTTTAACTGAATACTTGACTCACGTGACTATCTCGTGACTATAACCAGAAAGCAATTTTGTATTTGTCCCACGTGATTCCCCTCATTGAGACCTTTAATTTAATACCTCACAAGCCCTAGTGGCAGCACTTTGACTTTTAACTATATTTGTGACTCACGTGACTATCTCGTGACTATAACCAGAAAGCAATTTTTAATTTGTCGCACGTGATTGCCCTCATCAAGACCATTAATTTGATACCTCACAAGCCCTAGTGGCACCACTTTCACTTTTAACTGAATCTATGACTCACGTGACCCTCTCGGGACTATAACCAGAAAGCAATTTTTAATTTGTCCCACGTTATTACCCTCAACGAGACGTTTAATTTGATACCTCACAACCCCTATTGACATCACTTTGACTTTTAAGCCAACCTATGAGTCACGTGACTATCTCATGACTATAACCAGGAAGCGATTTCTAATTTGTCCCCCATGATTCCCCTCCGCGAGACCTTTAATTTGATACCTCACAAGCCCTACTGGCATCACATTGACTTTTAACCCAATCATTGACTCACGTGACTATCTCTTAACTCTAACCAGGAAGCAACGTTTAATTTGTCCCATGAGATTTCCTTCAACGAAACACTTAATTTGTTACCTCACAAGCCCTAGTGACATTATATTACTTTTACCCAATCAATGAATAATGAATAATTAATAAATCACACGATTTGGGTAATCAATAAAATTAACAAGCGTCACCCGCACCGAATTTCTGACAAAAAACGTGTGCGTCGTATGACTAACATTATCAGGGTAACGATCGGTTGCACTTTTTAACAACAGGGAAACACGCGTGTTCCATATTTACACGCCAGGGAATACGCAGTTCATTTTTGCGATTTTCTTCCGCGGGTGGCGCTGTTGAACGGCGCCAGAGAAGAGACATAAAGAGAAGACGTCGAGCTGTCGAGGTGTGCGGACGTACAGAGCGCAGCGGAGGCATCGACGACGAAAACGGATAAGTGTTCCAAATTTATTATTCCTTTTTTAGAGTGACCATGTTTTAGAGACAGATGTAGGTTAGTTGAAACGGGCGGTAGTTGTTAGCGTAGGGAAGTGACCGAATCAGAGGTGTCGCGCGGTTGTTGCACGTGGCGGTTTGTAAGCGTTGGTAATTCGTAAAAGAAGAATTGATGCTGTAGGAAAGAATCACACGTTGCGACTTGCTTTTAGATTGAAGGGGAGCGCGCGAGAACGCGGCAATGAAGTAAGCCAGAGTTGGGCACGCCTTGGACGGGCAGTACCATGCCTCAGAGGAAGATGCCGGTTGTGATGTGCACTGGGTGCGAGCAAGAATACCCGCTCGAGGAGACGAGATTCGAGTCGGTCCAGGACGCGGAAGGGCAGGACTTTATGTGCAGAGTGTGTGTGCTAGCGTCGCGCCTCGACCGGATCGAGGAAGAAAAGGAGCAGCTCAGAGTTCAGGTAGGCGAGCTACAGGAGGAGTTGAAGGATGAAAAATAGCAGAGGAAGGCACTCGAAGCGAGGTTTGCGCAAATGGAGGTCAAACTGGCGACGAAGGGTGACATCCCAACAAACGATGAAGCAGGTCACAAGGCAGATGTGTCGGCCGTGCTTGACCCCGAGAAGGGAAAGGAGGAGGACAAAGACGCCACGCCGGAAGACGATCCCGGACTGGCGCTGACTCAGCTGGCGCGGGAGTAGGTGGCCGCGCCGAGGGGCAGCCAGGAAAAGTAAGAAAGGCACATGGTGATCGTGGCGGGGCACTCCAACATGCGGTACTCAGAAATGGAGATTAGCGGCTGGTTGAGAGAGTACAAAAGAGTGCAGGTTGGCGTGTTCCCGGGGCAGACGGTCGGGGTAGTTTTAGAAAAGGCAAAGGAAAAAATGTGGGAAAATATGCAGGGGCAGAACCTAGTGATTATCGCAGGAGAAACCAATGACGTTCTGCAGGGAAGGGGCGCGGGAGTGCGCAAGCAGCTAGAAAAGGGGGTGAAGGAACTTCGGGCGCTGTGCCAACAGGTGCAGGTCGTCATGACCACAGTATCAGAGATAATTGGGAGAGGGTACATGTGGAAAGGGAAGTTGTAGGGGTAAACCGCGGCATACGGGAGCTGGGCAAGGAGCTGAGTTTCGCTGTCGTAGACATCAACAGGGATGTCTGATAGATGGGCCGGAGAAGGGTGTTCCAGCGTGACGGAGTGCATTTCAATGGGGAGGTGGGAGCAGCCATCGGAAGACGACACGCGGCGCGAACTGTGGCTTTTTTAGGGGGCCCACAGGCATTTGCGAGGAGTACTAATGCAAGACAAATGCAAGGAGCAAAAGGAGATAGCGGGGTCGGTGCAGATCGGTGCAGGCAAACGAACGGGACGACGACGGCGTGTAAAGAAGAGAGGGGGGAAACTGAATATCGTGTACATAAACTTGCAGGGTGGCAGGAAAAGAGAGAAGCTGATGGAGATTACTAAGCAGCTAGAAGAGGAAGATATGCAGGTATACGCTGTGACTGAGACGCACCTACGGGACTTGGAGGAACCTCCGGTAATCGGAGAGTATTTATGAGAAGGTTGTAACAGGACGGCTGGATTGAGAAAAGGCGGAGGAGTAGGTATGCTGGTACGGCAGGGGACTAATTGGAAGAGAGTGAAAGAAGACTGTAATGAACATGTGTGGGTGAAAGGGATAGTGGACGGTAGGGAGATGGCTTTAGGGGTGTCTTACCTGTGGACGGGTAAGGATAGCAAAGAACAAAACGAAAAATTGGTGGCGTGTCTATAAATGGACATCGAAGATTTGAAACGTTCCGGGGAGGTACTATTGGTAGGGGACATGAATGCCCACATTGAAGATCTAGACGGGTACACCGATTTCAACGGAAATCTAATGCTAGATATGTGTGAGTACCAGAAGCTGATCACAGTAAAAAGGGAACAAAAATGTGAGGGTCAAAAAACGTGTGAGTGTGGTAGGAGACAGTCAAGTATTGACTACTGCCTTATTTCAGAGGGACTTTATGAATGATTGGATGGAATGACCATTGATGAGGAAGGGGGCCACAGACTAGGCAGTGACCATAAGCGCATAAACCTGAGTTTTGGGAAATTGCGGGGCGAAAAAACGGGTCGACCGGGGCAGCGCACAAAGTTAAACAGGAAACAAATTGCAGATATAGCCAAAAGCATAGAGGCTGACATTGAAAGAAATCCTGGAGAAGAGTGGGAATATGACAGGCTCATCAAGAATATGCAGGAAAAAATAGTCAAGGCAGAGGGGGCCAATCGATGGAGAGGAAAAAAAACACCCAAAAGCTGGTGGAATAAAGAAATAAAGGCGGCGATAGAGAGGCGTAAACAGGTGTCTAGAGAGCACAGGCCGGCCAGGAGGATGGGAAGACATCAGGAGGAGGTGGACCTAAAATGGGAGCAGTATAAGCAAATGAAACAGGAAGTACAGCAACTAGTGCAGGCGAAAATAAAGAGGGACAGCGAGCGATGGGTAGCGCAAATACGAGGAAGGAGTAGAGACGCGCCGAAAAGGTTTTGGAACCATGTGCAGGCATTAGGGAAAGGTACGAGTCCCACAGAAGGCGGTACTATGGAAAACGAGCATGGGCCGATGCTCAAGGGAGAGGAAGCATTGGCATACCTGCACAAAATCATCACGGAGAAGTTCCGTAAGGTGGATGAAGAGGCCCCACAGCGACACAGAGAAGTCGCGGCGGGTTGGCCGAAATGTCTGGAGATAGATGGGGACAAGCTGAAATAGAAAAGAGCAGAGGAAAACGTCCCCAAGAATACCGCGGCAGGCACGGATAGGATACCGATGGAGTTGATTAACCAGTTAGGACCAAAGACCAAGAGAAAGAGGCTGCAAGCCATCAGAACAAGGATAGAAGAAAAGGCAATACCGGCCGCGTGGCAAATGAGCAAGATGAACTTACTAGTACGGATTCTAAGGAAAGTTGGTGTGGCGATCTTGATGAATTCATAGCACAAAAAGGACGAGGACCTCGTCCTCGTCCTTTTTGCGCTATGAATTCATCAAGATGAACTTAGTGTACAAGGGAAAAGGAGTCAGGACAAACCCAAGCTCGTATAGGCCAGTAACCGTCACGTCCGTGCTGTACAGGATAGCAATGCAGACAGTGAAGTTCGAACTAGAGCAGTGGGTGGAAGAAAATAGGATATTAGGTTAGCTTCAAAATAGGTTTCGACAAGACAGAAGACTAGACGACGACTTATTCGTGGTAAGCCAATGCATAGAGGTGGCGAAGATGCAAAACCGACCGTTTTGGTTAGCCTTTCTGGACATTAGAGCGGCGTATGATAATGCAGACAGGGAGCGGCTTTGGAGTATCCTAGAGGACGAGGGAGTTGGGGGAGAATTCAATAGCTTACTCAGGCAGCTATACCGGGAGAACCAAGTGCAAATAGTGTGGGAGGGGGTAACATACAATACGCCTGTTATACACCTACAAGGGTTTGAAACAAGGATGTCCTCTCTATTCGCTGCTGTTCATGATCTACATTACGGGGTTAGAAAGGAAGCTAGAAGTCAGCACGATGGGGTTCGACTTATCCTACATGAAAAACGGGCGGGTGGTGGAACAACGCGTTCCGGGACTAAAGTATGCAGACGACATATTGTTGATGGCGGACAACCAGATAAGCATGCAGGGCTTGATCGATATATGCGGTGAAGAAGTGACGCACCTAGGGCTATCCTTTAGCAGAGAAAAATCGGGGATCATGGTCTTTAATTACGGCGAGCAGCACAAAACAGTATCAGTGCAGCAAGTAGAAATACCATTGGTGAAATAGTATAAATATTTAGGAGTGTGGCTGAACAACAGCGAAGATTACACACAGGCGCATGAGGCTCACCTTAAGACGAAAGGAAGACGGAACGCGGCTATAATGAAGCATAGAGCCCTCTGGGGATACAGCAAATACGAGGTGGTAAGGGAAGTCTGGAAAGGGGTCATGGTACCAGGATTACCTTTCGCTAATTCGGTTCTGTGCATGGAGCCAGAGACCCAAGCGGGCTTGGAAGTAAATCGTGGGACGGTAGGCAGATTGGCCCTGGGGTCCCACAGTAAAACTACAAATGAAGCGGTACAAGGGGTTATGGGCTGGTCGTCTTTCGAGGCGAGGGAGGCACAGAGCAAGATAAAGTTTGAGGAGCGACTTCGTGACATAGAGGACGAAAAATTGGCCGCGAGGGTGTTAAAGTACCTTTATTTGAGGAGCGTGGACACGTGGTGGAACGGAGGACTAGACAGCTGACCAAGTGGTACGCAAAGTCGGTAGGGGATAGCGGGGTTTACACAACAGTTAAAAAGCAGGTAAAGGCAGCAGAGACGACGAAGTGGGCACAAAGAATGAAGCGAAAAAAAACCCTGGAGACTAATAAGGCAGAGAAACGGGAAATTAAGAAGGAGGGATTCTATGGCAATACGAGAGGCAGTGCGTTGCTCTTCGAGGCACGGTCAGGGGGCCTGAGAACCCGGCATACACGGGTAGCTACAGGCAGCAGGATGAAACGTGTGCATGCTGCGGCAGTGATCGGGAAACTATAGACCATATTGTCAGGAGCTGCACAGAGATACGGCCACCGCGGGATGAGGGGGAAACGACGCTGGCGGAGGCTTTGGGATTTGGGGCGAGGAGGAACCTCAACTTCAAGGCCATAGAGGTGACGAAGAGGCGACTGGAGTGGTGGTGGAGGAAAAGTAGGGAAGAGATGGGTACGCATGCGGAGTAACCATACGGACGAGAATCTAGAACAGCGATGGGAGAAAAAAGGGTGGTGGGGGCAATGTGTTTAAAACAGAAAAGAGGGAGAGATGGGAGGGAGGAAGCAAATCTATAGGTTAGCTGGGAGTAGGGCAAGTACACGTAATAAAACAGGCAAGTCGGTTGCTGACAACCGACGCCCCGACGGAAAGGAAAAGCCACTAATCAACATCAGCACCAGCGCCACCTGTCCCACGTTCCAGCCCCTATAGAAAAAGACCGGTGTTGAAGAAAGGGTTGGCTAAAGTCACAGGTTTTGTCTGGGAGGTGAAAGCAACGTGGGATTTGTAATATCGCGGTGAGAATAACGTTGACATACACCTCAAATATGTTCATAACTAGTACAGTTCTCACACGGCGAGAATGGTCTCCCACCAAAACCATAAATGACCGGTATTTTAAGCCATCTTCACTACCAAGATGAGGCCTGAATCCGATTTAGGCCAGGTGATACAATTGAAAAGTATCAAGCCACCCCTGAAGATATTGTGGCAAGCTTCCGCTGCAACAGCTTGCACACCGTAGCCGTGAAAATGATGGCCGCAAGTTGCGAAGTTTGTGCGGTGGTTTCCACGGCTTTGGGATCGGTGCAATATCTGCCCGAAGCCACGAATCAGGGATAGCCATACCTGATTTATTGGGTTCACAATATTCGGGAGAGCTTGGTCGTCTATATATTTTATACCTCATAAGTAATGCATAGGGATCCGGAGCAGTCCGCAGTTGAGCTCGATCGATCGCGGCCAAGAATTAAGCCATTGTGAATGGTAACTAAATTTCACAAATGGCATCATGAGTCGACGGTAAGCCCACACTGCTCGAAAAGAGAAACACAATCGGCATTGCAACTAGCACAGCATGAAAGGCAGGAATCAAGGCCTGGGCAATGTCGGGGGGAAATTGTGCCGGATCCTTGGTTGTTTCAATTGAAGCACTGGCTGCTTCTTCAGGAGGGTTACTGCCTGATACCATGGCGGAAAAGTGCGCCAGACAGACGCCGCAGAAGATGATAGACGAAGAGAAGCGCAGCAGTCAATCAATCGCTACCTGGACAGTCTTTTGTCGTGCCATCTAGCAGCAGCAGTGAAGTACTGGTAGTATTGCCTGGCTGGTATCGACGAAGTGTCCCCGGTAGCAATTACTTCAGCTTCCTGATGTTTGGCCCAGCGCACCAAAACCAGAATATTGGTCTTTGGGCTGGCCTCCTCCCCCAGGTATGCTGGGAAGCGTACGCAAGGAACAAGCAAAGCAGATAGGTGGGTTCTGGGATGATCGCTGAGATGGGATCGTTAAGGTTAGATCGTAAGGTATCCTAGTTCAGCCCAGTGCACCGCCAACGAAGGCCACACGTTCACTTCAGCATCAGACGGCTGCGAAGGGGGTGGGGATCGCGGCCGCAAGTCCGCTTCGCATCGCCAAAAGAACACTTGCATACCCAGCCACCACTACAGGACAGGTGAATTGGGGGGCATCAGTACGGGCATGAACCATCGTGTTGGTCTAGTAATCCCATTCAGAAGTGTAAAGCTTGAATCGGTGAAGCGGGTATCTCCAGTCACAGTCAGCAGAATTGAAGTCTCCGTAAACAAGAATGGGGCACCTAGGGTTATTTCGCCGTACTTGGGTATACCAACTGAGCTGCAGGCGTGTACCACGACCACAAGAAGGGCGCGCGAAGCACGAGACCAGTTTCACCGGGCAACGCGGAAGGTGCACTCTTACCGCCACCCCTTCAAACCATTGTGTACACCACGAGGATAGAGCTATAGGGTATTGACGAAACCGGGATAGAACATAAATCGCCGCCTTACACGGAAGAGTAGAATTTGAGCTCCGCCGCCGATCAGGAATGGGTGGCTTAGCATATGTCATAAATTGCGGCAGGCCGAGAGTTATTTAGTCTCCTGAAGCAAGAAAGCCCAGGCATGGAGCTTTCCCAGACGTAGCCTACCACGCATCTCTCCAATTTTTGTAGAGAGACCCCGTCCGTTTCGCTGAACAATATATTGTTGAGGCTCAGGCATAGTAGCCTATTAGTTGGTGAAGTTTTGTCGCCAGTACACAAACCAGTGCCTGTAGCTGGTTTACCCTAATCTAGAGAAGCTCTTTGTCAGCCTGAGTAGAGGAGGCAGGCTGAGAGAGACGGTCAGTCGTAGACGGGGCATAATGATGAGACTTGGGGAAAAGACATGGTAGACAAGGTGGGTGTTGCAAGTTTTGCCACTGGCGTGTAATTGAGACCTTCGCGGGCTGAGTTTCCAAATTTCCACATGCAGCAAAGCCAGCTGGTGATCTACGGGCACAAGCTAATCCTCCGCTGGAGACAAGGGCGTCTGAGAAACACTATCCGGCGACGGCGTAAAATTCGAACAGCGTATCGATATGCCGGCCACGAAGCCCCCTTCTGCACTGCATCCTCATCTTCTTCCTCCAAACAGTGAAAATTGTTGAACGTTGATGTTGGGTCTGGCCTGGAACGAGCACGCCATGCACAGCGCTTCGCACGCGTTGCCTTGCTTTTGGTTAGGTAGCCTTTATCTACAATCTCATGATCATTTATAGTGAAAGAAACCACAGTTTAACTTTGGCTGTTGGGGTGTAGTAGTATAGATCTGCTTATAATCAGGTGTTGGGCACGGACATGTAAAGCTCATGTGGGCTATACGTAAGCAAAGGTAGCCGTGCACCACCCCTGCTTGGAAAGGACAGTGTTTTAGGACACAACCATTAAAAAAAGCCCGTTTGGGGGCTGCAGAGGTCCCCGTAACGTCACGAGGAAGGTGCGGGAAGATCCCGTGTACCGCACGAGAAGCACTTCATCCGTGTCACACCTGATGTTGTCTCGGTCGTTGCCCTGTTCCTCCCCGTAATCAATGCCATTGACGACGAAACGGCGGATATCAGTTCGTGATACGGGGCACGCTTGCGCTTTAAGAATTTTGTCGGAAGAAAGGTCTATGTGTTGCATAGAGTGCAAGTTAGGAGCTGCATTTATAGATGTCACCCATGCTGACGCAGTTAAGGTAGCTGAATAATAAACGTATCCAGAAAATTCACTGGTGCCAAAGCAGTCTTCTAACACTTTCTGCAGTCTTCGTGGGTAAACTGAGGATGTTGAAATGCGGCGGAGTGTACATCGGCAAACTTGGTGCAGCTCACTCAAACTCACAATTTGTTTTCGAATCACCACTCGCTCAAACTCAGACTGAATGCTGAGCAACACATCTGCGGTCACTCAAACTCAGTCTCAGAGTGAGTGCAAATCTCAGAACTCACTCGGACTGAAAACTAAAATTGTACTAAAACTAAAATTGTACTCAAACTCAAAATGTACTCAGTAATCAAAATTTACTCAGTACTCAAATCAAAGTTACTCAAACTCAAGAGATACTCAGAATTTTATATGTACTCAAACTCAAATTCTACTCAGTACTCAAAATGAACTCAAAACTCGAAATGTACTCAAACTCGAAATGTGCTTAGTACTAAAAATGTTCTAAAACTCAAAATGTACTCGAACTCGAAATGTACTCAAACTAAAAACTTACTCCAACTCAAAACGTACTCAAAGTGAAAATGAGCTGAAAACTCAAAATGTACTCAAAACTAAAAGCGTACGCAAAACTGAAAATGAACTCAGAACTCAACATGTACTGAAAACTGGAAATGAATAAAAGCACAAATGGACTCACAACTTTCTCCTGCTCAGAATTTACTCGGGCTGAGATGAGCTCTGATTTCATAAGCATTCATAGTTTTAAAATTCACGCATGGTAAAAACATTACGCGTGCAAATTCGTGAGCTCAAACTCTTGCATTCGGTACGACATGACACAATAACTCCTGTGAGGTCGGAAACATTTTTGGTTCCGGATTTAATACAGGTGTAGCAGCAGCTCCAGCGACATCGCTAGATCGAGCGCCGCACCTCGCGCGGCAGCCCAAGCTACATGCGGGACAGGCGCGGCCGCGCGAGCGCACGAGGACGCGGGGTCTCGCGGTGTGCTCACAAAATGGAATCTCCTTGTTCTTGCCGACAAACGGTTGTCCTGCCTGAGGTTCCTTCCTCTCGCCCGACATAGCGCCCTACAATTGGTGACCCTATAGAACACGCCACCGAGTTTATTGTAGAGGAATGTCTCTCGACAACCAGGACTCAACCCGTTCGCGAGAAGCTGGCGAAGCCGTCTCAGCCTTCACCGTCCGGCTTCCGCAATTCTGGGAGCGCCACCCGACGACCTGGTTTCTGCAAGCAGAGGCGCAATTCTAGCTAGCTCGGATCATCTCTCAAGAAACAAAATTTCTCCACGTCGTCGGAGCCCTTCCGCCGACAGCCACAGAGGAGATCTCCGACATCCTCACTTCGTTTAACCACACCCTCCCCGCTGCGCCTTACGACCAGCTCAAGGCTGCACTTCAGGAGCGCACAGCTGCTTTAGAACGCACGCGCATCCAGCAGCTTCTCTCCTCCGAGGAGCTCGGCGACCGCAGGCCAAGCCAACTGCTACTACGGCACGTCATGCAACTCCTTGGCACGCATTCTCACGCCATGGATGACACACTGCTGCGTGAGCTCTTCGTTCTGCGCCTACCTTCCAACGTCCAAATGGTCCTCGCCACGTCCGCAGCCATGGACCTGCAGGCACTCGCCGCGCTGGCAGACAAAGTCATGGAGGTCGCCACCCCCTTTTCTCAAGTGGACGGGGTTGCATCGGCTAAACCGCCGTCTCCTCCCTGCCCGGTAACCCCTCTTCAACATCCACTGAGTCCGCCTCTTCATCTATACTCGACAGCCTTTGCGATCATCTATAGAAGATCATCGTTGACGCAACACGCCGCGATGTCTCGCCGCAACGTTCCCGTCAACGCCGTCGCTCGTCGTCGCAGCGACGGCGCCCACAGCGCCGTCGCTGCGAATGTACGTCAGCGGCATTCCCTTTTTTTTCAGCCAATGGGCTATACTATGTATGTATGGAATCACTGCAACCTTCCTTTTTTCTTTTCCCTTTTCTACCACAACCGTGGCCTCACCCTCGCTCTTGCGGCGGTTCTTCTTCAGCTCCCTCAGAAACTGCCCCACCACAGACGTCACCACGTCATGTGGATATCCAGAGCTATGCAGGCGCGCTTCTTGTGCATGGATGCTATCCTGCATCCTGTGGGGGCACGATCTTCTTAGTGCATTAGTAAGGCAGATCTTCACTATCGCCCTTTTCAGCAGCTTGGAGTGATCCGATGAGAAAGGAAGTAGTGGCTTATTACTGCGGGGCTCATACTGCCAGCAAACGTCAGGAACTCTGAAGATGTAATTACTTTCCTAGCAACTGGCAGCACCACAGGGGTTTCAGCCTTCTCAAAAGACATTCCTATATTACTCCTTGCCACATGAAGGGTTGATGACCTGTGTTGAAGAAGGAATTGATAACTATGAAGTGGTAGCATTTCGAAATGAAGTAGGAGTGTCAGCCAGAGGTTTTCTTAGCCTGTTGTCTATGTATTTAGTTTCTACGTTTGCAAAGTGGGATGGCAATGTGTACCTACAAACTAATTGTGTGTGTATAGGCTCTCGTATAGCCCCAGTTCTCAGCGACCTGTATTTGGCATTCCTTGGACGAAAAGTGACCAGTGAATTGGGGGATATGGGTGTTCTCAAAGTGCTTCGCTACGTACATGATGTTTTAGTGTTCCTAGACTTCTGGGGTGCAACCGGGGGGGAGCAGGGGCCGGAAGTGTTAGGTGTGTTTCAGAAATGCTTTCACCCGTTGACGTTGACGCATGAAGCACCAGAGAATAACGTTTTGAGGTTCCTTGACCTGCGAATGCAATTTTTTGAGAACCACGTTTGCTGGCAGTATGAGCCCCGCAGTAATAAGCCACTACTTCTTTTCTCATCGGGTCACTCCAAGCTGGTGAAAAGGGCGATAGTGAAGATGTGCCGTACTAATGCACTAAGAAGATCGTGCCCCCACAGGATGCAGGATAGCATCCATGCACAAGAAGCGCGCCGGCATAGCTCTGGCTATCCACATGACGTGGTGACGTCTGTGGCGGGGCAGGTTCTGAGGGAGCTGAAGAAGAACCGCCCCCGGAGCGAGGGTGAGGCCACGGTTGTGGTAGAAAAGGAAAAAGAAAAAAGGAAGGTTGCAGTGATTCCATACATACATATATAGCCCATAGGCTGAAAAAATAGGGAATGCCGGTGACGTATAAGTGGTTTTTTCCGCCCCTCGTAAACTGGAGGCCCTTTGCAAAAAGACGTACCTCCCGAGAAAGAATTCCCACAAGTGTTCCATTGAGCACAAAACGAAGTTCGTCCCATGCGCAAAGTCGGTAATCTATGAGATTCCTTTGCCATGCGGAAAAAAGTACGTGGGCCAGACGGGAAGGTGTCTTAATACAAGGCTCCGGGAGCATAGCAACAACGTAAGAACAAGTGTCAAAGGGCAGTTAGGCATTCACTGCCGAGATTGCAAAGGCACCACTGGAAAGTGCATTCCCATGTTCGACAAATGCGACGTCATTCAGCATCATAGTGACCAGATGACAAGGGAGATAGTGGAGGCAGCGAAAATTGCTAGGTTGGGGGAAAATTGCGTCAGCGTAACTTCGGTCGCTCTGTCAGCCAAGGAACTTGATTTTTTACGAGGGGGAAGGACGCAACATAGAAAGTAATCTGGGGGCACAACACGTGTGCCATGGCTTGAGAGGGCTTATTATCATTTCAAGTGCGTGTGTTACTAATGGGAATTTTTAGAGCGTGTGTGGCGCGTTCTAGCACCGCTATGATGAATCGCTTGTTTTGTTGTGTGCATTTATGGCACGTGTGTGTAGGTGTGTGGGGTATAAATATGTGTTTTTTCAATAAAAGATCAGTTGGAAGTCAGCGGTCGTCCTGTGTACCTCAGCTATAGTCTTTGTTTTGTTGCGCTGTTTAGTAATGCTGAAAAAAACGCTTTGTGTATTGCAAACTGTCCCCGTGAATCTCTGAAGCGCTAGGCGTTCATGGATATGCCTTTGCTTTTTAATGCGTAGCATTGTTTGCCGAGTACCTCCCTACCACGGCCGATCGTGTAATGCCCTCAATTTCCACAAAACTGAGATATCCTGGAAGTTCAACCCGTAACAATTATAAAAGCGTAAATGTGAAATGTGGATAATCATCAAACGAAATGTTAAAAAACTAAGAAAAGAAAAAGTAAGAAAAAATATCGAAAAGGGCCGACCGTGTAACACGGGAGTCATGGATAGCCACAGATCGGGTTAAAATTTAAAGGGATGCGCTGCCAGGGTATGCGGGGTATCATAGTGAAGGTCTCCAGAAGGGAAATCACGAGGTACAAACAAACGATGCTTCGTTGGCATAACAATGACTTAGTTATCGTGAGTCATAAGAAAGATTTTACTTCATAATGATGACCTAAAGGCATAAGGGGTCTCCAATAAAATGTTTCTATTAGGAAATAACGTTGGACATATAAGAAATATATCATAGTAGTAATGAGGCATAGTCACGGTGAAATATACAATGATTTCAAATTCATTGTGATGTCGCTAATGTGTCCCCCCGCACCGAATTGAAGATCTCCGTTTGGGGATTCACGTGGGACAAAAATGCTTTGTGATTATATTCGCGACACCCTCATGCTGAATCATAGATATGCTTAACATTCAAAGTGGTGTGCGCTAGAGCATGTGGGGTGTCCAACTGAAAGTCGCAATGAGGGAAATCACGTGATACAAACAAAAATTACTCCTCGTTCTGCGAATCGGTGAGTTCCAGACAGCCTGCCGAAACTACCAGATAGTCGCATTTTATTATTAGCCCTACTCATCCTCCAAACTACTCGACAACGCCTAATATCTGCATCGTTTGGGCACCTGGACACGCCGCCATACCCGGCAATGAATCGGCTCATGCCATGGCTCGGGATTTGATACACCGAACTATCGGCGATGGTGGCCAATGTTTACCCTATAAAATAAACCCCACCCGCTCAGCGGCTACACAGAGATTCCGTCCATATGCAAGCAAACCCCCCGAAGCCTCGCACCACCACACTGGCACCTCTCCAGGGAGGAAGCTACAAGTTGGCGGCTGCTCTAGACAAATACCTGCCCACATCTCACCCGCCTTCACATCATCTTCATCACACAACAATCCTTACTCTGCGTTTATTGTCCCCAGCCTGGCACTTTCGACCACATCATATTAAATAATTTATTATTTGTTATTCATTTACTGATACTGTCAATCACTCTTGGGATTCTAGGAGAAAGGGCATATTATAAAAAAATGATAATACAAAACAATCATTCGCACTTTCAAGGTATCTTAACACATACATACATGAGGGGGGATACATGTTACGGGCTAAACGTTTCCAACACTGGACAATCGTTTGTTGGGGCAGAATTTCAACGTTGAAAAAAATTAGTAGGTGCAAGAAGTAGCGTCTCAAAAAAACAAATTCAAAAATATGTAGAATAAAACAATAATAACAAACAGCAGTATCCCGTGACAAGCAGATAACAACAATATTCCTTCAGTGTTATTACAGACACGAAAAGACGCACAGAACAATATTTATTGAGAGAATTCGCCAGAGAATCAGTTAAACATTGGCTTCTTGTAAGTGCTATTTTACTAATGCAGTAAAATAATGTAATGAAGTGCAGTTTGTTATGGAATGACTTAGCCGGTTTCATTTTTTGTTGCTAATAGGAAGAACGAATATCTAAATGAGTGTGTGTGAAAGGAACACTTGTTAAGCATTTCGCAATGCTTGTGCGCGTCGTTCGTGTTTGTGTCGTATTTGAATTTACTCATTGTTCTCTCGCCCTGAATCAACTGATACATGAATCTCAGTCATGCAATTTTGGCTCTGTTTTGAAGTATCGTTATTACATATTTTCTAATAACTTTAGTGGGTAAGTCAGATGGCTGGTACTTATTGTAAAGAAACCTAATTGCTTTCCAATGTATGCCTTCTATCTTCTTCGTTTGGGGGACAATGAAAGGAAACGAAATGATATTGGCGTACTCCAACGCAGATATGACGAATGTTTCGTATGCAATTTGTTTTGTTCTAGCAGGGGCTAACTGAAGGCGTCGTCCCAGAAACATCGATCGCTGTAACGCGGCCTAAGCTACTATTGATATGTGAGAGTCACATTTAAGATTCTGAGCTATTGTGAAGCCGAGGTATTTATGTTCGTATACTCGGGTGGAGTATATGGTGATAATGGTTTAGGAAAATTCAGACCGGTTTTTTTTTCTGGTTATTGCACGCAAAGCAAATTTTTAGAGTTAATTGTCATTTGCCAATCAGCGCACCAGTTTGATGCGGCGTCCAGGGCATTTCTCAGCGCTATGCAATCGTCGCGGGAGTTGATTTCCTATATAGTATACAATCATCTGCGAACAGATTTACGTTCACGGGAATATTTAGGGGCAAGTCATTAATAAATATAGGAAGTAGCGAAGGTGCTACGAAGCTACCTTGAGGTACTCCAGAAATTTCTGTGGCTATTGAAGACTTTTTGATTATTCTAAAGTACCTACCATTGAGGTAATCCTAAATACAGCCAATAACCGAGCAATTTCATATAGCTGACTGAACTTTTCAATTATTTGTTTGTGCGAGACACGATCGAAAACTTTTCTGAAGTTTAATAAATCTAAGTCTACCTGAGTTTGGTTGTCACTGTAAAAGGACAACTCGATTACCCTTGCAGCAAGCTGATTTACCGTCGATAGCCCTCTACAAAATGCATCTTGGGGCGATGACATATACTTTAACCGTTTGAGGCAAGTAGTCATGTGTTTAGAATTAGGTGTTCCAATATTTTGCATACATTGCATGTAAGAAAAATGGGTCTGAAGTTTGCGTCATCATTATTTTTTTCAGATTTAGATATTGGGATAATTTTTACATTCTTTCTATCGCTTCGAGCAGCACACGTCAAGAGAGTTTTGTTGAAAATACCTCATAAATATTTTCCTATTCACTCAGCATACCTTCTTAAAATCCGGTTTGGTATGTTGTCCGGGTTTGTTCTTCAGCGATTCTCCAAGTCTCTTAACCGTCCTTTTAGCATGGATGACATCTCTTGTTATACATGGGTTAAGCTTATTCGTTCATTTTGTTTTTACTGGCACACAGTTATGCAAGCAATGCAGTACAATGTTTTTGAATGATTGCCATATTATTTCAATGTTGGTGGAGGGTTCATATGAAGCATACACAAACGACTGTAACTGGAAGAAAAGACAATTATGGTTGTATCGTCAGCGTTAGCAAAAGAACAAAAGGTGGTCTGTGATATCGAATCAAAGTTTCCTCTTTGATTGTGGATGGTACCTATAATTAGTTTGAAGGCTCTTATACCACTAAATATTTCTATTTTCGTGTCATGTAATGGGACGTGGTTCCTTGTAAAAACCAGGTCGACGATGTTTGATGTTGTTCCATGCACACGTGTCAGTTCCTTCACGATCTCACCCAGGTTAAAAGACATCATATCAAGAAGCATTTTCGACCATGCGCTGAGAATTGCAGTGTTTCCCAGGTAATGACTGCCGGATTTAAATCTCCCAAAAAGGTAATCCTTGCCACCCCCACAAGGTTTTCTATGTAACCATGAAGAGCTTAAAGCTATCTGTCCAGGAACTGGCGCATCGACAAACACACCCTACCACAACAGTGCATGAACCAAACATTAGTTTGCAGAATTCTGCCTCTACGTAGCATGCTTAGAGCTTAATAATGAAAGGCATCTTTTTGTTATTAGAGATGGCCACGCCCCCACCTCGTGTTCCTCTTTCTTCGCGTACGATACTATCGCCGGGATGTGTTTTTCAAAATCCATGACATCGTGCATGAGCCAGATTTCTGTCTTTGCTAAGAGGTCTGGTTATATTGCATGTAGCAACGGTTCAACCAAATCTGATTTATTTTAAAGACTTCTAACGCTTACATGCGCAAAGACTACTTTTTGGCACTTTGGTTTGGACACCAAGGGCATGGTGCCATTTCCTCGACTTGACCCTTTTTTCAACCGAAGCAGCACTCCAATCAGGACGTGAAACAAATTGGTGATTTTTTTCTTCATCCCAGTGATACCGGACGTTGTTTATCCTGAGCTTACCATAGGCTAATAAGACTTTGTCCCCAGACTCCTTATTTGCTTTTGCAGATCTTCACAACGTTTTTCTTATGTCCCGTGCACGCATCGAAAAGCCTTCGCTAACTGTGAAAGCAGGTTCTTTAAGCTTGTGCCAATTATTGAACACTGGAGTTTTGTCGCGAAAGTCGAGGAGCGTAAGAATTACCGGCCTTGTTTTGTTTGCGGCACGATTCCCTAGCCTATGTATTCTTTCAATACCGACAGGACCAATCTCGAGCTGGTCTTTAAAGAAAGGTCTATCTTGGGAGTACGAACGAACTCTTGACTTGCCCCGCATCCCAACCCCATCTACGAGCAGTGGAGGGCTTCCCTGACCAGCGCAGACCTGGATACGCAGCTTAAACTGGTGACTCGAGTACGGACGGCCAGCCGATGTGAAGGCATCCCACACTGGGGACGCCTTTCAAGGCGCGACGCCGCACACCAGCCTCTTCTGGATGAATGAAAATATTTTATTCTCACTCACGGTTTTAATTACGAAGTGTGCGAAACCATAGGCAAGACATGGTGTAATGAAGGATGGTGGGCAAGGTGTCGAGGAAAGCTCTTTTTTATCTTATTCTGTACATGCGATCCTTCCCCCGAACCATTTCAACTGCTACATACCCTACACAGGCAATTGGCGGCTGACGAAAGTTAGAGATAACCTAAAAATGATGGTGTATTTAACACTGCAACAATATATATATATATATATATATATATATATATATATATATATGCACAGTGTGACCAAAGTATGCTTTTTTATACTAGGCGCTTAGATATACGCAAAGACCACCTCTACAGTGAGGTTATGGTCCAACAGGGACACATAATTCGGAGGTAATTATTGATATAGGGGGCCTTAATAACTAAATTTGATTAATGAACTTTTTAGTAGCTGCAGTAACCAGGCATGTTTGTATTGCAAATTTAGACGCAATCGTGTTTCTAGGTAGTTTCAATTGGCAGGATTCTTCTGGCGCATCTGTAGTGCGAGATATGAAACGGCGATGGTTAATCGCTGTTCGCATGATTACGCATGCTAGAAGTCACGACCGGCGCATAGCTCCTCCCTTTTGTTTGGTGTTTCGAAAGCGGTCCAGAGTACTGAAGATTGCGATAACGCCAGCCAAGAATGAATAGGTGCCAGTTATCACTTTTTCCTCTGCCTCCACCCCTCTGTAGAACTAAACACCATACACAGCAGGTACGTCACAGACGGGAGTATCTTTGCGCCGGTGCAGACTGTCTTGCATGCGTAATCATTCGAACGGCAATGAAACTTCACTGTTTTATATCTCGGACTACGGATACGCCAGAAGAGTTCTGCCAATTGAAACTGCCCAGAAACATGATTGCGTCTCACTTCCCAATATAAACATGCCCGGTTACTTTAGTCACTAAAACGTTCATTAGTCAATTTTAGTTAATAAGCCTCGGAAATGAATAATCACCTCCAAAATTATATGTCCCCCTTAGCGCATAACCTCACTGTAGAGGTCGCCTTAGCGTAAATCTTGACGCCTGTTTTAAAAAAAAACCTGTCGACTTAACTTTGATCGCCCTGTATATATATATATATATATATATATATATATATATATATATATATATATATATAGCTGCCCAGCTGCAGAAACCAGTCTTTAGCGAACGCGTGCGTCCCGCACGCAGGATATTGGTCCGCTTGGTTTTGAATTTAACGCCAAGCCATGCCGCTAGTGCTCGGGCCATGGCCTATTACCACCAGCCAGCTATACCCAAGCGCCTTTTTACGCCACCCCTTACTTTCCTCCGTATGGCCCTCAACCATCGCCGTACAATTTGCTCTGTGAGCCGAATGACCGGCCGATGTTCTATCGCCGCCGTTTCATTTTTAAGGCAAAGCTTTTTACCTCTACTCCTCAAGGGTTCTTTCGCGACTGTTGGTCTCTGCAGAAAACTCGGCCAAAAATTAAAGGAAGTTACTGGCAACGCCAGAAATTGATTCTGGAACAAATAGAGTAACAAAGCGTGAGCCCGAGGTCTTACCGGTTGAGCTATGAGCCCTTGCAGAGACGGGAAAGACAGGTGGTGCACTCACCAAGCAAATCTGCGGGTTTACCCTGCAGTCTCTCTGAATTCCACGTGATTGGTTCACGGGACCTCTTGTACCACCATGCGCTCCGCCCACATGATGTGTGGCGGCCGTGTGCGCGCCTTACGCATGCGCAAGGAGGTACCAAAATTAAAGTAAACGCAAACCAAAGCGTGGCATCTCGCTTCTAGTACACCATTGGGCAAAATCCTGTGGCCTCCAGTGTTCGCTACAAAAATCAGAGATCCTTCTCGTCCGAACTCACGTCCAACGCCACATCAAGGAAGACATTCAAACACTCCTTGATTGCCAGGCCATCCTTCCGAGACGCAGAATCAAGACCCTGGGCCTGCATCTCCAGGCCAAATCTAAAAGTGGCCTGTCCTTGCAGTAACTCAAACACAGCATCAATCAAATCATACACATGATCAGGCGAGTTGCCACCAAAAAGCGAGGCCTCAAGGCAGCCGGTACCTTTCAAATAATGCGACATTTTGGCCTCTAGAGAATCACTCACGCCACCCCCCTGTCTGGTTCTCGGCAAGGACGAACAAAGGTCCTTGATATAATGAGTATAAGGGCGATTAAGCAACCATTGGTCTTTCCATGACTGCCCCCACTAAGAGACAGCCTAATATGGGGCTCCACAACATGGTAGAAGATCTTATCAAGGGCCATCTATTTAACCAGAAGCTCCGATTAAGCATACCTGCAGTGGGTGTCCGTATCTTTAACCCGACTGGCTGGGCAGTACAGCATGTCACTTCGCGTGATGTAATCCCGAACTCCTGTCGACAAGAACTAAAGAGACTCCTCTTGTTTAGAAACATGAACCCTTCACACGACGAGGGTCGCCACAAGCACGGGCTCAAGCGGTCAACACCACCCTAAGCTTGGATCATGTAGTTGTCTACACAGATGCCTCCCAACTTCGAGGGTAGCAATACTCCATCATGGCCGCTACCCCCAGAAGCAACCTCCTTGTGTGTGCTTCACTCCAAACACAAGTAATGACGGCAGCAGAAGAAGCAGCCTTCGCCTTGGCTCTCACTCAACGAGGGGTTTGGAAGGCAGTCACCGATTCCCAACAATCCTACCGGAATTACCAGTCGGGGTGGTTGTCCCATGCTGCACTGTGTATGCTAAAAAACCGCTCTCCAACCGGTTCCATTAAGTTAATCTGGACACCCGCTCACGCTTCTATGGAGGCCATCGAATAGGCCGACCAACAAGCTAGCGCTTCTAGACAGCCAACCGCTTGTCACGTTCAGGGACATAACACAGCATTCTTGCCTTCAGAGGCCGACCTTACGCTTGCCTTACCCTGAACCTTCCAGTGAACAAGATACTACCTTACGGCTCATAAGGTGCTACTCCTTCCCACACCTTACGTGTCTTCAATTATTGTACCCAAATTGCTACGATGCCTAATGTACCTTTTGCTCAGAAGTAGGAATACTCCGCACATAATCCACGTGTGCGACTTTAGCCCTGAGCACTCTCTTCTCTTCCAGTCAACTACCCAAAAAGAGCAATAGGAAAGACCGCTGTCCAGTACCTTTCTGTTTACCCAGCTTCAGCTGGTGGACAGAGCACAGGCAGCGCGGACGGCATATAGGCTCTAATGAAAGAACCAGTCCCTTGCACCGCACTCTGGGCCTTTTCTGAAATCTGAAAAGTATTTCTTATTCACCCCCTTTTCTCTTCCTACTCCTGCTTCTAATGCTCTCGCTTTTTGTGCTCCTCCGTCTCTGCCGCCGGTCTCGCCGCCTCGACCAGCGGTGGCCGAGATGGCGAAGGACATCAAGTAACAGCGGGTTTGAGCTTTCTTTAATTTTATAAAAAAGAGGTTCCACTCATTTGCAACACCAAGAAAACTAAGCCGACGACCATTCATGCAACATGCATTGATTTACCCTCTTCAAAAAACACCTGTTTCAAGTAATAAAGTGTATAGTTAGGTGGACTTCCCTTGTCTCTGGTTTTACTATTTGAAGAGCCACGTGAGTGAACGTAGGTGACATCGCATGTGTAAGCGTTGAGGGTGGCGCTTACAGCCTTGCTTTCCAACCACCTTCCCAGGATAGATTGGCACGCATTTTTTCAATGTCGCCGTTCTGTATTTGTCTTGCATCACGCCCTACTAAAGGTGAAAAGCATATATTGAAGCTGCAGTTCTGTAGGAAAGTGCTGCGTCACCATCAAATTCTAGATGTGCTCATTCCTCGCCTTAAAATGTTATCGACGTAATTGTTGAAGTTGTCCCTGCCGTTGCTCTCATCTACAATGGAGGTGCTGTTTCTGTCATCCTATCGTTTCATTCGAAAAGTCGTGGCTCCCCTTTCTGGACTGTTGTTTCACACCGCCAATTACCCGCCCATTAAATCGCTAGCCAACTACACTGCTCGTGTCGTCATTCGGAACAGATCGTGCATCGTTTAATTCATATTGCTGGCTTCATGTTCTCACATCATCGTCGGGTGGGACTTTCTTTCCAAAAATAACTGCGTCAATATTTGTTCCTGTGCTGAAATCGAGCATTTTTCAGTTCCCTTGGAATATTCCGGTCATACCCCTAAGAAATTACTCGTAGTTGAAGACACGGATGTTCCCCCTGCTCCTCCGTTATTGTAACTCTGTGTTGTACCTCAGTTACTGACCCAACTGTTTTGTTTTTTTTTTCGTTCAGACGTTTTCTGTCACCGAAAATACCTACATCTGCCTTGCATCATTTTAACGTTTCGTGATGGCGCTACCACTACGCTGGTCACCAAACCATTCGCGACCACGAGTGCTCTTTTAAAGAGAGAAACACGTGGATTCTCAAAGCTTGTAGATGCTTGTGTAGTTTTGGCATACCAGATCAACCGAGTGTGCTCCATATTCGCCCGGACTACTGCCAGCCGATGCTTGTGCCCACTGCATCGACACCAATGTGGGTACAGCCCAATGAGAACGACTAATATATTGCTTTCGAAGTTTTCTTATTCATTGAATTACACGCAGACATCACTCAGCCACACTTCCACTGTTAGGATGCAGTCCACACCGGGTCGCATGCTACACTTCTACAGCGTACGTTTCTTGTGTCCACGACAGAGCGTCGAACCTTTTGAGCCCATGTGTTTATGTTTCATCGAGGCGTTGTTCGTCCCTCGAGGTGTCTGTTGGCTTCACCAGTGGTTCTGGTTAAGGAGAAAGACGCTTCTATTTGGTTTTGCGCTTATTATCGCCTCCTAAATCCATCGAAAGAAAAGACATGCACCGTATTCTGCGTATCGACGCCGCAGTGGACGTCTGCAGAGAGCAGAATTTTTTCGTCATTTGAATTACGCTCTGCCTACAAACACGTTCCCATGACAAAGGCTAATCGCACAAAAAAAAAGGCATTTGTTACCCCATGTGGCCTTTACTAACCTAATGTTATGCCGTTTGGGCTTTACAACGCCCCCACCACGTTCGAAAGAATTATGGACGTCAAGTGGAAGATGTGCCTTTGTTGCCTAGACTACGCAGTCCTTTTCTTTTAAATCCTATACAAGTCCTGACTTACCTTAAAAATGCTGCGCTGCAGCTCAAACACAAAAGGTGCCACTTCGGCGCACGCAAACTAACCTTCCTGGATCGTGTTGTTTCCAAGGATGGCGTTAGCCCCGACGCGACAATCCTTCGAGCTGTTGCGGCATTCCAGATGCGCACCACACTGAAGGTGCTTCGAGGCTTCATTGGGCTTGGCTCTTATTTTCGACGCTTTCTTCGCAACTTTGCCAACGTTATTTTGCCTCTTACGAAGGTCCTCAGTAGCGAGAGTGACGTTACATCGTGGTACCATCATGCGAGTATACGTCTGCGACACTGCGTCATTTGCGGACTTCGTCGCCTATATTACGGCATTTGGAATCGTAATCACACTGACGCGAGTGGGGTTTGCCAATCTGTTGCCGTGCTCGCATAGCAGAAATCCGACATTGAGAAATATGTTGTGTATTCGAGTAGGGTGCTGGCGAACGCAGAAATGAATTAGAACAACACCGAGAAGGAATGTTTGGCCATAAAATTGGTGCTAGGAATGTTCCGCCCTACTGTGCATGGCGATCCATTTGACCTAGTCAACAATCACCATGCTCTTTATTGGGTTGCTTCCTTGAAAGATCCTTCAGATTGCATTCGGAGGTGGGTTCTTCGATTGCAAGAATATGATACCCACGTGGTTAACCGTTTTTGGCCGCAAGCATTCGGATGCTGACGCTTTCTAATTCTCCAATGACGGATGACGTGTCCCTCCGTGCCAAAATGGGCTTCAGCTTGTCGTCGCTCAGTGTCACCAACATTCCTGCGGAGCAGCTAAGGCCACATGGGTGGCTTCCGTCATGGGCAGCTTGCCTGTACGTTCAGCTGGCGGTGCACCCAAGGCTTTCCGGCGACAGCCTTCTCACTACCAACTGCGTGGAGACCTTTATCGTCGGAAGTACTACTCAGACGCAAGCAGGTAGGCTTTTAGCTATCCCATGCCATCCGCGTGCCAACACCTGCCCTTCCTAACGTACCAACTTGAGTTGCGCTCGCGCTGGCGTCCTAAAAAATGTACAAGTGACTCCGCGTCCATTCTTATTGGAGGGACATATATAACTACATGCTGAAGTAGTTCGCTCGTGCCCAGTATATAAACACCGATAATCACCACCTCCTCGCTCTACGACCCAGTTGCAACCGCTAATATGGCCATCGGAACCCTTTGACGGCGTTGTCATCACACTGTACATCTGCTATCTTTATTGGATGCCGGTAACCGATGAATAATGGGCGTCAAACCACATGGTTACACCATTTGGCGTTACGGGATCCTCAGTGACGTCAAGTCATTGCGTGTTTCGACTAATATGTAAAGCAGCCTTGGTAGTTAAATGCAAGAGAGAACACTTGGCCTGAGGGTTGGTTCGTGTGCCAGAAAATGGCGAGCCGCAATGGGCAGATTTAAGTTTCACTCACTTCTTAACTAAAATATATTCACTAAGAAAGGAATTGCCATCTACAATCCAATATTTATTATATGTCGACGTTGTCCAGCTGTCCAGTAAATCGAGTACTATGTCAATCTGCGAAAGGAAGCCCTGCTTGGCGTGAAGAAACTTCACGGATGGGCAAAGAAGAATGACTTTAACCTAATCCTGTGAACAGGAATTGTGTTTTACATAGACGCTTGGGGTCCACCGTGAACGAGACATTACTCTTAATGGCGTGCCGATTCCTGTGAACATGGAGCACAAGGTTTTATTTTAATATTCGATGATAACGGTATATTGATTTCACACATGCAATGGAATAAATCCAAATGCTTACAAACAATAAAAAATCTGAAGATCCTCTCACAACAACCTTATGGGGCCGACAAACAACTCCTCCTGTGCATTTACGTTGTCTCCTTTGGGCCTCGGGTTGACTGCAGCAGAGTCGCGTATGGGTCGGCGATAAAAAAACTGAGAATGCTGGATCCAGTGGTGCGTGTTGGACTTCGCATTTCTTGCAGCTTTTTCCGCACAAGCCCTGTCGAGAGTCGGTATGTATGGTGTGACAAAGGTTGCCTAGAGCATCAGCGGGAGTATGTTGACTTGTTGTACGCAACAAAAATTGTCTTTTACCAACCACCCTTTTATTTCCATCATTTTCGACTCATCATAATTACAACTATTTTCAAACAGGCCATCTATATTTTACCTCTCCCTTTTAGAGTGAGGAAAAAACTGAACATAAAGAACCGCTTTCAGACACGCACAAGACACCCATGAATTATATATCTATCACCATGGCATCTCCACCCTATATCAAGTGACCAGACGTTCACGCAAGTAAAAAAAATAGTGTAGTATGGCGTGCAACTTAGTGGCCTGTATTTTTCCTGCCGGACAAGTACAAGTTCACAAAATCTTGCAGCGACGCATCGAAAACTGCATCTAGTGTCACTTGTGCAGTCCACGGACCAAGCTTAAGCAGCACTAAGACAATAAATTTTCCTAAGAATATTTAGACGGCAGGAAAGAATGGTGTCTTACTTGTATGACATCTTACATCATCAACTCTATTGTGCTTACAAGATTCCTAAGCGCTGTGTAGGCACTCTCATCTAAGAACCCTTTTAAACTATGCGCTCGATCCTCTTTTGAAGGTATAAGAGTATTTACATTGAAAAAGTGAATGATATCTTACTTGTATGGCATATTACATCATCAAATATAATTCCCAACTCTATCGTGTTCACAAAATGTATAAGCGCTGTGCAGGCACTGTCATGTAAGAAGGATTCTAAATATATGCGCTCAATGTTGTTTTGAATGTTTTAATGACTGCGTATGCCTCAAATCTTAAAATCGCTAGAGCCTGGGTAGCAGACAACTGTGGAATCCCTCGCATTGAGGCTGCCAATCAAGTGACAGCTGTGGCTGCTGTTGTGTATTTGCTTGACATACCAACAGTACCTTACACTGACCTCACATCACAACTCAGACAGCAGCCACGTAACATCTGGCAATCACACTGGAGTAAAGAAAGACTACAAGTTACACATAACAAAACCAGACTTAGCAGGAACACTACTGACTGGCAGAACAGATGCCCAGAAGTGATCTTCGCAAGCCTACGGAAAGACCACACACATCAACGCACTCACACCTGCTCACTAGACATTCAAGACACCTGTGGAGCAGGTGTGGGAAGCGCCAATGCGTAGTCCAGATCCCCACCACATTCAATGCAATTGACACAACACGACTTAAACGTTTCCCTGAAGTCTTCAGATTACACACTCCACTCCATCTACCATACTTCTTAGCCGATGAACCAATTTTCTATTTAATGCATTCGTATGTATTTACGTGAGATACAATTTCTGTGGCTATTGCCATATCACAAATAATCATCCTCGCGCTACACACAGTCATCCCAATTGTCTTTTGTTTCGTATCACAATGCATTAGTATTTCACTAGGTTTTAGTAGTTACCTCTGTATCACCTAATATATAAGTCTTTCTTGCGGTGTTTCCCCTAGTTGGCCTTGTGCTCTTAAAAATCAAACATCATCATCACCGTCAGTATTTGCAGTTGTGCAAGAAACTTCGGCTTACAGAATTTAATGTTAGCGCAATATTTTCTAATATTTTATATGCTGTTTATAGTGGCCACACACCTGTTGTACGCACTCCGCATTTAATTTCAACCCCCCCCCTTCTAGCGCCGTGAAAATTCTCGAACTGAACATCTATCACTCACACTTAGGTTGCACGCACAAACACGAAACAGCGCGTTCACGTGTGACCATAAGCAAAGTATATAACAAGAATTAAACCAGGGCCGCTTTGCGGTAAGTCTTCAGAGGTTAGCGGTGAAGTATTCGAAACTGAGGAAAGAAGGCAAATAGAAAGCCGACGAAGGCCGGCGGTTTGTGGGTTGGTTTTCTTTGTGCGCGTTAGCGCGACTATAAAATAGCACCCGTAAGAGGCCAGTCAATATTGCTGAAATGTAGTGATGTTAAACGTCCTTTTTTCTAAGTGTTCATGATTTTTGGACACACTTGTGATTATTCATAAGAACGACTACGACTTCCGGGCCTACACCAAAGCAACGTTTCATAGGTAGCCACTTGCGTCCGACTATCAGTGCAACATCTGTACGGGTCTGTCACTATTTCGGGTCTTTATTATCTCACCTATGCATCGAAATGTTTGTTTTAATGTTGTCTTCTGAAGTGCGAAGCCGGACAATCGCATGTGTGGGATATGTGCCATGAAGACTGTTGCCGCAAGTTAACAGTCAAAACAGCCGAAGCAACAAAAAAGTGAAGTCGAAGAAGAGGAAGAGAAGGGTCAGAAGATTAAGTTAAGAAGCAGAGCGAGAAGAAGAAAAAGAATTCGAGCGAACAAGGTTCCCTTCACGCTTTCATTTCACAATCCGGTCATCTGCCGTGTTAAAGACACTTCGTACTTTCTTTCTCTGGTACGTGTAGTATCTGTTTTTACTTCAGTATGTCGAAATTCCCGACATCACTTCCCTCACACTCCACAGCTCTATTTTACCCTTAGTTTGAATTCTTGACCAGTTTCCCCAATCTGACTTGGCCAATCCCCCAGAGTGGGTACGCGGCACTGAATTTTGGTTCCAACTAACAAACCTAAAGGCTGACTTCAAGATTCTCCCTCCCGCTATGCAGTAGCCCGGATCTGCCAAGGCCACTCGAACATGGCTGCCGTGGCTGCCAGATGTATCTGCGAGGAGACCGCGGTATCAGCTGCGCGAACTGGTGAACCCCAAGCCACCTGCCGAGAGGGCGGCTACAACCACTGCGTTCCAACGCCTCAAAATCGACGTCATGCGAGATGTTTTATGTTCACTACACGTTTCCAGTAAGAACTAAAATTAGAAGTTATAGATTTCCCCCTCTTGCGTAACCTAACAACAAAAATACAGAAAATGCAGAGGCGGACAGGAGGGCCCAGATTCATTGCTTCTCTGTTACCCGTTTGATGTATCAGGAAGGCTTGTGAACAACGACCCTAGGGATTTTATAAGACCTAAGGCTCCCGTTTGTTTTGCGGGAGAGCCGTGGACTTGGTGATGCTATGGCTCTCCTACATTTATTGTTGGTGTGCAGGGCCCGGCCGGAACATAGAGAGCAGCCTAGACATGCGACCGCCCCTGGAGGGCAGTCGTGTTCTCTCTGTGTCGCGTGGAACTGCTGATGCTAGCCAGGAACCGCTGATGATGATCCTGGCGCTCATTATGATGAAGGCGATGGTGTCGCTTGAGGGCTCCCTCCCTAGCGCGTAGCGCGTTATTAGAAATAGAGGACGGATGTTGGGCAGAACATAAAAACCATGTACAGGTATGTACAACACCGGGGATCAGTAAGGTTTGTCCACGGGCAATGTCCTTATACAGTCCTAGTGGGTCCAGGGAGGGCGCCAAATGAGTGCATTTCTCTCGGGGGGCCTTGCCCGGGTGTGGCGAAGTGGTCGTAGGTGGAAGCTAGCTTCGTGCAGTGAGGAAGGTGCCAGCACCACCCAGAGATGAGAGTGATGTCCCCCAAAGTTGGAGTGCACTGTCGGAGTTACAAAATCTGCCAAGGAACCGCGAGGACACAGCGTACGAGTGTTGGGCAGCTCCGCCATGCAGATAGCTTTGTCGGTGCGCGGAGTACGACCATGTGTGCGGCGTAAGTGGCACAGTTGCCACCATGTTTGTCTAAGTATGTGCGAGTTATCAGTTATTGACCGTCGTGGTGGCTTGAAGTGACGCAGCTTATGTCGGGTCAAAGCAGGCGAGTTACTTAGACGAGTGGTGAATCTCTCTGAACTCTAACGAATCGTCAATGGGGATGGATGAAAAGTCGCCTCCACAGAGTTTGGGACGTCCACACTGTCGTGGAAGGGTTGGGTTCACATATCGCGACGAGTCGTGCGCGAGGAGCCCGGAGATTGTGCGTTCGCGGCTAGCTGCCCTCACTCAGACCAGAAGACACGGCGTCGTTTGACGAAGGAACAGATGCAAATACATCAGGTTGATAGAGAGGAGCTCGAGGAGGGGAATTTTCGAGGTTCTGACTCACTGTTTCCGTCAGAGATGATTAAGCCGCAAGTTTTGGGGAGTCTTCCGTCGCTCGCTTAGCGTTGGCTAGCCCACAAGGTTTGTGGTTGTCGGGTGGGTCACGCGTGGTAACGGTAGCTGTGTCCAGATAAGTGTGGCGGCTGAGAGCGTCGTGCCTAGTAGAGTCACAGTGTGGCTATTGCTTTACCGGAACAAAATACGCAATGTCATTACAACCGATGGTGGATGTGTCCATCTGCATCTGATTCGTGCTTGGCTGTACTTGCCCTGTAGTCTCGCACTGAGGGGTAGGGTTGAGGTGGAGACGTCTTGGGGTGGAGCCGTCAGCCGAGGAGGAAGTGAGGTCGCCCCTCGATATTGCGTGGCTCACCGGTGCCTTCGCTAGAGTGGTAGAAGGGGGCGAGCAGGGCGGGGGTCGGTGGACATTCGCGATGTCGTCGGCTGCCAGTCCCGTCGGCAAATATGTGGCTGCCACGCTGGTGGTGGATTCTACGATGGCGGCAGGCTGCAGGCCAGAAGCAGTCGTTCCCGAAGCTGTAGTGCGTGAGCACGGAAGCGCGAACGTCATCGTAGAGGGTTTCGCTGGGCCGTGGTAGGCAGAGGACGCATCGGAGATCGAGAGGAAGCGTCTCACCGAGAATGGAGTGCTTGAGAGGCTGTATGGTGTCGTGGTTCAGTGAAAAGGTGGCCTCAAGCTTGAAAAACCAACCTCTTAGGTGGCGTGCGTCCGCCACCGGTATCGGCGAGTCCCCCCACGTCGCCGTGTTGGTGTGCCGCTGTCCGGGGATCACGTTCGGTTCATGAAATGTGGGAGAGGGGCCGTAGACTCGGTGATGCTGTGGCTCTCCTGCTTTTATTGTTGATGTGCAAGCCCGGCCGGAACATTGAGAGGGGCGTAGACATGCGACTGCGCCAGGAGGGCAGTCGCGTTCTCTCTGCGTCGCGTGGAACTGCTGACGCTGGCCAGGCGCCGCTAATGATGATGTTGGCGGTCATGAACACGATCGCTATGGCGTCGCTACAGGTTCATGAACAAGCAAGCTGGGACACGGAGAGTGTATGCAGTAGCGGCAACAAAACACGGCGAGCTTTGCGCATGAGCGCATCACATCAGGCATAACCGGAACATAATCCTACCAATGGCTCTGCAGAGCCTACTGATGTTTACAAGATTCGTGCTTTAGATGGCATTGTGATGAAGGCTCTCACTAGCACCTCGCACCAGGCGTTCGTATGCATGGGTGTAGATAGTCGAGGAGACATATTTCAATCACGCAGGACGAATACGATAACAGGCAGAAAATGCAGACAGGGGGTAGAATGTACAAACGAGGCACCGTACTTCCACAGTCACGCGAGACTGAAATTCTGTTCGCGGGTCTACATGCCAGTCACAACATGGACCGTCTCACCACGTCAGAATCAGTGTGTGGTAAAATCCAGCCATGTTGGTGAAAGAAGCTGAAGAGACTCGATGAAGAGGAAGGACCGCTAACGCATGGACACTGCCCTGGGATAGCTTGGCGATGCGCGGTCGCGGTGCGCTTGTGTAGCATATGCCCAACGTCATGCCTTGGGTGCTTTGCGCGGATCGAAGTCTAAGCTAGCGCTAACGATGCAAACCACCTTAAGATCAGACACGGGATGACCAGGCCTTCATGGAACATCTCGACAGCATCCACCAGAACGGTCCGAGACTCGGGAAAGGTGAAGTTGTTGCAGTCAGAATTCCAGAATCCTACACAACAGGCACCAAAACCCACATTAGTGTGATTAAGTCCCCCAAGCGTCGCGAGCGAAGGACGTTTTTGTTTTTCTCTTCATCCATAGACGACCTCACTTCGTTCTTTTTCGCATGGTGAACCCAACACCACCACGTTCTCGCACAGTACAGCACTCCAGTCATTATGACATCGGGCCCGAACACTTCAAACGAACGTGAGCCAGCGGCAGAGGAAACTGTGTTTAAAGAAATCTTGGACGTTCAGCAAGATGCTGGTAGCAGTTTATGCACTGCGAAAAATGATTTCTTTGAAAATACAAACAGAATAAGGAACCTAGCTCCGTGCTCTTAGCTGGGTGGTCAATTCCGAGGACCCCGTAAGTAGCGGGACCGCACTGCGCAAGGAAAGCAGGCCGTGCACCATTCTCTACGGCGCTCCAGCGGCATCAGTCGTGGAAGAGAAACTGCCTCGATTACCGAAGAGCCTCATTACTGTTTGCCAGATCGAGCCGAAGGTTGGCCCGTCTAAAAAGACGACCTGGAAACAAGAAGCCAGCACCTTCCCGGTGCATTAAAAGTGCGGGCTCTACGGTGGACCACATACCTCCGGACAGAATCTCACAGTTCGTCAGCGGATGGCCTAACCACCACCGATTTACGGGACATACGCAGCCATTTGCCTCCCGACAACGATGGATCATGCGACCAAGTCGGTAGGCCTGATGATTGGTTCCATGCCATATACTGGCATCGCACTTTTCATGCAAATTCTTCATTGTATGTACTGTTGTTTTAAGCTCCTTCCTTGCATCATTCTACAATGTTAAATCTCAAATTTGTAGCATGATATTATTATCTCCCGTCAATGTTTCATGCTCTATTACCTGTAGCATACTTCGCCTGTTTTAATAAAAGCTTCTTTTTGTTTGTTCTAATATTCAGTGGTCTGTCTCCTTCCTCCCGTTTTTTTCGACGAAAGCGGCACTTAAGACAACCACTTCGTGTCAATTGTTATCTTGGGACTGTAGACCTCGTCCCCGCCGATCTGTTGAGTTGATTATTATATCCTCTCTACAGCTTACCTCCTGAAAACAGTGACAAGCACAGTGAGGTAGCTTTATTAATGTGGGGCTAACTTAACAAACCACGAGTTGCTCCAGTTTGCTATAACCACGAACCTCTTGTAGGTGCAATTAAAGAAGTAGAAAAACTCGAGAAAATGTACACTCATAGGTGCCATGACTATAGTTTTCTTTGGGGATCACTAGACATTTTCCTTGGTCGTATAGTTATATATGCATGCAAAGTATTCTCGGTAACAGCCCAGCTGAAGCTATTCTTTGGGGTGGGGGCGCAAGTCTCGCCCTCTTCAGGAGTATAGTAGAGAACCTCATACTGAAGAAGCCCTTAACCTCAGCTGAAATATGAAATAAACCTTACGGGCTGCTAATAATCAGGTTTGTGTGCTTTGTGTTCACAACGCTTTGGCTGCTCTGACACTATGCTCGTTCGCCATATGCTCATATACACCCATATTTATGTTTCAATGTCTGTGAGTTACGCATTCCAACAAATTCCAACAAACGCATTCCAACAAATTCGTTCATAATGCTAGTACTAATATTGCTCTAAACCCTGCTTTACTTTTTTGTAATATTTTGCTATTTCTGTGTCTTCAAATCGTTTCGCTGCCGCTTGACCACGAAAATTGTGTCTGCGGTATTTTTCAGCAACTAATTCTGTTTTTTTTTTGCAATGTCAACGGCCTCCACTCTGTGAGTAGGCAAACATCCAAGGAAAGTTTTAGTGTATCAATTGTCACCGTGAAGCATTCATCGAAATGTTCGGTTACAATAAAAGTCAGACATTATTGCAACCATCCTAATAAACTAATATTATTATCACTTAGTTGATCTCTACTTAGTTACACCCAATTATATTGTTTTACTTAACAAAAAGCATTGATCATAACATTTTCAGCAATGCTGCCCAAGATAGAAATATCTGTACAAAACAGGAGTCAATCTATATGTTGCGTGTCTTTCTGTTTTCCAGTTTTTTAACACAACTGCAATGATTACAGCCAAAGCTGGACTTAACAAGACATTCTGTTACAACGATTACATTCTGTTTAACACGTATAAAGAAGTTTTTGTCGACAGAGAAAGTTTTTCGGTCGAAGGGCTGTAAGTAGTTGTATTTTCACGCTAGAAAGCTTTAAAAAATTACCCTTTCCTTCTTGTTCCAAACAGAAGAGTTGAAAATGCCCTAAAGTTCCGATATGGCAATCACAATTCTCCTGCTGGACCTAACGCGATGCAATTACGAGGTAAGATATGGGAATATATTTTAAAGTATGTACATTTTCATACCTTACATTTGTGGATATGTAGAGACAAAATATACAAACAGAAAATATATACGACATCACATTTTTAGGTGCCTTGATAAAATTGTCGTAAAACATAATAAACACAACCAATAATTGTTCAAACGAACCTTTTTATGACCCACTGGTGAAGAAAAACCCGAGCAAATCCACTGCAGGAAACTCAAACTCATAAATGAGGTATTACAAAAATCTTTATGATGATATATTAAGGTTTCTGTGCCTAATTGGTACCGTCTATATGGGACAAATACTTTAAACCAACGCAGATAAAATGCCACGAAAGAAAGCGCGTCATTTTGTCAGAATAGAACCTTGCCTCTCACACTAGGAAGCCAACATATATCTTTTTGCGCAAACGGTAAAAGCAGTTTGCACCCTGGATTTCACTTTGACTCATGTTGTACCAAAGAAAGCGTCGTGTTTGAACTACTTTTCTCTATAGAGACGGGTTTTATTTCATATTAGGCTCTGGGTGCACAATTTAAGGGTGACGGGTTATTTCAAGAGATCGTGTTTACTTAACTGATGACCCCTAACATTCCGAGCAGATTGATCGCACGATGATGATGGTTATGCACAGATCAAAATGACGATGGGCGTATGGCTGTTTGTGATCGCTGAGCGAACCTCCCTGGTGACGACAATGGATGATGATGATGCCGTGTTAACATGGGAATATCTCAAAAAAACATCCCTGATGCCCACACATTTTCTGCTGCGGCTGTAACCTTGAAGGTTTTGGTTTATGGTTACTGTTGTCTATCGAAGGAATGACTTGCGACACGCAAAAAATGACTGGAGGAGTCTGGCGAATGACGATGTATGGGCCTACTTACTTGTGAAGCAACGTAGTAGTCCAGGTGTGAGAATATTTGTCCAAAGCACGACCTCGTGTCCTTCTGAGAACCTTATAGTGTGCTGGGTATCATCATACCCGGCCATCTGCTGTTGCTCGCTCGTATTCGTGTTATGTTTCGCCCTACTTTTATGGTTGGAGATCCACACTGCGGACTTTTCATGACAAGCACAGAAAAAAAAAACGGTTCCTAGTGCCAAACAGGGTAGCTGGCCGTAATCACAAAAGAAGTGTAAGTATCTAAGAGGGAGCTACGCAGTGGGATTGTAAGAAAATGACACGAATGGTAGGATAACGTCCTGATTTCGGTGGTCCCAGCACACGCTTCTGCAGAGCATATTAGAGAGTGTGCGATGGTGCCGTTCGGTTGGTCAATTTTTCTAAGGTGGATAGCTAGAACAAGTTTTGTGGGTGGTGTTGGCAGCACGAAGCAACTATGCAACAATTTTTGAACTTGCCACGCTCACTCTGCACAATACGAGACGCTTCATATCGCAGACAATGTAGCGCAGAAAAAAGTCATCTGCCCAGCCCACCGAAGTGGTGGGGTATCTCCTTTCCTAGTAAAGTGATCCACAACAATCAGAATTCAATGGCACGCAGCACTCTGTACCGGTGAAAGGCTATTGTTTCAAATAAAACAGAAGGGCAAGGTACCTGCTTCACCAAATCGACAGGAGAGTACGTTGTTCGCCTGCGGTACTGGCACGATGCCTGAGAGACAACGCACTTGTCTACAATTTCGGAGAGGATCCGCCAGAAAAACCGGCCCCGTGTACCACAGTAAATTTTCGGCAACTCAAGATGTTCAGCGGTTGCGCAATCATCAGAAGCTAAACGAATTCAGTGCTTGCGAGGAAGCAAAGACGCTCATTTATGGATCGAAGGACAGTGATTGTAGTGGTTGAGTACGACATCCGTAAGCCGGAATCTGTAAGGTGGTGTCGCACTCACTTATTTGGTGGTGAAGCCCAGCCACAAAGAGGCTTAATAAAGTTCGGTAGTAAGTATCGGCCGCTGATGCGAAGGCAACTTTCTGACCACCTCTACAAAAGAATCATTGAGCGGCGCGACAGGCAAGATAGTGGACTTCCGACGGGCGAGATAATAAACATTGCGAAAGGGCAACCGCCTCGGAAAGCTCTTTACAGATCCTAACGTAACGGGTCAGTGAAACTGTTGTAGACGCGGTATCCATCGGCATATAAGCCGTGATAAGGTTTTTATCCTTCATAGTCAACAGAGGCTGTGTTGATCTGCAACAATGGTGAATTGACAGAGGCAATAGTTTTGAATAGACCAGACCATGGCTTTATTTATGGCTCCATTAGGATATAGTTTTTCCCAGCGATTGCTCTTTTCCGAAGCTGAGCGTCGCCCTCAAGAAGAACAGAAGCAATCCACAAGCGCTCGCATTAGTGCGCAAGATAGTATGAGCTGTGTTCATTGCTGGTTAACCGTCGGTTTAAAAGCATATTGGTGCATGAGAGCTGATGTATAGAGAAGACGCACGTGTGGCGAACGTACGTATAAAATGTCGAAAATATGATCCCAAGCAAAAGAAGCTTCACAGTTTTTTTGTGGTAGTGGTCGGGGAAACTTATTTACGGGAGCTCTCTTATCAGAATCTAGGTGTACTCTGTTTTCTGAGACAGCGTGTCCCAGCCCTTAAAACTTGAATATTTCAGTGATTGGTTGATTGAATGCTTGTGGTATACCTTTTATAATTGAGTGATGACACGCCATCTCAGCAAGAAAATAATTATATATGTATCTTTTATAATCTTCGTTTAATAATAGCTCTTCTCATGGGCAAGAACAAAACACTTTGTGTGGCAAGTGGCACCTGTCCTAGGCCATATTCGACTCTTTGCTTTTCCTCGTTTAGCATTCTAATCTTTTTTAGTTGTTTCGACAGGCCTGTAGCTAACTCCCGCTGCTCAACCATTAAATCCTAGGGCTTCAGGCTGCCGAAATTAGCCTTTTTAGAGTTTCAATCGATGCACTCACATTATAAAACTTTCTGCCGAATAGATTTTTTTTTCTGGGCGCTATGCTTACTCCATCATTTTTTGTATTCTTTCTTCAAAGGTCTTAGTTCTCAAACATCCTTCTTCAGCCTCAAAAGGCAAAGTGCTGCCATAGCAATTATCGTAGAAATTTTTTTTCCGATGCCCAATCTCGCGACCCTCTACATCTATAAAAGCGTTTTAGCTTCCGCTTTTGTCTCCATGTATTCGTTTCGGCCTGGCTTTCTTTTCTTCTGGTTACCTTGGATTTCTTTGATTCTCCGCTGTTTTTTTCGTATTCTTTGATTGCCTTCCAGTTTTTCTTAACCACTACGTGTCCAGCTTTTCTTCTAGAGGTACTTAAAATGTTTAGTGGCCCACCTGCGTTGACGCTTTGTTGTCTACCTCCTCTCTAAATGTATTTTACTATTATCTTCTCGAACTTCAATCTACGCCCAGGACCTACCTTCCTCTGGTTCACTTCAAGGCATGAAAAAGCGTCTGATGTTATTTTGAGTACTGCATTCGATATTCTGAGACCAGCCACAATTACTCTTTCCATAATCATCGCACACGTTATATTTTTATACCACCCCTGAGCTCAATGATTTTTATAGCTGCGTTGCGCTTTCGTTTATTATTCATAAGGTGCTCCTCCTTAGTTCTTAAGTAGTACCCCTCGTTTACCGACACGCCATATATGCATCTTCCTTGACTCTGGGTAACTCGCCTCTCTTAATTGACAGTGAGTGAGCACTGAGGCATTCAATACCAGTATTTTTAATTTTTGCGCTAAAAAGTAACCCGCGGTCTGCGGCTTTCTAGCCAAAAATGTTTCGGAGCACTGCATACCGGTATGCCTATCAGCTAAGGGATCAATGCCGTCTGCATATGACATTAACCAAATACGCTGCTGTACCACTTCTTCTTGCCACAGATCCTCTATATTTAGGCACAGTTGACTTTATTCCAGTTACTTCCTAATCCTAGTATTCAAAAAAGAAGTAGTGTGCGGCTCAAAAGGCATCGCTTCTTCATTCCTCGATTCGTATTGAAATGCTGTGTTCATCTCTGACCTTCCCATGTTACGTGCACAATATAATCTTTATAGTTTGTTATAAGCAACTGCAATATCTTTTCATCTTAGCAGTGCAGTTTTAGCAGCCAACAGCATTTCTCTATTTTCGTTCTGCCCCCTTATGTTGCGTGATGCTTTAATGTACAAGGACGTAATGCATAAAGGTCAATTCCCCGCTTTCACAATTTCAATGCATTGTGCTATCACAATCACCGTATGATCTATTCACCTGTCTTGTTTAATCTATTTTGAAGTACCCCAAATATTTATTTTGTTTCCTCCATGCTTGAATTTACTATTCTAAAGCGTGGAATAGGAAACTGCGCACTACTGCCGTTACTGTGAGTTTACTGTATGAATCATTACGGGCTTTATTTAGTCGGACTTTATATAAATAATTCTTTCCCCTGTCCGGCCAATACTCTTGTGTTTTCTCGATTTCTATTACCTCATTCATTCCCTCTTAAAAGATCAGTTTTTTTCACCAAGCAGGTTTATCAGCTGCATTGGTATTGTGTTCGGGCCCACTGCTTCTTGGGAGCAAACTACTTCTGCTGCTTCTTTCTACTCAAGGCTGCTCAATTTTCTCTCCCGTTCCGCGGTCTTTGGCCATGCTGTTCTTCCGGGTGCAGGCTTCATTTCATCTATTTCACAAAGCTTCTCACTAATCACTCAATATATATGCGCCAATGCCTTATTCCCCTCTAAATGTTTCCCTCCTCATTAGGCAAACATTTTGATGGATATCGTTTTTTACATTTAGTGATTTTATGGGGTTCTAAAACTTCTTGAATTCGCTTTTTTCCTTCTATATTTCGCCACCAATTATTTGCTTTTCTATTTTATCTTTGCGTGCAAGAATTTCTGCACTTGAAGTTTTGTATCCCGTTAGATATTCCATTTTTCGTAGCTTCCTCTGGTGTCAGACCATTTCTGTTTGCCTCTATATGTACTCTCAACGCCTTTTTACACCAGTCCGTAGCCCCTCCTATAGCAAAATTCAAACTGCTTGTCGGATGTCTTTTCTTTTCCATCGCTATCGTTGCTTGGCTTCACCCATCTTCGGGCTTTATGAACCCGATAATTTCGTCGTTATCCCAATTTTTGCCTGGGTACTTACTGATTTGTATTCCGTCATATCAGTAATATTCTTTCACAGTTTATTGTTTGAATTACTACCTTCCGTTGTACTGACTTCTAAATGTACCCGGGTTGCGCCTCCAAAGTGCAAGGTAAGCCACTTGTGGTGTCTTAATGAGTGGTCTGCTTCGTTTTAATCTATCGTCATTCCCAGCAACGTTTCGTTTACTCTCTGAGATACCAGACGTATCATCATCATATTCATTATCATCATCACCACCACCACCGGCCTGCCTATGCCCCCTACAGGGCAAAGGGCTCTACCAATTACCTACAAATATACTGGTCCGGCGCTAACTGCGACTAATTTATCTCCGCATTCTTTTTGATCTCATCTGCCCGACTTTCTGCAGCCGCCTCACACGCTTGCCTTCTCTAGTGATCCAGTCTGTTACACCTAATGACAAACGGTTATCTTGCCTTCACCTTGCAGGCCCTGCCCACGACCATTCTATCTTAATTTCTACTAATATATCCTTACCCCGCATTTGTTCCCTGACCACTCCACTCTCTTCTTGTCCCTTAATGTTACAGCTATCATCTTCCGTTGCATTGCTCGCTGAGTCGCCCTAAAATAAAGATCAACTCTCTTAGTCAACCTTCACGTGTCTGCCCCGTGGGTGGGTACCGGTAAGATGCAGCTGTCAGACACTTTCTTCTTCAGGGACAATCGTAGGCTGCTATTGATTATGTGAGAATTTCTGCCGAATACACTTTATGCCATTCTTATCCATGTAATTATCTCTGCCTCATGGTTGGGATCCAGGGTCCCAAGTTGGCCTAAGTAGACATATTGGCTTACCACTTCCACTGACTCACCACATATCTTAAATCGCTGTGCTCTTCCGAGGTAATTGATCAATACTGAATAATATTTTTTCCAGGTCCACGGTTGTACTCTCTTTTTCTGGTACGGAGGGATGCTTTGCAATTTGTCCACCGAGTTACTTAACAAGGCAACACCATCAGCGAATGTGAGGTTACTGAGGTGTTCTCTATTTTCCTTACTCCTTACCGCTCCCAATCCAATCTTTTAAATACTTAGTTTAAACATGCTGTGAATAACACTGGATAGATATTGTCTCCTTGTCTGACGCCCTTCCCTATAGGTATATACAGCTGTCTTTATGAATTATGATGGTAGCTGTGATTACAATTCAGTTTCAGAGTATGTTGCGGCAAATCTGCACAACTGGGATTTTCAGTGTCTGCATAGAAATGACGTGTTTACGGTAGAGGAAGGTAAAGATCGCAGAGGAAGATGAAATAATGTTTTATCCAAAAATAAGCTCCTGAGCACAAGGTCAAGTAACAGCACATTGGGTACAATGGCGGAGCCGTCTAAGGAATATGCGCATGGTACAGTACGCAGGTAGCCTGATGTCTTGATCATTCGAACCATTATAAACAGGGGCCACTGTACGGAGACTAAACCTTTCGCCGACGGAAGCACCGATCAACCAGAATGACCAAACTCCTAGCTCTAGTAGGCCAAACACTTGCACTTCAAAGCGTTCTACAAGAACAGTCAATCTATATCATCCATTTTAGGGAGAAATTCTTATGGGTCCAAATATTGCAGTTTTTGCTCGAAAACGGCATCGTCTATACTATTCATTGTGTTGGTTGGGAATATTGTGACTGAAGACATGAAGGAGAGACGGGAAAGCATGAGCGAAGAACGGAGGTGATCGACGTCGAGCGGGGGAAGGTGAATCGCAAAGAAGTTCTGGCCTTATGAGCAAGCGAAATTTTACGTGGTGGTGGGGAGGACACGCGCTGACGAGGGGCATCGCCAAACTAAATTTTCCGTTCGTATGGCGAGGAGATCCTGCACTCTTCACTCTGGCGTCGTCGCGAATCAAGAAATGTGTCATCTCATCTCTGAGCAGTAGCAAACTGGCCAGTTGGTGATTCGACGACTTGCTCACACGATGTAAATGGAGCCTGTGTGGGCGAACGTGCAGAAATAGCGGTCAAGTGGCCGTGAGAAGTCAGATTGACGATTGGTGTAATGGACACGGATGGTCTGGACACCGATTCAGAGCAGGGCTGGACGTGTTGCGGAGCACACCGACACAGCAGTGTAACATAGGTAATACACACGAGCGCCTCCTTTACCATGTCCCGCACCCAATGTTCTTGGAGCTGGGAGTTCTGCTGCAGGTAGTGTCACGCTGCTGTAGCTGGTCATGTTTTTTTGTTCGGCCAAGAGTACGGATCTGGAAATCCGAAAAGAAGCTAGTACGCTAACAATCTTGTTTGAGGCGAATGGAGTACAGGTGGTCCAAAAGTTGACACAATGGTTGTACATCCTCAATGGCACTATGTTTCTAACTGCCACCGTATTAAAGGCGAGCGTGGTGATCTCCTTCACGTTGTGCTCTACTTCGCCGGTTTTGGACATGTCCTTGTCAGCTCGATGGGGTGTGTCATGACATCTTCGATATAGGTGGAGTACTTCTCGTCATGTTGCTACACTCCGGCTACGAATTTTTGTTCCTTCCGACAAGATCATCATCATCGCTCGGAGCTGAGCGGATGCATTCCACGTCAGCTCTACCTTTTCACGGTATTTGTGGCGAAACCAATCAAGATAACCTCGCGAAACCTATCACAGGGAGCGCCCGAAGTTCTCCGACAGCGAGTGACACCAACCCCTGGAGGTTTAGACCACGGACCGGTCTTTTTGCGCCGGCTTCCCTGCCCTAGGCTGGAGCCAGCACTAACCCTAACTGCAGCTTCGGTGCACCGAGGTGGAACGACGGCGGTGGCCTAGCCCTAGCCGCTTCCACCCCGTCTCCGGCATTCATCGAGGCTTCAGGCGACTTCCCCCGAGAGCCCGAGCAGCGCGATGGACGGCATCTAAGTAGAGGGTGAGCCAATCTCACCGAAAGATATCACGGAGGAAGCTGGCTGGCTAGCAAGCCACCGCCGGCGAGGCGCTCGCGCCCTTGTCAAACTAAGCCCAACATCAGAACATCCTCTCGAGCAAGGCGCCGTTGGCTCTCGTGAGCCGGATCAAAAGCCGCGAGCGCAACAGTCACTACGAAGACAGAATCGGGCGCCGCGTCAACCGCACTTGCCGAGTGAAGATATAAAGATAGTGCTCCGGCCGAGAACAGGACTCGATGCAACCAAAGTCAGCCACGCGGGGCTTCGTGACGGGGTGCTGCATGCCACCGGCCTTTCCTACGACGAAGCAGTCGAGGATCTCTTCCGCATAATTCGGAGAAAAATATCATCGTTGCGAGCACACCAAGCATGCAACGTGCCCAAAAATACAACGACGTGAAGGCACTCCACATCGGGGGAAAGATGTACGAGGTCACCGCGTATGCGGCACCACCGGAAGACACCGTCAAGAGTGTAATTTATAATATCCCAGACTACGACAGTGCCACAGACATCACTAACAGCCTGGTGTACAAGAAAAATCCCACCATTCTTCAGGTAAGACGAATGGGCCGGACCAACTCAGTCCTTATCGTTTTCGAGGGTAAAACAATCCCGCACTATATCTACTACCGCGGGGCCGAGTACCGCTGCTTCCGTCACAAGAAGCGCCATGAAATCTGCGACGGATGCGGCCGACAAGAACACCGCGTGGATGTCTGCCCAGCCCCGGATAAGAAGATATGCAAGCTCTGCGGCGAAGAGACGCCGGGCGAGGACCACTCGTGCGTGCCCAAGTGCGCACTCTGCGGCAAGGACTACGCCACCGGGGACAAGAAATGCCGACTCCGCTATCAAACCCCCTACGTGCTGAAGAAGCGCAAGTATGACAAGCAGCGAAGGAAGGAGCAGCAAGACCACCGGAACAACAACACGGTAATCCTGACGGAGGCAACTCGTCAAGACTTCTTAAATTTGGTGGGGAACTGCACAGAGGCCGGGATCGTTCAAGCTCCTTCCCCGGTCGCCCCAAGAAGAGCGGCACACCAAACGGGAATCCGGGACCCCTCCGCCCAGGGCCGCAGCTGTTCGCGATCATCGTCGCGTCGTCGCCAACCGAGCAAAGAGGGCCGGAGCCTCCAGCGGCGAACATCCCGATCCACGTCACGCGGCGGCGAAAGGACCACCCACAACAACCACAAAAACAAGGTGAGCTGGGCAGCCACGGTCTCCCACGGTACAAATGAGCTGAAGGGTAGGGGCACACTGGATCAAAACATTTGCGACTTAGACTCCAATTCGCGCTCCGAACTTACCCGAATCCGCCAAATGCTAGAGATGGTTCTCTTGGAGAACCGAGCGCTCAAAGCAGAGCTAGCTCAACTCAAAGGCAGTCCAGCCCAATCTAATTTCACCCACGCCCCTACTACCGTAGAACAGCACCCCCAAGCTACCGGCAGCGCCGACCCCGTGGCCGCAGAATTGCCAGAGCCTACCTCCGCAAGCGCGATGGACATTACCGGCAGCTCCGACCTACCGGTGGCCTCAGAAATATTGCACCGCAACACCGGAAGCGCGATGGGTACAGTCCATGCTACCTCTCTGCCGCCGAAACGCAGGGCCACGGAGTCACAACCCGAAAATCAAACCGCACTCCCCGGACCTGATTGTCAGGTTCAGTATGTCACTCAGACCATGCTCCAGAAATTCGGGGACCAGCTCAGTGAAACCCTTTGTCAGAACCTCAATTCAAAATTCGACAACATGCTTGCCAAATTCGCAGACACTATTAATGCTAAGATCGGCAGTCAGAACGCGCGCGTCACAGCCCTCAAAAACACCTCTCTGAGACCGATGCGCGAAGGGGAAGCGGGACCCATCAAGCCCACCAAACCTTACTTCCGTCCATCCTCGGCGGACAGTTTCAAAAATCCTGTGGACCATGCTTAATTCCCCTAATCAGACCACCCGTAAGCCTGACGAACTTACTGTCTGGCAGTGGAACTGCCGAGGGTTTCGGCGCAAGCGAGTGAACCTCGAACATCACATAAAACTTAGCCACTCGGACGCCTTTCCTGATTTAATTTGCCTCCAGGAAACTGGCGCTTCTGCCAGGCTCCAAAATTACAAATCCTTCTCCGACAAGGAGGGAGACACAGCCGTAGCATCATCCAAATTAAAACCGGCTGTCACCAGCCTCGTTAGGCGCAACCTCACGGCCATTCGCTACGAGACCGGCGCGGACACAGCGTCGGCGGCTCATGTTCTCGTAGAGTTAATTCCAACCCGAAAAAAGGACTGTGGTAGCATGTTTGTCCTAAACGTATATAGCCCGCCCAAGAAAAATTCCAAATTCACCAACCTCCTAAGGAAAACTCTCGAAATCTCCCGTGGCCACGCTTTACTTATTGTAGGCGACTTCAATGCCGACCATACCGAGTGGGGATACAAACGGGACACCGTTAAGGGTCGTAGCATTTGGCTAGACGCCCAACAAGAAGGTCTCAGCCTTGTTACAGACCCATTGTACCCAACCCGAATCGGCAATAGTGTGACTGGAGACACGACGCGTGACCTATGCTTCACTAAAAACATGCAGAGAAAGGCCACGTGGCTTAACACGCAAGAAAATCTTGGTAGCGACCATTACATCGTAGCCATCACAACCGTTTTCGGCGGCGTTACGCATAAATCTGGAAAAACGCTTCTACTGGTCGACTGGGACGCGTTTCGAAAAATTCGTGCAGCATAACGAGCTTCCCACTCTGACTCGAAATTCAACTCGGGAGCGGCAGAGATAGTCGATATTAAGGCATGGGCTGAGCAACTACGTCGAGATGCTGACACAGCTACCAAAAGTATACCGCAGAGGCAGGCCTGTTTCAAGCATACGCACGGCTTCTTCACATGTGGGAGGCCAAGAACAGTCTGCGACATCGATTCAGCAATTATAAACTAAATCGCAACCTGCGTCGTCGGCTTGCCCGACTTGACAGGGAAATCGAAGACTATGCTCAGCAACTCTTGCGACAAAATTGGCACCCGGCTTGTGATCGCATGGAGAAAGAGATCGGGATGGCTAAGACATGGCGGATCATGCGTTGCCTAATAGACCCTGACAAAAGTAAGACCACGCAACGACACAATCTAAATATTGTCCTCCACAAATTTAATGGAACCAACAAACAGCTCCTCTATGCCCTTCAGGATCTCTACATTGCCCCTTCGGCTACCGAAACGCTCCCCCCTTACGCCTTCCTCGACAGTCCCATCACATTAAGCGAGGTACGGGATGCCGTTGCGGCCCTCCGGATCGGCTCAGCGCCGAGGCCGGACGGCATAACAAGTAAGATACTCCGCAACCTAGATGACGACTCCATCGAGACTCTCACGCACTACTTTAACTGGTGTGGGGACGCGGGCCACATTCCCGCTCAATGGAAGACGGCCAACGTAACCACAATCCCAAAACCCAGAAAAAAGCTCCAAATTGAAAAACTTCGACCAATTTTCGTCACCTCTTGTGTAGGAAAACTTCTGGAGCATGTCATCCTTAACAGGATCAACGCCTACATAGAAAAAAATTCTTTATACCCACACACCATGATTGGCTTCCGCCCCAAACTCTCGACACAGGATGTGATGCTCGGACTGAAACACGACGTTACTGACGGAGCGCGCTCCTCGTCAACTGATACTCGTGCTGTCCTCGGGCTCGACCTCGTTAAAGCATTCGATAACGTCAAACATTCGGCCATCCTAGAGAATCTCAACAGCCTGGGGATCGGAAGGAGGGTGTACAACTACATTCGCAACTTCCTCACTGATCGAACAGCAACTATCACTATTGGCGGACTTAAATCAGACAAAATTCACCTAGGCAGTAGGGGAACCCCCAGGGTTCGGTTCTTTCCCCCTTCCTTTTCAACGTGGCAATGATCGGTCTGCCCAATCTCCTCAATAGCATAGAAGAGCTCCAGCATAGTCTTTACGCCGACGATGTAACACTGTGGGTGTGCGGTGGGTGTGAGGGTCACATTGAGGACACTCTCCAGCAAGCCATAAACACAGTCGAAAAATACGTTACACCCCGGGGCCTCAGCTGCTCACCCGAAAAATCAGAGCTTCTTATCTACCGTCCCACCAGTAGAGGGAGGAAATCTACTTCCACTCCCCCTTCAATCCAACTTTTTGGCGCCAGTTCGCATCGCATTCCCATCGTCTCGAGTATTCGCGTTCTTGGGCTTCGAATACAAGCGAATGGACACAATTCAGAATCGTTGCTAGCGCTCGAAAACGTTGGGCACCAAACAACCAGGGTAATATCCAGGATAGCTGGTCGCAACCATGGAATGAAAGAAGCTAACCTCCTACGCCTCGTACAGGCCTTTGTAATAAGTCGGGTGACGTACGCCACTCCGTACCTCCGGCTACAGCGGGCAGAGGCAATTAAAATAGACGCTCTCCTCCGCAGAGCCTACAAGCGAGCCATCGGTCTCCCACTAAACACGTCCAACGAGCGATTTGACGCCCTGGGCCTGACAAATAGTGTGGACGAACTGATCGAGGCTCAACGGCTAGGGCAACTCGTACGGCTGACCTACAGCACAACGGGGCGCCACATACTCGACTCGCTGGGTATACCTCACCCACACAGTGCGCCTACTAGCGTCGCGATCCCGTCAACAATACAGGAAAATATTCAGGTCTCTCCGCTCCCGCGTAAGATGCATCCTACACATAACACGGAGCGGCGAGAGGCCAGAGCGCGTGCCCTGCAAAGACACTTGCGAAAGTCGAGAACGTTGCTTATGCGGACGCGGCTGATTACGCTGGTCGCGAGGCAATGGCCATAGCGGTGGCCAACAATCAGGGCAACACCATCGCCTCCTGCTCTATCCGAGAGAGAGACTCGGTGGTTCGAGAAGAGGTAGCCATTGCTTTTGCCATGGTTGCCTCCACAAAAATCAAGACAATCATCAGCGACTCTAAATCAGCATTTCTAAATTTCTCACGAGGATATATATCAAGGGAGGCGTCCACAATCCTCATTTCTGGTCTCCACCTCGAAAACCGGATAGGCAAGATCAACTTAATTTGGACCCCCGCCCACTCCGGCCTTGCAGGGAATTAGTCTGCGCACGAAGCCGCTCGAGGCTTTACCGACCGAGTGGACGGCCCTTCCGATGCGGAACTCGTCCCAATGTCAGGCAGGGACAGGCTGTTATGGTACAGTGATATCATCGGTCATTACCGTTTAGGCCGGGGCCGCTTCCCACCCGCGCACCCATCCCTCAGTAAAAGGCATTCGGTGGTCTGGCGACTGCTACAGACCCACTCGTACCCAAATCCCCTAGTGTATAGCTATTGCTACCCAGGGCGCTATTCCCCCCAGTGTCATAGATGTCAGGAAAGAGCGGACCTGGCGCACATGCTAAGGCAGTGTCCGCAGGCGATCACAAATGGTCGCACAATCACTAACAGTGAGCAGTGTGAGACCGTGCTGCTCAGCTCCAGCCCGGAAGATCAACTCTGGGCCGTCTAGCTGGCTGAGGACGCTGCCAGAGCCCAAGGGCTCACGGCCGACGACTATGCTACACAGCTGGCCAGTTGAATAAAGTTTACTCTCTCTCTCTCTCCTCCGACAAAGTAAAGGAAGTGCCCAACATTCGACACAGCTGTTAAGTAAAGCTGGGTCAAACAGGTTTGTCGTTCTGGTGTTTGGGAAACCATGTCTTCGCCACTTCCATTAGCGAAAATGCGACATTCTGCAGTTTGAATGCATTGTCCCATCGGTTCAAACTGCGACCCCTGTTAGTCGATCAAGCCAAAACGATATCGTCACTGCAGAAGCCAGTGAAGAACGGTTCATTCGGCTGGTGGCTATCAAGAGTACTTGTTGGCTGCACCAGTACCGTAGCGTTACTGTTCGACGGCTGCTCTCGAGCTGCATGGCTCTGGTGGGCAGTAATAATCACCGACCTCAACGGACCTCAAGTGGGGTTAACGTGAGCGGTCCGAGGCACTTTCCACGACTTCAGAGAGATGAGTTGGTTCATGAAACGGCCCCTACAATACCGATGACATCGAACCTTCCAAGGTGATGGGCCGCACGAGGATGATGGTAATATCATAATGATGATTAGCAGATGTTTATGAGCGCTCGGTGTGGGTAGCGCCACGGTGACTACAGAAGAAGATGATCGTGCTGCGTTCAAGTGGGAATACCCGAGAAAACACCCCTCACCCTCTCTCTCTCTCTCACTCTCTCTCTCTCTCTCTCTCTATATATATATATATATATATATATATATATATATATATATATATATATATAGATATATATATATATTTATATAAATATATATATCGTGAAAACCCGTTACGACGAACTCAGTTGAGACGAACAGACGCTATGGTTATGGTTAAGACGAGGAAAATTTTTGCTCTCTATTGACGTCCAAAATGTAGGAAAACTTCAGTGAAGATGAATGTGTGGTAATATGAACTGGATGAGACAACGAAAGTTTGTTTGTTGGTAAGACATTCTTCTTAAGCGGTAGTTTTCTCGTTGTGCATGTGTCAAGTGAGCAAAAATGTTCGTCTTGCCTAATACGAAAGAACAGGAGTCCCCTCTACTGGACTCCCGTGATTATGAGCTGTCAGGTCGGGAAAGCTCAGGTTGGCCGGAGGTTAGCTGCAGCTTGGCTGTTGCTTTGTTGGAACATTCTGGAACGTGGTCGGGGAGTGGGATGCTGGTCCGTTCTTTCGTTTCCCTGGGTGGCATCTTCTAGGCCGTCACGGGGGCACCACGGTCACGCACAAGTAGTGGGAAAAGCGGCGTCCCATCGAAAGGCTGCCTGTTGCTTTCCTACGACCTCCGCGTTGTAAGCCCAGAGCACACCGTCTTCTAGCGGGCCGGAATCATAATTTTTCTTCTCTTCCTCTTTTCTGCGGCACATACACATGCAACAGTGGTTTGCTGTGTTCTCTAATACCGTCTGGTCTCAGACCAGAAAGTTGCGGTACTTCATAACATGTCTCCCCCTCTAAGAAAGTTGTTGGCGAAGACACACACACTTTTCCAACCCGTCCCCTCTCCACTTCACCAAAAAACACGCACTGGTGGGGGAAGGAACTTCGCGGATATTCACGCTCTACTGGGAACATCAACACCGACCTTGTCACTGCTCTACAATGCACTGAACAGTAAGGAGTATTTCTGTAGGAGCTGAAATACGCGGATCTTCAAATGTTTCGCACTTTCCAGATACTTTAAAGGTTAGTGGTTGGTTCGCAAAACAAATTCGTTGGCGCATAAGTACAAGTGTTACTTTCTTACTGTCCAGTGCTGCGCTAAGCATCATCGTTCACCATTTGAATGCATGCTAACTATAGGAGATAGAGCTCGGCTAGCATAAAAGATAGAGGATGATACAGGATACAAGATGAATGATTCAGGACGATACAGGATGAAATCCAGTACAACGACGGCACCCAGATTATGGTCGGATGCGTCAATTGCGAAACAAAGCTTTCCGAATTATTTGGCGTTTGATGGATAGGAACAGAACAACGTTTCTCTTCAGGACCGAGAAAGCTGTCACGTGGTTTTCATTCCACAGGATCGGGTTTCTTGCGCTACTACGGTCATTTTTTAAGGGGATTAGCTTCTTCACCGAATTGACGGATAAACTGACCGTACAATTCCGTGAGTCCCACGAATGACGCCACATTCTTCTAGATCTGAGGTTTTTTAAAACGAAGGACCTTTTCGCAGCGCCATGTTCATTAGCTCTACTCGACCATTCCCTATCTTGTGTCCTCAAAAGGAGACACTGTGTTGCCATGTTTGCAGTATTTTTTGGCATGATGGTCAACCTCGTGTTTCGAATTCGCCGATAAACCCGCTTTAAGATGTCTAAGTGCTCACTGCAGCTTTCAGTTGTGATAAAGCTATCGTCACAGCAGTTACACACAATTGGGGTGCCTTCAGAGACCTTCCGCATAAGTCTAGCGTATCCCGCGGTAGCGGTTTTGATTCGAAAGTGCATGGATTTGAATTAGTAGAATCACTGACTACTGTGAAAATGCGGCTTTTCCACGGCATTTAGCACGGCTTTCAAAAATGCGGTTTTTACCCGGCGTTGCAATCTGCCGGTTTCATGATATGAAATATTGAGTAATAATTCTGACTTGTGCAAGAATGGCGTCGATCCGAGGTATCGGTTCACTGTCAGCAACAAGACGTTTGTTTAGCTCCCTCTAATCAACGCAGAGCCGCATTGTGTTGTCCGGGTTACGGAATTGGACCAGTCGAGCTTAGTATGGGGATGTCGTTCGCTGAAATACAAAAACCATTGCCTGTATTTCCTCTGTTATCCCTGTTTGCCCCTGATTTATAGATTATGACAAACCGGTTTATTCCGTACTGACACCAGAGGTACTAGAAGCATAAAAGGACCGGAGAACTAAGGAATCCTACTGTGATGAATCCCGAACGAGCGATTGGCCGTGCAATGGAGAAAGTGGAGCTTCCAAGAGAAGCGTGCGTCTGTGATCGCGAGGGCTTGAAAGACAGGGGCTGGGAGCCAAACAGCGGAAGAGGGCGCTATCCGTGAGAAGTATCCCGAGAAACCTGGGCCTCGTTGAACTCGACCGTCGCTACCCTCCGCCAAGGCTCGAGAGTTCATCTGGGCACCGTCATCGCGGCACTGGTGAGCCGATTTCTGACGCTTCATTCGGGCTGTTGGGTGCTGTTGCTCCTGCTATTTCAGCCGCTAGAATCAAATCGCGAAGGAACGTGAGCTGACTTGCTTATCATACATGAATCTCACACCTTCCGAACTGCGAATATATTTTCTGTACCTTCAAACTGTTTACTGTGCTTCCGTCTGTCCCAAACCCGTCCTGGTCTATAACATCCCATTATCTACATTCTTGTGCATGTCATTCATCCTGTTCGATATAGTATTCGACGTATCAACAGCGTTCGAGTGCGCCTGCGTGGTCCGTGCCTCATTATTAACAAATGTGGCGATCCTGCCAGGATATCACCCTTGGAATGTGCGGCAAGAAGTGGAGTGCTGTGAGTACACGTCATTTAACACTGATTTGGGGAACCTAGTTCTGGTGGGGATGCAGCTGGGTCGCTCAGGGTTGGAAATTTGCCAGTGGATCGAAACCCAGCGGGTGGACCAGCGTGCAGAGAGGGCAGCTAAGAGAGAAGCACTCAGTGAAGTTGCAGAACGCGAAGAAGAGGGACGGTGACAGGCTGCCAAATAGCCAAGGAAGCTGCCGAGATAGCCAAGACAGCTGCAGAATTAGAAAAGGAGGGACGGCGACAAGGTGCCGAGGAAGCCAAGGAAGCTTCCAAGGTGGAAATGCGAATCCTGGAATTGAAGATGCGTCTTCAACAAAGGTTGGAGCACACCACCACTTTATTGCCGGGAACAACACCCACCCCAATGTGCCCGTCATCAGCCCGGATAAGCTTCTATCTCTGATGAAAGACGCGATGACCTACACGCATACTTGCAGAGCTTCGAGCGCGTGGGGACTAGACAGGGGTGGTCGTAAAATTGGGCCGTAGATCTCAGTAAATGCTTATCTCGGGAACCGCTGACCATGATAGGCCGCATGACTGCAGGACAATCAGTTGACTACAGCATTTTCAAGAAAGCGTTGCTCCAGCGGTTCAGATTCACTGGAACGGGGCGCCAGGAAAAGTTTCGGAAAGGGTGGGCTAAAGACGGCAGGACGGGAAGAGAGTTTGCGGCGAAACTCTCGAGCTACTTCGACCATTGGGTGGAAATGGCCAATATTTCGAAAACCAACGAAGGTCTCCGCAAATTGTTAATCTCGGAGCAATTCTACTGTTATTGCAACCCAAGACTCGTCGAAAGGGAGTGCGCCACCCTGGACGTCTTTGCAGACATCACGGACTGTATACTGGAGGCGCAAAATTTTGTGAACTTATGGAAGCTTCCAACTGACACGCCGGACATGACGAAGGGTGCAGCCAACACACTGGGGAAAGGCAACGCAGACGCATTCTTATGCGATTGTTGTGGACACAAGTGCGCAAGACTGTCGCAGTGTGACCAAAGAAGATGAAAACTCTTCCAAGTGTGGACGGCTAGGGGACAGTTTGACAATTGTCGAAGGGAATCAGGATATCAAGACAAAGTGACCGAATGTGCCATTTACGAGTCTTCAAGGAAACCCTCGATAATCAACTACCATAGAGGCCCGATGTCGCGCGCATCTGGATGTCGCTCAAACGATAATAATACCAGCGGTAGAAATTGAGCATTTCTCATCAAGGGAATGGCAGTTGTCCCTCAACGGGTGCTAGGGAAATTCGCCATCGTCGTCCGGGATGTTCTCGGCGACGATCATTTGACTGGGATGACACGCCGAGTTCTTCACGGCTGCGTCCAGGAACTCACAGAGGCAAAAATACAGGTCCAAACGCCGTATTTGTTGTTGAAGAATATCGCAGCCTGCATGAGTCGTCAAATGTACGGCCTGATTCTAGGCCGGATTTAAGGTGTCAGGGAGCCTCACGAACCAGATTGTGACTGGGAGTATGAACTTGCTGGTGACAGTGATACTACAATGAGCAGCGTTGAATGAACACTACGTTCGGAGCCTTGCTATCTAATTCCCGCCGTTACAAGGACTGAACCACCGCAGACCACAAGTTTAAACATGCCAGCGTCTTCCTGCACTCCTTTTCAACCGCTCCAAGGAACAGGCACCGAAAAAGCAACGCTGATGGGATGCAACATGTACTCTGCAGAGACAAATTTGAAGGCGGCAACTCTAGTCCGTGCAAGTGAAACAGCGCAGGCACACACCCTCCCCACTACAATAGACTACACATTTGTTGAGCTAATTCCGAACAAGAAGACGCAAACCAGCCTGTTAATTCTCAACATTTACAGTAAGCCGTCATCATCGCTCGGAGTCATCTATCGGGTCTTTAAAATCGCGAGGCAAGGCACGAAAGGACATGCTTTGATTATTGTCGGTGATTTAGATGCCCATCACACCACCTTGGGCTATCAGCGTGATAACAAAAAGGGCCAGCGACTCCATGACGCCATCCTTTACGACACTTCTACGAGAATAGGGAATAGCGTCTCCGGAGACACTATCCTGACCTTGCTCTAACATACGGCATGAAAGATATCATTTGGGAATGCCTAGAAGAAACACTCGGCCGTGACCATTATGTCATTCAACTGCAACTTCCGCATCACAAAACCGCACCACAGAGAATAGGAACTGCCCGCATCACCGATTGGCGAAAATTCAGAGAAACAGCTCCAATGAACCCCATTGATGACATTGAAAAGTGGACTGGAGAAATGTTGGAAGGTGCAAAAAAGCAAACTAAAGAACTGCCGCTCACCCAGGATTGTCCCGCCGTAGATGCCCACCTACTGCACCTTTGGGAGGCCCGACGAGCGCTAATAAAACAATGGACAACTCGACGAACAAATAGAAAATTACGGCTCAGAATATCCCGACTAACGCAAGAAGCTGCATATTATGCATGTAAACTTAGCCAAGAAAATTGGTCTGATTTCTGCACGAAACTGCAAGGCACACTCGGAACCCGACGCACATGGCATCTCCTTCGATCCCTAATGGCAACTAAGGAAAGTAAATCAGTCACAGCCCACCAGCTAAAACGTCTTATCGACAACTACGACGGCACGGAAGAAGATCTCCTCGAGGAAATCAAGAAACCATGGCAAGACGTAACTAATCCGACCCCGTCCCCTCTTCAGCCATACACCGGTGCTCCAAACACTGAAATGGACAGCCCTTTCACCCTTGTGGAAATTGAAGCAGCGGTACGAGGTTTAACGAGAAATACTACGCCCGGGAAAGACAAGATTCCAAACAAGTTGCTTCGAAATCTGGATGCCGCAGCGTTAGAGACCCTTCTAGACTACATTAATGAACATTGGACAACCGGCAATATCCCTCCTCAGTAGAAGCATGCAGATATTACCTTGATACCGAAACCTGGAAAACCGCTAACCCCTGCTAACCTGCGACCTATATCCCTCACTTCTTGTGTTGGAAAGGTACTAGAACATGTGGTTCAAATAACCTCTCCCGCTACATTGAAGATAATGGGCACTTCCGCAACACCATGTACGGGTTCCGCCCCCACTTGTCCACACAAGACATCCTTTTGCAGTTGAAGGAAGTGATCATTGACCGGCTTTCTAATACACACAAGAGGTGCATCCTGACCATAGACATCATGGGTGCCTTTGATAATATCAGCCACCAAGCCATCCTTCAGGGTCTAATTTCTATCAACCGTGGAAAATGAATGTACGACTACGTCGCAGCCTTCCTGATCGGGCACACAACAACAATAGGAATCGGTCACCTTCGCTCGACGACATTCAGGACAATACCCAGGGGCACCCCTCAAGGATCTGTGATATCGCCGCTTCTTTTCAACATAGCGATGAAAGACCTTCCCCCTCTTCCGGAAGACATCCCGCATCTCAGGCACGCACTATACGCAGATGTCCTCACCCTCTGGACCCCGACAGGATCTATAGGTGAGCAGCAAGATGCTATGCAAACAGCCATAGAGTAGGCGCATCTTTATCTGCGGGCTAGAGGTCTCGAATGCGCACCAGAAAAGTCAGAACTCCTTGCTCCTAGTAGTGGCACGGCTCAACGAAAGAAGCGGTGAATTCCGGATCCAGAAATACACATAGCAGGAAAACCAGTCCAAAGGTATCCCATCTGCGCATTTTGGGACTTAAAATCCCCCAAATTGGATCAGGCCTCCACACCATACCCCACTACAAAGGACGCTCAGTCAATTGGCTCACTTAATACACCGCGTATCAAATCGCCGATTTGGATTGCAAGAGTCGGACACCTTGCGCATGGTGCAGGCAATACTTGTCAGCCGGATGGCATACGGTGCTCAGTACTTGGCTTTAAAAAATATTGAGAAGGCAAGATTGAATATCTTTATCCGCCAAGCCTATAAGACAGCCATAGGATTGCCCTGCAAGAAATCGACAAAGAAATTGCTTCAACTTGGATAAAACAATACCTGGGAAGATATAGAGGAAGCCAATCATACCTCTCAAATAGAACGCCTCAAACTAACGCCAACAGGACGAGCGACCCTAAGAAGACTGCCATATAAAACACCGCCAATACAAGACCACAAGGTTAGGATTACCCTACTTATTCGACAGAACATCAGGGTAAGGCCACTACCACGCCACGTGCACCCAATTTACAATCAAGTTCGCCGAATCGCACGAGCCAGGGTCACGAGTATGGTCGAAAACTGACCACAAGGTACACTGACGCGTCTCCTTATCTGCAGCGACCAGCGCACGCGGTATGCGTCACCAATTTAACAGGGCAAGAATTGACCTGCCTCATCGTCCGTAATACGCAGAGGGAAAGCGCAGAGGAAGTGGCTATTTCTCTATCCGCAACGACTAGCCAGGACGGAATCACAGTGCTTACAGATTCGCAAGCAGCGTGCCGCAGCTATTTACCGGGACGCATCTCCAAAATAGCCTTCCGCATTCCCGAAACCAAGGATCAGCTACCTGAAATAGAAATCGTCTGGGTACCCGGACACACATCCCTCGCCTGTAATGAGGCGGCCCATGCCGCTGCCCGCACGCAAGTACACCGGGCCATTATCTATGAGGGACGAACATCGCCTGCTGCTCCCAAAACAGAACCTGTTCTCAAATATGGAGACATTCTGGCTCACTATCGCCAAGGCAGAAGAATATTCCCGGCTCCACAGCTCCACATCCCCGTTTAATGAGACAAGAAGCCACCAGCTTGAGAAGGATACAAACTAACTCCTATCCCCATCGCACCCTTCTTCACGCGATCTACCCCACCATATACCCGGCCACGTGCAGTTTATGTCCCTTGCTGGGCACGCTATACAACCAATTATGGGAGTGCGGAAAAACCCCAGGCCTACCCCCCCCCAACTCTTCCCCCTCTTACGAGCAGTGGGTGGCCTGCCTGAAATGTCCAGACCCTGGGACCCAGCGTATAGTGGTGAAGAGGACCTGGACTGCCAGCCAAGTCCAGGGCATCCCAGAATAGGAACGCCCACCACCGGGCGGGTGCCCTAACAGCAGCACCAGCGCTCATGGAATAAACATTTATTCCTCCTTTTCAACCGAGCTGAAGCTTTTCAACTAAACCAAAGAGCAGCCCAGAACTACACTTTGATGTCCTGTTACCGAATAGTTGGGAGAAAAGACTACACTTTATTGAAAGCGAAGCCCTACTATATCGAAAGTGCCAATTGGCAGAGGGAAAGATGTTGAAGCAGATCGTAGTGCCGAATGTGATCCAGGAGTCCATTATCCGAGCAGCACATGAGCACGTCAAGCCTTGAGATGCGGGCATTCGCAAGACTGCTTTCAATTTGTTTTTATGGTTTCATGGCTTTAAATACTTTTAGAGGCTTTTTACCGGCGTATCTGACAATTGCTGTTAAACGTGTGTGCACTCATGCCACATCTCCAGCAGAAGGACGACTAACAAGTTTCTGCTGCATCCACGCTCAACGAGAGGGGCTAATGCAAGCCACTTTGATAGTTTGAGAACCAACCTTGCTTCCGCTTCTATACTCCGTCCGTGGACAAACAGGGGGAGAAGCTATCATACAACTGAATTTAAATTTGTCTGAATGCTTTGCATAGTTTCCCTGTGACGCGTGACCAATTTCAGCTCCTGCCTAGTGACTAGTAGAAAAGTTCTTTGGACACCTAACAGCTTTCTTAAGGTATGGGTGATGTGATGAATGGCCACGCGAGTGATTGGCCGCTGAATGGAGAAGGCGGAGCTTCATCGACGACGAAAAGAAGAGGAGAGCGCGAAAGTGATCGCTACGGCTTGAAATACAGCGGCTAGAAGCAAAGCGGCGGAATAGGGCGCGGCCCGTGGAAAGTGCCCCGTGAGATGCGTGGCCCACATTGAACTCGACCGTCGCTACCCTGCGCCAAGGCTCGAAAGCGAATTTGGGCACCGGGATGGCAGTGCTGATGCGCCAATTGCATATGCTCTATTCCGGCTGTTGGGTGCTGGCGCTCCTGCTGTTTCAGACGCTAGAATCGCATCGCGGTGGAACGTGAGCTGACTTGCAAATCGGACATTGCTCTCGTACCTTACGAACCGCGACCCTATTTTGCGTATTTTCGAAGTGTTGACTCTGCTTCCGTGTGACCTAAACCCATTTTTCCTATATTGTCTCACCGTCTTCTATCTCGTGCTTTTCCTTCAGCGGTTTTAAATATAGTATTCGATGTGTTACCGCGTTCCAATCCAACTGCGTGGTCCGTGACCCATTCAAAACACCTTCTCAACACTTCTTCAAGATATAAGAAGAGCACGGCAGGCTAACACTACATACGCAATAAATTTCCTACCGGAAAGACAGTACGATAGCGAGATACCATCTTTACAAAACCATTCCCAGCATTTCTTGGTGGAGCGTGTAGAACGTTTGACTGCGAAAACGTTCGATGAACAATACAGGAGTACACTTGAGCATTTGGAACTTTGCGGATGATTTTGTTACACGGCAGAATACGCATATTTTCAGCCATTTACAAGTTCAAATAAACCTTGAAGCGTTGTAGTAACCGGCAGCGCGACTACGAGAAGCGTAGTCATTCTCGTACTCTTCCACCAGCGGCATAGCGCTGATGGCAAGTTTGGGTCGAACTGGGGTTACGCGCCACAATGTATTCTTGCTTAGGGAAACTGCGCAATACATGCAAACAGTGCTTGACGGACCACAAACAAGAAACGTGGCCGTTTGATGCATTTCGGGTTATGTGACCCAGACTATCGCAGAAGCTGCACCACGCATTGGTAAACCCTGCTCTTGAACTGCCACATTCTTCATCCGATGCGGATCTCAAATTTGGCATGTCAGTGGAGCCCTCGATATCTGACTTTACCAGGCGGACAAGATTGTGCTTGGGGATAATGAGTAATACCGACAACGACGGTAATCGATTGCCTTTTTGGAAAGGAACTGCGTTTTATTACAACCCGCGAAATGACAAGAAAACGGGTATGGCAGTGATGGCTGGGGCCACAATGCTTCCGCGAAAAGTGCACGAAGCGTTTGGCCTGGTAGTTAAAAAGGGCTGCACAGGCCAGAGCTACACGTACTCTTTGCGGCCAATTGTACTGAAATGTTTTCAGTCACTATTAAGTCGTTATCACAGGAAGTTCTGTTGGGAATGAAGTGACTCGGCATAAGGATCGTGCGCGCTAATCGCGCCCACCATGATTTACGTATTTCATCGAGCGTGTTACAACAAATAAATTGAAAACAAAACAATGCGGAAATATCCAACAACCACAGATGTGTCTGTAAAATGATGAGAACAATTTTAAATTGCATGTCTAAAGCTTTTATACAAGTAAATATGTGTGCACGTTTCGTTACAATAACGTAACAATCATAATAAATACGAACTATTCCAAATTTCCTACATTTTAGCTCATGCCAAAAATATTTTAGTGCACGTTTATTAGCAAGAAGCAGTTTTGTAAGCGGTAAAATGCTGGGTATTCTGGAAATAAAAACAGCAATTGATTTGTGGTTTGGCTGATGTAACACATTTAATACACTGCAGTCCTCACACTAATATTTCGAGTACCGGGAAATATAAAAAACGTTTCCCAAAATTTTACAGCATAATCAATGTTATTTCTAGGCAGGCGTGAATGTTCTTAAGACTCACGCACTGCTCCTGTTGATATTAAGTTCTAATTTAAACGTCAAACTAGAAAACAATAGATTTAAATGAATAATGAATTGTCAACGCTTTGATTGAGTGCACTTTTCTCACTGCGGAAAATAAATCTGCAATAAACTTCTCCGAAACAGGGTGTTTGACAGCAAACCTTCACCTCATTTTATCATGTGAAAAATAATTTTGCCATCTTTTTGCAGTCTTAGTCGCTTCAACATTTTCATACCTACCATTCTTCAACGTAAACTTAGCTCCATAGTGAAATTCCGTTTTTTGTTAACAAAGCTCTCCTTTTATTTAGAACACCTATATGTTCAACTCTGTATCAGCATTTACCACAGGAAGCTAGTGTCAGACTTCGAACATAGAATAAGGAATGAGTCCCCTTGTGCACTACTAACCGTACCGGTTAACTTCTGATTAGTCTCTGTTTGGTCTTCCGATTTTCTCTGGTGGCATAAGATATTCTGGAACACCTGGTCTTGAGCTGTCAGTGCAAACGTTTTTCAAAAACCACTTTTTTAGCTTTAAAATATTTGTTGCGGAGTTTGGTACCTTGTATTTGGTTTACTTCATTTTACCTTTTGATATAAAACTCTCTTCTTACGCAGTCAGTACATTTTATGGTTCCCTTTTTGCTACTTGATACTATTTGTTCTAACATGTCTGCAATCACGGATATAAAGCTGCCAATTTCGTGCACAAAACGAGAGGCAGCACTTATAGGAACAATCAAATAGTTTACGTTTATAAAATGTTTTCGTAGCTCGCCATATTGCAAGGATGCGGAAACAGCACAGTAGCTGTTGTACGGTCGGCCGCCGTGGCGGTGCTACCGCGGCAGTGCGGCCGCCGCGGTGCCGCCGCCGCGGTGCGGTTGTGGACAAGGAAAAAGAAGAAAACGCTGAGTGGTAATAAACCGTATTCGCTGTAGCTGGAGTCACCCGTCTTTTCGCCTCTGTGTACACCAGTCGAAGTAGTATTAAACATGGTGTCAGAAGTTGTGCGCGATCATCCGCAAGCCAAGTTGCTTGGAGGAATCCGCCTGGAACGGCATCAAACCTGGACAACGCAGCAAACAGAACGGCCGGCACTCCGACTGCCACGGCACCCACCTCAGCACCAGCGTCAATGGCTTCGTTCGCGATACAACCTCCGGAAGCCTTCTGCTTCTCGTCGCCCAACGAGTGGCCGAAATGGAAGAAGCGCTTCGAACGTTTTCGCACCTCTTCTGGCCTCACTACCCAGCCTGAAGACCACCAAGTCGACACCCTGCTGTACATCATGGGTGACCAGGCTGAGGACATTTTTGGCACCTTCAACCTCACAGGTGAAGACTCCAAAACGTTCAGCGTTGTGATGAAACGATTTGACAAATACTTCATTCCGCGTCGCAACGTTATCTTTGAAAGGGCGCGCTTCAACACTCGGATACAACAGGAGACAGGGTCTCTAGAAGAATTCGCCACAGCCCTTCACGCTCTTTCCAAACACTGCGCGTACGGCAGCCTGCAAGAAGAGTTTATCCGTGATCGGTTAGTCGTCGCCATCAGAGACAGACAGCTGTCCGCGAAGTTGCAACTTGACCCAGATCTGACGTTACAGAAAGCCCTAGACGCAAATCGGCAAGTCGAAACGGTGCGACAGCAACAGGTAGAGTTGACTCATGCCCAACTAAGCGTCAACAAGGTAGGCTTTGCCCACCAGGAGAAGTCGCAAGGCTCTCGGAAGCTCTTCTCTGGCTCTAGTAGTAAGAATACTGGATCATCTTCTCCGCTTGGTAAGAAGCATGTGAACAAGTTCTGCCGTTTGTGCGGGCGAGAGTCACCCACGATCTGCTTGCCCAGCACGGAATGAGAAATGCAAGTCGTGCCTGAAGAAGGGCCACTACGCAACCGTTTGTCTTTCCAAACGCGTAGACGCAGTTCCAGCTCAAGATAATGGAACCGAAAGTGGATTCCTGGGCATGGTGAGCTCTTCATCCACAAAAAACTAGGAAGCAACCGTAATAGTGCAAGGGCGTCCCCTGACATTCAAGATTGATACGGGCGCTGACGAGACGGTGATACCACCTGAAACGTTTACACAACTCGAGCGAAGGCCATTTCTGTCTAAACCACGCCTACATAGCACGCCAGTCAACTTTCTTGATTCCAACCAATGCTGTTGAAGTAGATGCGTCAATAAGAAAACCGAAAAAACCACACGGCCTCAGAAGCAGGCAGAATAATGCATGACTAATTAAAATTGTTTGTGATCAAATTAACGGTGGCGTATTGCTTATAATAAATTTCTCTCGTTTCACTGGGATTGGGAATTTTCGAGAATAACTAAAATGGGCCCGGGTAATGGTAGTTTTTAAAGGGAAAACAAAGAAGAGTTCTCAAATAATTGTCCAACACCAGTAATACCTATCTTATAAAAATTGATAGGCTGGAATCGTTGTTCTCCAAGTTCCAGTAAAGCCAGGTAGGATTCCTGAAATAAAAATCAACCGAGAAAGCTGTCCTGCATATAAAAGAAAATGTAATTGAGATTAATAAGCAAAAATAGTTCGCTAACGACTATTTTTCGACATAAGAAAGCCTTTTGACTCGATAAATCATACAATCCTAATGAGCAAACTGCAATTGACTTTATTGACAGTTCTTTGATTTGTAGACGGGTGTTCTAGCCGACCGGTTGCAGCTCTTCTACAACTCTAACACTTCAAGAAGGCGTACCACAGGGGTAAAAATTACGCCCATTTGTGTTTTTGTTCCTTGTGAATGATATTGTAAGCGTACGTAATTCCACGCAAATATTCATGAATGTGTTTAAAGAATGAGTTTTACATCAAACAGAATAGACGACCTTGTAGATAAAGTAAACCGGTTCTCGAATTTTCTATCAATCTGGTGAAGAAAAAACCAACTTCAAATAAATACTTCCAAATACAATTACCATATATTCCTCCTATCAACAAAGTACTAGAAGGACCACCTTCAATTAAGTTTGGATGCTGTGGGATTAGTAGAGTGAAGTCGTCAAAATGTTTAAGTGTATGGTTTCAAGACGATTCAAAATGAAATACACCCATAAGCCAATTTTGTAGTTTTTATGTAAAATAATTTGAATAATCCGCAAATATGCATAGTGCAGAGCCCTCCTTACGGTTAGCTGGTGCATGCGGGCGCAGCATGGACGAATGCCAAAATGGCTGCTGGACACAAAAGAAGTAAAAATAATGCCGGGAAACAAACGCCATTCTAGCTGGAAATAAAGAAGAGCATCACGTGGGACTGATTAAGCGTCAGATTGACAGGGGAGAAAATACAAACGAAAAAAAAAACTTAAAAAGCATCACCATTAAACAAACATGAAGTAGAAAGTATAAGTGCGCGCACATGCCATTGAGTAAGAAGAGGCGTCTCAGTAAAAGCAGATTAGTCTACGCGGCAGTGTTTAGGGTCGGCTTTGTTCACCGGGCCTCCAGGTTCACCCGTATTGGGGTTGCGAGAAAAATAGAGAAATTATTACAGCTTTTCGCTGACGATAAAATGGCCCTCCTATTTAGGGGTAGCGACGCGGGAAACTTGCCCGAAGCATTGCTCAGCGGATGAGTGCGCCGGAGAACCAGGTCGGAAACCGGAAACCGAACAGCTCTACGGCCCCGGCTGTACTGGTCCGCCTGCTGCAGACGAGTAAGGTAAGGCTCCTCTCGGGCAACCTGTATCACGTCGCCGACGCACTGGCGGAGGACGAGAGCATGGGGCGACCGACATACAAATATTTTTTTTGGGATGGCTCAATGCCACAGGTTTAAAGGAGGGAGTAATAATGTCCGGCCATGACTTCCTCACAAACGCAGTGCTACAACGCGTCCAACTTCGCTTTGTGCCCATCGCGTAGAATGATTGAATCCTCATATAAGAGGACTCAGGCGGGCGGATATTTTGCGCGAAGACCATCAAGTCCACCGCAGTGCCAAACGAGATGGCGGATTTTGGGGGTCACGTCTGTTTTGCAGGCGAAACATCGGACTGATATAGGAGACGCAGCAGCGGAAACACGGTTAGAGAGGTTTCCATCGTGGGATGTAGGCTGGGGTGGGCAATTTCTTTATCAAGAAACCACGTCGTCTGTATAAGCGAACCCCGACCACGCCCCGGTGAGGAACAACTGAGCACCCCGTGGTAGAACAGGGGTGTGGGGTCGTCGCATTGGGGAATAGTAGTTGCCTATTCCTGCCTCCTTCGATTACGTCGACGGCGGCCCTCCACATCTGAATCAGTAAGCAGCGCATATGGTCTTACAGGCAGCATGAACTGGGAACAGTGTAAAAAAGCCTCGCTCGCCAGTTCATGAGCCTTCTTGATTCCAGGGTGTCTTTTGTGTTTAGGAATACAGCGTACGGTTACAAGTACCCCAGAGTCAGCCCTGAGTTCCTCGCATGTATGCTTGATGGCATGGGCGGTGCTGTTTTGCCTCGGTGGTCCAATGAGGCATTTCAGTGCCTCACTGCAGTCAGTCAATATTTCCACCCGCTCATAACGCCGGGTTGGGTGATCGGTGACAACCTGGCGTTCCAAGTGAATGCCTTCCTTTATAGCTTAAAGCTGCAGTTCCGTTTATATCGGAGTCGACGTTCGGGGCAATTAGCCGAATGCTTTGGTGGTCATCGGAGTAGGACACAGCGGCCCCTGCCGCTATACAGGACTCGGCCCGCAAAGACGCGACACAGCAATCTCAAGTGTTGTAGTGCTCCGAGTAGTAACACCGGCTACAACCAGCAAGGTCATATGGGACGTGTGACTCCGACGCAGTTTTCGAGGTTGCAGGTATTTGCGCTGTAAAAAGGGTGTCCTCCTATGGCGGGATACGCTTCTCTATAAGCGGCGTCTCTGGCGGTGGAATGTGGCCATCAGCGGTCAGTAATTGGCGCCCTTGCGGTGTGAGCTAGTGGCGATCGTTGACTCCTCCGACCGTGCAAGGACCATTTCTTCGAGAGTAGGAAGGGCAGCACGGCGGTACTGCTGACTGACCTTCGTGTGTCTCGGAAGCCTCGTGGTGACTCGAAGGGCTGCCCTGCAAAGCGTATCGAGCTGTTCCGTCTAACCTTTCGTGAGACTGAAGCACAGAGCCCCGTAACAGGCTTTGTTCACTCGAATGGCTTGAACATGTCTGCGGCCGATATTTTGCCACGCTCCACCGAAGGTATTAGAAATTCTTCTGATTTAGCTTACCAGAGGATTCCATTGTGCTTTCAACTGTTGAAGCCATTCTGAAAATTCTGAAAATATCCAGCACCGTGATCCACCGATGTGGGGCCGGCTGAAGTGTTTGACCTCCATGGTGAGAGCAACTAGGGCTTGCTCCTCTGGCCTACATGTAAGGATGATATAGTTGGATTTTGCCAGAAAAACCCCCCTTCCGGCAGCGGGGAGGAGACAGGTGAACATGTCAAGAGCTTGCTGCAGACTACGCAGAGCGCTTTCTGTCGAGAAATGATTCGTAGCCTCAATACATATGGTGACATCATCGGCATATGCCGTGACATGGACTCCGGGGACAGCTGCAACAGCTCGCACAAGCTTAGTGATGGCGAAATTGGGGCACAAGACCAAAACCCGCGTTGGTTTGCGGAAGACGTGTCCTATCGAGAGGAAAAGGCATCTCCCTACCATATTTCAAATAGGCCAGCGTAAGCACAGTTGAATGATTCAGTATTGTAAGAGCGGCAAACACGATCTCAGGCAGGTTAGCATCCCAATCATTTTTTGTCAGTGTGGGCAATCAACCTTGCCTAGAGATTGCGATATGCGTGCTCAGTGATGTTTGCCTGAGGGTGGCATGTGGTCGTACCCTGTGTTTGACGCCTACTGTTATACTGTTATCCTCAAACAATTTGCTCGTGAAATACGTAGCATCATCTGTCATCAGAGCAATCTGCACCCAACGTGATGGTTGGTGCACAAACCTCCATACCTCCAATCTGCACAACCCTCCATACCTTCTGGTATCCACCTTACGTAGCCACAACAGATCTATCCACTTTTTGAAATGCTCCATCACCACAAACAACTACCAAATATAATTTTGACTTCGTGGGTAAGGGCCCATTATATCGCAGGCAACGATTGGCCAGGGGCTCTTACTCTAGAGAGGCGGCCTCAATCCATGCGGGCAACCAACTCTGGGATTCACTGTCTGACACACGTGGTAGCTCTTGGCATAACTCAGCACATCATGCCTCATGCCTGGCCAAGTGACAGTCCGTCTTAACTTCTCATGAGTTTTGCCGCCAGAGCGGTGTCCAGCCAGAGCTGAATCGTGAAGGTAACGGAAGAGTGCTATTCGAAGCTTATGCAGTAAAATTGTGCATAATTAGGAAGTAGCATCTTCATTTTCTTGCGGAATATACCGCAGCAGGAGACCGTTCTCCGCCCACACATATGAACCAAACTCACCGCTGTCGCTGGTGCGAGCAGCGCCCTAGGCGCCGAGGTGCTCAATGATCTTACAGCAGAGTTCGTCGGCTCGTGGCGCCGGGAGCAGATCTGAAATGCTCACCAGGGTACCCCAGCATGCATCAGCATCCGCTGCAGCAACCAGTGCCACCACTCCTGCGTCCGAAGATAACGGCAGGAGCGCGCGTGATAGCCCGGTGAGCGACTTGGTTCTGGGAACGCTTCCTGTTCTAGATGGTAAAATCGTAGCGCTGAACCGCAAGGACCTAGCGCGCCAAATAGCCTGCTGGGTTATGCAAAAGCTCGAGCCACGTTTATGCCTGGTGGTGTGTCTGAGTTGTGTGAGAGCTGCCGTCTAGATTCGCGTAAAATTCCTTCAGTGCAAACACGAATTCGAGAGTATTGCGTTCTGTGACCGTGTATTTGCGCTCAGCTGGAGTGAGTGTGTGGCTAGCAAATCTGACCGGTCGGAGAACACCATAAAACCCCTGCATCAGCCTTGCGCTCCGTCCATAGTCCCTAGTATCGGTATGCACGACAAAGGGCTTGGTAAGGTCCGGTATTTTAAACGCCACTGTTTCCGCGATTGTGAGAGACAGAGCTTCAAAAGCTTCCTGTTCAGCCACAACCCATTGCCATTTCATGGCTTTCGTAGACCCTGGTTCAGCGGACATGAACGCTTTGCGCAATGAGGGATGCAGCTACGGTAAAAGTCTATAATACCCAACAAGCGCTGCAACCTCTTGACGTCGCGCGGTCTCGGATATTCTGTGATTGCGTTCCGTTTTGTACCGTTAGGATAAAACTCTCCCTTCTAGAAGACAAAGCTGAGCAAGTCACTTTGGATTGTCGCGAGCTGAATCTTTTTGGGATGAATGGTGAGACCGGAGCGCTTTATGCGGTCAAGCCCATCACTAAGATGTACGATGTGCTATTTAAAGGTACGCGAAAAGGGGACGACGTCATCCATACCGGTGATCCAGTACTTAAAACATGCATCGTCAAGAACGCTGTTTATCAATCTTCATCATCGATGGTCATCATCGAGTAATGATGACGATGGTTGCATTTTAATGGCGTCAGGCCAGCTTGGGCAACGAGCGCCAAAAACAGATGGTTAGCTACAACAGATTAAAAATTAATACTAAAATTGATTAGAAACAGATGTAAAAAGAAATAACGGCAATGAAAATGGCTGGTGTAGAGGGCCAGGTTGTGATTCTGCATGATATGATATGAGTTTCAGAAATTGAACTTTTATACATACTTAAAAAATTCACAGCATATACACGGGGTGAATGATGATGAGTGGGCGAAGCTCCTGAGGGGAAATCATCGGTAAAACCGTGACTCTTCAGTGAAAGTTCGCCCACTACATCTGTGTCCGAACGTAACGTCTATAAAGTCTCGCTTAAACCGCGCGTCGGCACCTTGGGGCTGAGCTCGCCTGATCCGTTTTGCAGACGTCTCATGAGCTCTCACTGCATCGGGGTCTGCCTGCCGATACGCGTGCTTTCTCTCCGCTTCCCGTTCTCTGACGTTTTGGAGATCCTCTTCGCGCCGCAGCCGTGCCGCTTCGCGTACGGCAGGGTCCTCGCGCCGTTGCCGTGAAGCTTGGGCCTCTCGTTCTCGAACGCTGGGATCTTGGCGGCGGCGTCGCGCAGCCCGACGACACGCTTCGGCCTCCCGCTTTCGTACGGCAGGATCTTGGCGGCGGCGTCGCGCAGCTTCACGGAGCGCTTCTGCCTCGCGGGCTCGCACATCTGCAGCCTTATCTATCGGGCGACTCCGAGCGCGCTCCAACAGCGAACGGATTTTATTACAACGCTCCCCGCCATCTAGTAAACAATCCAAGCGCATCTTTTCATCATATACAAGTACCGCCATCTAGTAAACACTCCAAGAACTAAACTAGACGTGGCTATATACATACGTCGAGGATGGACATACCCACGCATTAAGGAGCTTCGCTCCTAAAACACGTTTCACAGTAAACATTGGTTCATCGCCCAGGAAGTGCGATGGGTGGAGTTGGATTTGTTGTCTGTAGATTTCTGGAAAGTGTTTGCATCTTGTGGTGTGGAGTGCCTGCATGTGATTAGTACTTGAACTGCGGATATGACTTCTCCACACCTGCTGCTGCTGCTGATGATGATTTTTATTGGTTTCCCCTTTGAAGCTGCACCCGGGTCTCGGAGACCCAGTGAGCAAGTGTGAATGTGTTGCAGAAGTGTGGCCTATCCGTAGCCTGGCTAAGGCTACTTCCGTGTGTCTGTCTTGTTTGTCAGTTACGTATATACCTAAGTGTGGCTTTATAGTGTAGAGTTGGTTCTCTGTTGGTGTGTCCCATGTTTCCTGCCAAGATTTGCGCAAGGATGTCCGTACCAGTGGCTTCAGGTCGAGGTATTGAACACATGGTACATCTGTGCTACTATGGAGAGCAGCCACATGGCCCTCTGGTCAGCAAATTCGATCTCCGAATGCCAGTGTGACCTTGAACCCAGCAAACAATTATTTTCAGTTTTGATTGATGAGGAAAGGTTAAAGCTTTGATTAGATTCTGAAGGCCAATATTTTTCGTAGGTCTCAAGCAATGTAAGGCTGTTACCACACTTAGAGAGTCTGTAAAGATAATGAAGTGTTCTGTTCTAGTTTGTGTATGTGCTGTACTGCTAATAAGATACCATGTGCTTCAGCCGTAAAAAGCTGCTATTTCTGTGTAACGTCTTCGTGCTGGTAAAGTTGGGGCCGTGCGCAGCGCATGCGACGGCTGAACAAGACTTCGAAGCATCGGTGTAGAAAGTGGTGTCGGGGTATATGTGTTGTAACTGAAAAACATGCTGTAGTATAAGTTCTGTAGGCGCATTTTGTTTGTTGATATGTAAAAGAAATATCACACAATATTGCTGACCTCTCCCAAGGCGAAATGAGGTCAGCAATAGAAGACTTCATGCTCTCCTCAAATGAAATCCCTAGTTCCTCAGGGAGCGCTCGCACTCGGATAGAGATAGGAGCGGGTATCCATGGCCGTGCTCCGAACAACGGATCGAATGAGGTGTTGCTTATAATAAAACTACATGTGTGGTTTTTTCATAGAAGTCGCCTTATTAGCATACAGCGATGAAGTATAAGAACGCTGGTGTTCAAGGCTCCACCTATCACGCTCTGCATACAGGATTTCAAAGGGACTCGTCCGGAACGCTTTTCATGCAAGACGGAGACCCAAGTGCAGCACTGAATCCAATATTTTCAGGGCAATTTTACAAGCGCACCCAAAGACGACACTCCTGTAGTCCAACCGTGAGCCAATAAGGCTGGTAAAAACGACGACGAGCATTTGTTTGTCCGCTCCGTAGGAGCAATGCGAAAGGACCTACTGAATATTCATGGTTTTGAGGCTCTTCTGTTTGAGGTGTTTATGTGGGGAATAAATGTCACTTTTTTCTTTAGTATCACGCCAAAAAATGTGTGTTCCTTTTTGGGAGTGATTGAGACACCTTTGAGCTCAATATCAGGATCAGCATGAATTCCGCACCTCCTTGAAAATACAAACCAGGTAGACTTGTCGGGATTAGGCCTAAATTCATTCCTGTCTGCACAGTCAGCGAGTTTGTTGACACCAAGCTGGACGAGCGCCAACTCTGTCGTTTTTCTTCACGGCGCACACGTTTTCCAACCGCGTTTGCCCGTTTGAACATGACAAGGTTACCCGACGTGGGGTACCACACGAAGGATACCCCACACCTTGTTCTGGGCCTCTCGCGCCCGCCTACAGGCCTCATTCCACCACTGCCGCCGCTGGTTGCGCGGGGCACCAGAGACGTGGAGAATGGACTTTTCGGCGGTGTGGAGGATGTGCGCCGTAAGTAGTTGGGTAGCTTCATGTACGTTTAGGTGTGTTATTGATGTGTAGTGTAGTTTGGATATTTCTGTAAATGTATTCCAGTTTCCTCTTGCTTCATTGAAGCTATTATGGGAGGGTTAACTGGTAGGGCCTTTGCCTATGCACGTTAATGAAGTAGGGAAGTGGTCACTACCGTATGGATTTGTGTCCACATCCGATTCAGGAGACGGAAGAAGTACTGCCGATCCTATAGTTAGTTACAGGTGTGAGTAAGTTTTGTGTCCTATATTGTAATATGTAGGCTGTTTCTTGTTGAAAAGGCATGCTTTCAATGGTGTTAAGAATTTCTCAATGAGGCGACCTCGGGCATCGGTGCGGGAAGAACCCCAAAGAGTAATATGTGCATTCAGGTCCCCTATTAAGATGTAAGGTTCAGGCAACTGATCAACCAGCCCATCGAAATCCGAGCTTGAGAGCCGGAAGTCAGGCGGTATGTAAAGGGAGCACACTGTTTTTAATATAATAAATATATTGAACGAATTGTAACACCTTGAAGGACAGTGTTTAAGGGTATGGTATTACATGCAATGCATTTTCAAGCGACAATAGCCACACCTCCAGAGGAGTGTGTGCATCCATCTCTGTCTTTTCTAAATACCATATAATTATTCCGGAAGTATGTGTTTTTGCTGCTCAAAGAAGTTTCCTGCAGGAACATTATACTTGGCTGGTTGGTGTGCAGTATATGATATATATCGTCAAGATGTTTGATGAGGCCTCTACAGTTCCATTCGATAATATATTCCCTTTCCATTATTTGCAAAACCGACTGCAAATGTGTGAGAATGAGTGTTTACGTAGTGTCTTTCGGGGCTGTGAATCTTGTGTTTTCGGGCTTACCGGATGGTTTGGACGATGGTACCCGTTCCTTCCGCTGCGCTGCAGACAGGTAGGGTCCAACGTCCATGTCTTCATCGGACGTCCTCGGACTGCCCCACAGATTGGGCTCCTTAGACCTGGCACTCTTTTGGGTGCTCTTTTCTGCAACCGCCACCCCCGATGGCATTGGCACTGCCAGAAGTGGCACAGGCGTTGCGGTAGGGGTGGGAGCTGCTGCAGGATCCCCAAGCTCTAGCTCCGTACCCTCACTTAAGGTTTCGACAGGTGGAGAAGAAATGGTGGATGCAGCAGCCCCCCCAACTGACTCAGTTGCCATCACAGCGGCTAGTGACTGAACAAGTGGTGTGGTGTCGGATTGGGCTGTTGGAGACAACCCAGTGGGGGGCTGGGGTGGAACCAGATCAGACTCACTGAACGTGGTCGCCACCGAGCCCAGACGCCGCTCTGCCCCCCGTCGAGCTGCGACGGCGTACCTTGAAGAAGCAAAGCAGGCAAAACGTTTGCGTGCTTCCGGGTAAGAGATGTTTTCCGTTACCTTAAAAAAATATGATGCGTTTCTCGAGTTTGAACTTGTCACAAGTACGGGAGTACGCTGCATGGGGTCCTTCACAATTTGGGCATTTCATGCTACTGGCTTTACAATTGTCTGTAGTGTGGTCGTGATCAGAACATTTGGCACACGTCAGTTTCCCCCGACACTGTAAAGTGTCATGCCCATACCGCTGGCTCTTTTAGCACCATCGCGGATTTGGAACATAGGGACGGACTTTAAAACGGATTAAGCCGGCCTTTACATATTGAGGGAGGTTGCAACGGTAGAAAGTGAGAACTACAAGCTTTGTTTTTATTTCATGGTTGTCTCTACGGATGGCGATTCGTCTTACTGCTGTAACGCCTTGCTCACGCAGGCCCTCCAGCAAGTCGGAGTCTTTTTCGTCCTTTAGGTCAAATTGAGAAATTACACCTTGGCATGTGTTTAGACTGTGGTGAGGAGTGACCTTAATTTGCAAGTCGCCGATCATGCTCTGTTCGAGGAGAATTTTAGACTGTTTCGATTCTGTATTGCCACAAGAATTTCACCACTAGTTAGCTTTTTTGCTTTGTCGTTCTTGCCCAGAATGTTTTCAAGGAACTTAGCAATGAGGAAGACTGACTTAGATGTAAGAGTTTCACATTTTTCTGCAGAATTTATGATCAAAAAACGGGAAAATTGTCAGGTCTCGAGAATTCTATGGTAGGTAGCGGTGGGAAATTTACTTCGGTGCGGCCATTTTTCGGGGGCCGATCATGGGGTTTGGGGAATTTTGAAAAAAAACCAAACGGCATGAAAAAAGCAGGGAACAGGGATACTTTCTTCGTCAGCCTTACCCTAATAGCTGAAGAGGTCCTGGAGCTCCCTGCCTGGTAAACAGACAGGGAACCCATCAGCAGGAGCTTGACCTGTGCTCCGACGGACACCATTTGAGGTTTAAACCCTTTACCTTCAAACTCATTACTATGGTCGGTTACAGCGTGAGTGTGGGGGCTCGGGGTCCGCGGTGGTGCCAACGCCGTCACCAAGATTGATCAACGTGCCACGTGCGGGGTCATCATCGAGTACTCAGGACCGCTTAGGCAAGGTTGGCGGCACGGGTAGCATTGTCTTGAGACGCGAATCACCATTTCTACGTCAGACATGCACGGGATAGCTCCTGGATAGCGCGAATGTATTCCAGCAAGCCCTCGCGAGGTGCTGCGTACGTGTCTGCAAGTAGCGGCGGGCGCGGAGGTCATGTTTGAGTGCACCTCGTAGTCGGCCCAGAATGCCAACTTACTGCAGACGCCACCAGCGACCGAAGGTTCTCTCCAAAGCAAACAGGAGGATGGGGGCCAGGACAAACTCGTTCGAGGCAACCGACGCCACCTTGCATGCGGTGAGGTGGCACATGAAGTCCGCCCCCGTCTTGTGGTCATCGTAGCCCATGAACTGTGGACCGGCAAGGCTCGGCAGCAACGATGGCACGTGCTGGTACCCACCGTGTCCTAGCCCAACACCTGCCGGCTGGTTTGTGAGGTTCTTCGCAGTGGTCCATGATCGGGCGGAGCATGCCCACGAGCCAAGCGGCATCCACATCTCTTGCGGCCTCGCGCAGAAAACCCTAAGGGCTCAGACGGTTTGCGGCTCCACGGCCACGCAGGTCCCTGGCAAGAAACACTCTCGCGTGCCGCGCAGGGAAGACAGGAAAAAATGATTATACACAACACAACCCATAAACGTGCGCCTCAAAATACGTCAATGGCTACCGAAGAATCTCGAGAGCAACTCAAGAACGGCAAATTAATTCCCCACGCAAAACACTCCCGCGGAATAGCAAAACAACGAAGAAGACCAAAATGCCCTTCACAGGACTCCCGCCCGACCTCACGTTTGCTGCCGAACGCGACACCGGGTTCCTTGGACCCGGCCGAGGTTCCCCTGAAAGACGCTGCGTCCCCTCAAACCTCACATTTACTGGAAGACCCGTTTCCCCTAGGTCCGCTCTTCAGCTAGTCCGGCTGCGCGCACATCGTTCAGCACTTCCCGCAATCTTGTGATCTCGATCCTGTCCCACGCCACATCTCCGCCTTCACAATGCACATAACCCTCCTGTGGGATTGACCACGACCACTTGTCTGATTAACACAAACATTGTAATGCTATTTTTTTGTTCCAAACTCAACTTTGGTACGGCAGTCTCGGACAAAAGGGCCCACAATTATACAAAGTTGAATAAATTACGAAACAAATTCTTCGAATTTATATGAAATCCAAACATTCCATGATCGACCTAAAAACACAAGCACTTATTCTGAAGTGTAGCATGCTTATAGATGATCAGGCATTTTCCCTGAACTACTACAAATTTTGTATGATGAAAAGTTGGCCCTGAAAACAGATCCTGCAGCAACTTTGCAGTATTTACTCCGGCGCATAAAGAGGAATTAGCGCGGAAAAACTATGACAGGCAAACTTTCTTGTTTCATAGCGGCTGAGTTATTATTAAAACTGCAGGATGAAGCAAATTCTGTAGCACACTTGGTGTTAATATGAAACCATTAAAACGTTTACAGAAGAAAAAACCCATCCTACACATCTTAGCCTATTATTCTATGTGAATGTGCACTGTTACCGTAACCATTCTTATGACGTTCTTATTTATTTTTATTTTTGACTTTCACATGCTATAACTGATCTTGGAGGCCAATATGCTTACTAATATATTTTATCAGCCTCTAAAGAGACAGACTTCGTTATGTGTACCTGTTTGAAGCTGTGCATGTTGTTCGGTTATTATTGAACTTGCTAAATGCTGATGTTTTTTACAAGAGTTTGTTCATTTCTTAATTATTTGTGTTTATTATGTGTGTACCCTAAGGTTGACAGAAAGCAATATGATGAACATGATTTATCGGAGTGTATTTTCAATTTGTTTTATATTTATCAAATATGTAACCAGCTCCCATGTTCGCGGCCGTCGCCTTGTCATGCCGCCTCCACCAGCGGCTTCCTGGGTCCGCCCACTCCATTGTTAAAAAGGAAAATAAAGACCTTTTGGTTGGATTTGACCATATGCATTTTTCTAGTTTCATCACAAAATTCATATAATAAAGTTTTCTTTGTGCATTTCTATTTACTAGGCGTGCATGTCAAAACATACCAGCTGGTAATAAAATCACGATACACTTAATCATTTTAATAAGAGTTCATGAAACTCGTTTTACAGATAACAGCTTTATTGCCATTGACGTTCCTCGGCTTGCTGTTTGCGCAAATTTGAAAACCATGAAAATTGAAAATTTGAAAACACTCACTTGTACTTGAAACGCGGATCCATAGATACAGCCGTGTGAGCATACGCATGCAGGCTTTTTAAGTGCGAATGCACTTCTTAAGGGACCCTGAACCTGCGTCCACCGGCGATGTCCGCGCTCGTGCGAATGCAGGCAGCCTGGCCGCTGACATGGCACATACCCACGTGGGGGATTGGCCATGAACCTCCTCGTCTTCCTTGGCAACGGGGGGAGATGGGCACGTGCTGCCTGGCCGCTGACATGACACATACCCACGTGGGGAATTGGCCAAGAATCGGGCGTGAGAAGGGCTAATGCACCTGCTTAAAGGAGTACTGACACGAAATTTGAAAGCTGAGATCCGCTCTAGCAATCAAGTACAACGACAACACAAATAGGTGTCTGTGAATAAATGCTTCTTTCTTTCTTTGTAGTTGTGTGTGTGTGTGTGATCTGTCTTTCGCGAACATTACCGAACCGCGCAAATTCAACTCGTGCATTCGCACTTTCACATTCTTCCTCTCGGGGAAATGTGGGGAATTTTTATACTCTGTTCGAAGGCACTGGGTCTTTATTATTTTGTGGCATACGAGTTTGTGGCAATTAAATTATCAATGTTTTAGTGATAGAGTAGAGGCGTGTATTAGATGCTACATATTTTCTTCGGGAAGGTAATGGCAGTACACGTTGTGCTGTCAGGCGCCTGCAGCCGCAAAAGTTACTGAAACACTATTATCCGAATTATAACGCGCAGCTTCCATCATAGCAACCTGCACAAAAATACCGCGAAAATCAACTAGACTTTTTGCCTAAGTAAAAGTGCCTGCCAGTGATCGAGTGTGAGTACCATCGTTGCAGAATACCATAATAACACGGCTGATTGCGATGATGTTGATAGTGTGAGTTGACTTTCTTTAAATGAGGCTGGGGACTTCGCCACCACAGTTGTCTTTTGTTCTGCCTAATTTATAGTAAAGTGGGTGTACCTTTTAGCAGTTTGTTGTTTAATTATTCTAACCTGCATTCATACAAGAATAGTAGGTGGCGACACCTGTTAATGTTTTCTTGAATAAATATTTACCCATTTACATTTTACTGAAAAAAAAACGAGTCATGATGCTGAATGCATGGCCGAACGATTCTATGACCAAATGGTTACAGGCGGCGTCCTGTGGGAGTGATTTCTCACGGTTTTGTGAGTTAATTTTGAAAGCATAGAAATGTATTCCAGGTTATATGGTTTCAAAGATCTTTAAAAATTCTGTTAAAAGCACCATGCGCAGAAGTAAACATGATAATTGGAATGATCGTGACTACTGTGGCTCAAAGAATAACCCAAGCGGGAGGAGATACATTAAGGGGTTGTGGCTTTGGGCATGCAGAAAATGCATCTGATATGAAAAATATATTTATATTTTATGTTATGAAATGTGCCATATTGCCTTATAAGTTTTTGGTGCAGCCTGCCCTGTTTATAAAGTGTGGGAACTTGGACGACTATGGCTAGAGCCGTTGAGATAATGTATTCAATATGTAATATATTGGCGCGAAGTCGTTTCGTGTACTCTTTTGCAACTTAGCGTGAGAGCCTTTGTGCATTTATTTGAAAACGTCTCATCCGGGGCCGGATACTAAGCTCAAGTGCAAAAGTTTATGAATTATGTATCCGGGAAGTGTAGTTATTATTGTTTATAGATTGCCTGGATTCTTAGTGCTGGGTGGGCTGACGTGTTTAAAGACGGGATTAGCTACCGCGGATACCATTTCTGCACCTCATACGTTTTCTGGATAGTCCAGGACGTCGCGTATTTATGCGCGACGTGCTGTAGAGCCACACATTTGTTGCGTTCAGTCCCACCAGCGCAGAGGGCGCCCGTGACACCGGCGTCTAAAATTATCAAGGGTAATTACCACATAAGGGCGTAATGAAGTTCCGCTCGTTGCGACGTCATCCGAACGCTCAGCAACAATGAATACAGAAAGGCCTGCCACCGTGTCTGGAGGAGAACTGTCGTACAAGGTATGAAGCAGGTTTGGATTCCTCATGGGTATACAGTGGCGCTAGGACTCTGGAGATAGTTCACAACGGAATGGCCGCTCTTCTTGTTTTGCGCGTGCCATATTGACAAAGATAGGCTTTTTGTCGCCACTTGTCATAATTTTGGCGCGCTTCGCATGGAGAGTATTTGAGACAGGTCGTCCGAGCATAGATGGCCACCTGCTCAGAATAGCACATCGACTGCATTCGTGGTCTTGAACCGCTGTAAGGGCAGTGAAGGATGCGTCGAGCTTGGCTACCTGCAAGTTGTTTAATTAGTTTAAACAACTTACTTTTCACAACAAATCAGTTTAATGTTAGTGTGAGCTTCCTGCATTTTATAGCGTCAAGAAATGTGCCATCTTGCTTTATAGGCCTTGGTCCAGCCTTTGCATTATAAAAAATGCGGGCAATAATAGGGGACAATTGCTTTTTCTTGTGGATTAGAAGTGGGTTGCGCGAAATCGCTGGTTAAATGTAGGGTCTCGTTATACGCTCGAAACTATGTATTCCTCGAACCAATTAGATAGAAATCCCCAAGCAGCGGCGTTTTTTCACTGAATACACTTTCGTTTATATAACACGAGGAATTTATTACGGCCATATTTGTGCAATATAAATAAAGTACGGTGGTTTTGTTTCCTGTGTTACAAAAAAGCTCGCTTTGTCATTTGTTTTAGTTTACAGTCGCTTGGTCTGTTTTTCGCGTGTTATGAGTATCTCTCCTAAATATTGTGGTTAGGTTTTTGTAATAGAGAGAGGTAACAAAATCTTTATTGGCCGGCTGGAAGTTAATCAGGGGTACCAGACTCCTGAAGGGGAGGCAGCGCCCTCGATGGCTGGCGTTGGAGAGCCTCCAGAGCCAACTGGACGGCCCTTCGTTGGGAGTCAAAGTCTTCCTTGCACACCGCACGAGCAAGGTGAGGAGGAAGGACATCCGTGGGTTGCGGGGTCACTTAGCATGTCCATAGCATGTACGCCATAGTATCGCGATTAACACCACATAGCACACACACGTAACTGGGTTGTAGTTCAGGATGGACGTGTTTGGCCCACACCGGGGTCCACGTCGCGCGCTTCTGTAGTTGTCTGAGGATCACTGCCTTTTGCCTAGAGAGGTTGGAGTGCGTCCTGGGTACTGTCTTCTGGTTTCTCTGTACCATCTCAGCACCTCTCCGTATGTGCTAACCGGGGTGAAGTCTTCACCGTCGCTGTCGTAGTTTTCCGCAGGAGGGGGAGCCGGACAGGCGTTGCGTATAGTGAGCGCCCTCGCCATCCGGTCCGCGTCCTCTTGGCGCTAAGCTTCAGTTCCTACTATACCCACGTGGGCTGGGAACCATTTCATGCACACGCCCGTCGATGATGGTCTTAGGGCCCCGCACACCCTCACTACACTCGGATGTACTTTGTTCTCGGCGAAGCGCAGGACTGCAGTCCGTGATTCACTGAGGATGGTATTGTAGTTGGGGAAATTTATTTACAGAGATGCTCGTATACACGCGATAAAGTTGGGCACATGAGGCTTTCAAAACTGTGCGCGTGGCTACTGTCACTACGTACAATCACCCACCATCAAGTGAGTATTCGGTAAGTTACAAAAGACATATACATTAGACGGAATGTGCAAATTAGGGATCGAACAGGAAACTAAGACAATGCACAAAACTGACACCTTTAAGGACTCAACAAAGAATGCCGGGAAAGTGCGTTGCTGACCTTTTTGTCTATACTCTGGTTGATGTCAAGGACGCCTTATCGGTAAAGGACAGCATTATGCTGACATGATATGATTACCCGCATGTCACAGTCGTTGGCAGCACTGCATTACTTCTTTTAAGTGCTGTAGGGCATGGCATACATTTTGCAGTGAGTCGTGCTTAACGTCCATTCAACCGTTGCGTTGCCGTTGAGCGCCCCCAGGTAGACTTGGGGCCACTAGCGCAGAGCACTGCGTCTCCTCTAGCTTTCCACAGAGCGGAGCCCAATGACAAACACGCAGCCTCAAAGAACCTTGTTCACTGTGGGTGGACTCAGGCGTCTACGTTCTGACCACGACAGGTCCTATCACTCAGTAAATGCAGTCTGAAGCTTTTAGCGGAAGACGGCCACGGTGTAAGACCCAATGTAGACGTGATCTTCTGTTTGCTATTTCCCCAAAGAAAGTAACCAGCGCCACCATAGGGGATGAAACCCTCATCTTCCAAACCAGCCTTCGTGGGCAGCAGTCCAATGTGGAGGCAGTAGAAAAAGCCCTTTCAATGGAAGGGCACAGGGAGTCTTCCTACTTGTTTCTATACGTCTTCAGATGTTTGGGTTGTCACTAAAAAGGAGGCGGCAGGGCCTCCTCTACGAGGTCCCAGTACCCTTTCGTGGGAGTTGCTTTGAGTAGATACTCCAAAAAAGGTTCTGATTAAGCAGGACAAGGGCTTTTTTTAAATATATGGAGGCGTTCTGCCAAAGAAACAGTTTCTCTGGTGGCAAGCCCCGGTGCCAAATGACTGGCACACAAGCTCTGCGTGGCTGCCCCGAGGAACCAGACAATTCGGTACAGAAACTTTAGCAATGTGTTGGATGGTCAGTTTGGGCTCTACGTTCACAATACCCAACCCACCCCTATATAGGCTCCAAGAGAGTTTTAACGCCGCATGTGTACGTACGTAGAGAAAACCGCCTTGGACCGGTGCACCTTGTTGGTGGAGGGTGTGCGAATGGTTCATAAACACCGCGGGGTATACTATGGCATTGAGAAAATGAGCCCTCGTCAGAAGAACTATGTGTCAGTTTATCTACAGTAGCCGCTTTGTTTTCGCCACTGAGAGCTTGGGTTTGCATCAGCTTGCGAGGGGAACTTTGGTTCAGGTTGATACCCAGGTAACTGGATAACTCTTCCACCCAGGTCACTCTTATTAGGTGGCTGGGTTTGAAATCCCCTTTAAGCAAACAGACTCATTTCGAATTGAGAAGCTTAGGTTCAGCTCCTGCAAAGTGGCCGAACTGGTTTGCGAGCTTGATTACCTCCCCCACTTGGGATACGTTTGTGTAAATTAGGGCGAGAACACGCACCTCCTCCGTTTTCATCGTGAGGCCATTTATCACCTTAGATGCATGGGTCATGCGGCACAGTAGCTAAAAGGTAAAGTGTAATAAGCTGAGAGAAATGGGGCGGAACTGGTGTACATACCTAAATATGTTTACGGCCGGGCAATTAACGCTTGTATGGATATCCGTATAGCTTATTAGGATTCATTTATTTATTGTGTCCCCAATACTGCAGCTTCGAAGATCAAGTAGAAGTCGTTGGCCGACCTTCACAAAAGTATTTTCTAGGTAGATCTGAACAACTGCCAAAGTAAAGGTGGAATGCAATTCTATTTGTTTACAAACGGCTCTTATGTGGTGTAGTTTCGAGTAATGAAGGTTCTCTTCAAGCCACCTGTTGACTGCAGCCCACTCAACTTGCTCAGTGCACTCTCCAGTCGGCTGTCTAGAATTTGAGCGGATGTCTTGCAATCTATTGGAGCCATGTTGGTGGGCCCATAATCAAAATCTTTGGGTACGGAATCGGTGCGTGCTCTTTTAGGTATTAAAGGGACAGTGCCACACTTACCGTCGCCTACTAGGAATGTATTTTAAGGCAAAGTCTATAGTTCATGGTGGGAAAAGCGCTACAACGACGAGGACAAGCAAGTACACGGGACAAAGCGCTAATTACGGATTTGTTTTGCCTCTTGTAAAGAATGCGCTTTGTCTTGTGTACTTGCTTGTCCTCATCGTTGTAGCGCTTTTCCCATCATGAACATGTACCAACAAGCCCAGCCCCGCAGTTCTTCTGAAAGGCTATCGTTCCAGAAATCTCCTCCCGCAAGAATTATGAAATTCCGGTCAGTATCAACTAAACTACACGAGATAAAAAATCGCGCATAATTGTTCCCTCTCAACTCGACCGCGGACAACGCGACGAAAGCTTTGTGCTTTCTCCCGGAGTGGGGGGCGGCTGGTTTCGTCTTCTCCGGCGGCCTTCGATATGTGACATGCCGGGGAGTTTTCCCTTTTCTCCGAAACGTGGAAGGGTCAATTTCCGGTTAGGTGCAACAAAAAAGCAGGCATGGCTGCCTCCTCGGAAGCGCGCGCTCGGGCTGGTAGGGCGTCTTTGAAGCAATAAACGTTTGTTGTCGAGTGGTCTGGTTGAAAGGGTTGTATTGAGCTCATCACACACTTCGTGCGCACTTAAAACACAAAAGAAATGGCAAAACTGGGCCTACAGGATCAGGCATGCAAGAGGGTCGCACACAGCGCCGACGGCAGCGGATCGTCAGAGCAAATGGGAGAAATTAGCAGCGAAGTTGACTAGTGACAGTTGGTCAGACAGCCATGGCCCCAATGACGTCGTATAGGCCATGGCAGGGGTCCATAATGAGGGGAACAAAAGAAAGTGCGGTCCGTTTTTCCGCGTCTTTCACATCGATTTGCGCGCTCCCCGCTTCACGTTCACGTGTAATATTCAGCTCAGGTATTACTGGCTGTGTAATCTAAGCGCCCGGCAGGTTTACTTGCACTGATCACAGAGTGTTGCAGGATCCCTTTGGCTAAGTGGCTTGTGCGTACGGAGGGTGGTAAGCTTTTGGGCTTTCTTACGTCTTTGAAAACAATGGCTATGGTGGGACTCAGTTCCTTTCTAACGGTCACATAGACCTTAGACGTGATTCGATCCGGCCCTGGAGATTTTTTCTGTGGGATCTTCTACATAGTACCCTCAAAGCCCGCTTCTGTTATGGAAGTGATGATAATGTTTTCATATTGAGTATTTTGGAAATTTCATTCAGCATTTTGTGCTGGCACTGTATCTGTTACTATTCGCAGGGAGGATTGATCTGTGTAATATACCGCCAAGGCTTTGGCTACTTTCTCACTGCCTGTAGCTGTGCCCGCAATACGTTTTACCTCCGTGATTGTTTGGCGCGCACCTTGCAACCTATAGAAGGTCTGCAAAAAACATCGACGGCTTTTCTTGGAACTGGGCCCTTTGTTCACAGCCAGGTACCAGAAATCGTCGAAAAATTTTTCTAAGTCTCCCCGAAGATCTTTATTACCCAATGTCCTCTCAAAACTCCCCTACCCTTTCTTTGTCTTCCCGGCCCAGTAAGACACCGGCAACGCTGCCGCTCCAGGAGCCCTTAAGGGGGAGTGTGCTCGTCTCGTGCCAACCCAGGAAGACACCGGCCACACAGTCGCTCCAGCATCTCATGGTCGGGGCTATGTCCCTCCCTTGTTTTGGCGCCGTCCAGACACCCAATGCGCATGCTCGGCTCATCTCGGGCTGGCCCAGGAAGACACCGGTAACAATGTCGCTCCAGGAGCAATTAAGGGTAAGACACCACCGGGCGTTCAGCAAGCCGAGCATGCGCAGTAGGGGTGTGGACGGCGCAACGACGACAAGGGAGGGACATAGCCCCGTCGCATCTAATAAAATTACACCATCTTCCCGCAATTTCCCATTTCGTAGTTTTGGTAAGTGAAAAGTGTGGTAGTTACCAAGGACACCAAACTGTAAATATAACGGTATCTACGTACCTCAACCTAACTGATGATGATGATGATTGTTGGTGTTTATGGCGCAAGGCCAACGAGGTCAAATCGCGCCGGAGAAGTTATTTTATGAAAAGAAGCGATTACCATAAACAGTACGCATAAAACCTGTAAACCGGACATAGTAAGATCAATTAAACATAATGGTGATGGCTGGTGTAATGGGCCAGATTTGGTTATGCATGATAGCAAATGAGGTTTTAAAACTTAACGTCTGACAAATACTTAAACACGGGTTTTACAGAAACCATAGCATCGTCACCCAGAAACAACGATGGGTGTAGTGGAATACGTTGTCTGTGGAGTTCTCTGAAGTGTTTGTGTCGTGTTGTGTAAAGTGTCTTGCATTGTATGAGTATATGGACCATGGATAGGCCCTCCCCACATCTGCTACACAGGGGTCTTGGAGATCCCGCGAGGAGGTCTATTGCGTTACATGTGTATGGCCTATCCGTAAACTAGCTAAGTTAACTTCAAAATGCCTCTTTGTGAGTGAGTAGTGTATTGTCCCAAGTGTGGTTTTATGACGTGTAATTGATTGTCTGTCTGGTCGCTCCAGAGTGCTTGCCAAGTATTACGGAGTTCCTGTTTTATGGGTGGCTTGAGGTCTGTGTAACGTAGTGTTGTTATGTTTACTGTGTTTCGGACTGCTGCATTAGCGGCCATTTCATTAACCAGTCCATTTCCGCTGATGCCAGAGGGTCCTGGCACCCAGCGCACAGTCACCTCAAGGTTTGAGGAATACACCAGCATAAGTGATTTCAAGACAAGGTTAACTGCATGGTTTTTCGATGACTTTCCGTATGAGAATGCACGGATGACGCTTAGCGAGTCTGTATAAATGACGGATTTAGGAATATGACGTTCAACTATCTCAACCTAACTGAACCTAACGGAAACGACGAACTGAAAACTAATAGGAACTTGAATCGACCCCATGGCTGCTTTGCATACTACTCAGGGCCCTACGGGAAGATGGTGTAACTTTTTGCAGGCGCCTCCTCGCCCCTGTATTGACTGGATATCTTATCTGCTCTTTGATAGTTTCGCCCTTTTTCGGGTTTATGTTTCCCAGCCCAACCCTTTCATTTGGTCTTTGAACATTTTTGATGAATATGTCATTTTTAATTTCAGAGGAATTGATTGGCCATCGCGTACCACAGTTCCGCGTTGCACTGTGTCAAAGGTCACTGTGCATGTTTCAAAGCCGTACTCAGAAAACTCAATGGGAGTGACAGCGTAGGACGACAATTGTAAACCTTTCCCCCCAACTGTAAATCCAATAGAGGTGCGCGAGAGACTATCCTCGCCAGCGCTTGTAGCACCCAGTTGGCCAGCTCTGTCCCGAGGCCATGAAGGAAAGGTCGCCGTCCTGTTGGGCAGTCCTCCATACACGGGACGCTGCATCAATGCCACCGCGACTCCCTCTTCGGTCATTGGCCTTTAACAACCAGTTTAGGTCGCCCCCCAGAAAAAAAAATTGGTTAAGTATCGGCTCCTTTCGTTGCAAATGTCGTCAAAAGACGATAGTATTTGTAGACTTTTGCCAAGGAAATGTCCCCTTTTGCTTTCCCGCTCACCTCTCATGCTGTTCCTCTACCGTCGGGCTAATTCCTAGGTAAACACATCAAGGGTTTGCTCAAGAAGATTTGAATTTACCGCGTTCCACTGCTACAGGCCGGGTTCCTCGATGCCAGCACTTCAGTACGGTGGTGACGCGCGTAAATCGAGGGGGCCAAATTCAAGGTTTATACAACCGCGTGGCGGTGCTCCACGTGCGTTTCAAGCAGAACGTGGAACATAGTTTGTGGAACAACCGATTGAGCCCTGGCCAATTCCTCATTTTGGGTGCCTACCAAGATTGTTGAGTACATCATCATGATCTTCATCTTTCATTGCTGTGGTCGCGTGATTTTTCCTATTCTGCAGTAGATGTAAAATATATTTTCTATTACAAACGAAGAATCTATGAATTTTTTAATAACAGAGCACTGTAAAGATATCTTGTGTACTAAAAGTCTGTCCTATATTTGTTTAATGTCTTGTTCTTCTTCAACAAAACTGACAAGTAAGAACATATAAACCGCACTTAGACGTTTACCTTTGGCTGTGTGTATATGAGACTATTGCACAATATCTACATTGCTTTGGCCGGGAGGCTCAATCGAGTTCACAGACAGAGAGACAGAAAAACAGACATACAGACAGACCAAAATTTCTGGGTTTAAATAGCCCAAGAAAGACTATCGTCTTTAAAATTGCGGAGTATGTGCTCTTTTTTTTGCAAATGCGGTCGAAATACAATTTTCCGTCTCGTTCCTCCGAAGACAACACATATAAGTGTGCTCAAGCCAATTTAAATTTACAGCGCTGCACTGCTACAAGTCCGCTGTCTCGACGCCAGCGCTGCCATACTACAGAGACGCGCGTGAATTCAGGCACCCTACTAGAACGGTTACAGAACCATGTTCACCTACTCTACGAGCGTTCCAAGCGCTACGTAGATGCCCTCTAGTGGAACCTTTATTTCCTATTGCCCCTACATTTTTAATGCCGCTGGGGGTAACGCTGGCAAAAGTAGGCGACGGATGTGGTTTTTTCTTTAATTACACCGTTAGGCGGGCTAGTTGGTACTCAGAATTTATGCTGAATTTTTGCGCAGCGTTAGACAAGGACAGATACAACAAGGGATACGAAGACCAGCACGCTGGTCTTCGTATCCCTTGTTGTATCTGTCCTTGTCTTACGCTGCGCAAAAATTCAGCATGTTTTTTCTTGGTTATCGCAAAAACCACGTATTCATAGAGTTTAATAAAAGAACACTACAATTATCACATATGTATTGATTTGCTCCCTTATATTTCGGTAATGTCTTCTTCTTGCTTAACAACGTTGACAAATATAAACACTAACACCGGACGTTGACGTTAAGATGTTGCTGTAAGTATATAAGACTATTGTGCAGCTTTTGTTTGGCTTTAGCGGTTGGCTGAATGGAGTCATAGAACACAAGACCGAGAGACAGGCAGAGACACAGACAGACAGACCAAACTTTCCGCATTTAAAAAGCCCACGAAAGAATCTCGTCTTTAAAAACTGCCCACTACACACACGCAGGTAAATCTGTACGGTGGTAAACAGAACAGAGCGAGCTGCTGCCCTACTGCGGTAATACAGAATTATTGCGATAGCTCCCTCCCCACAAGGACGTCAACACACAAACATTTGTTTTAGCCAGCTCTCACTCGATACCTCTGAAGAAAGGGTTTTTCCGGAATAAAATGGCTGGGTTGCTCGGGCTGGAGTTACAGAATGAAAGCATCAGACTTTATGACTGAACGAGCGGACAAAATTTTCGCCTATCTTTTCCTTAAAAAATGCTTATTTATTTTCCGGCAATAGGGCTACACAAATGTTCTTGTTATTTTAAAGACGGAGAAGCCAGTTCTTTCATTTTGATAAAACGAGGCTCACTGCGTTATTATTGGCCTTTTTTACGAGCTTGAGAAGCGCCATGGTGCTTCTGCGGTGGCTTTTTACCAGTTATCGGCTTATGGGTTCCCGCTGCCAGTTTCTCTCGGTTCCATTTTCTACAGGGCGCTGGTGGGGCAGGCTACTCTGTCATGTTGCTTTACGGCGGCCTTATGTTCCAATTGAGGCGTTCTTGATTTCTCGACACCGTGTCTTTGGCCAGGTTCAGTGTGCTGATTGATAGCAAGCCAGCAGACTGAGTGGCCTTCGGCCAATCTGACGTGGCTGAAATTTATTCCTTTATCCCCTACCGAATGACTCATGACTGGCTTCTTCGACTTGCTGCCCCTTATGTTTCCCGAAACGCAGACATCGATTGTCGCTCTTCTGTTGTTTGCGAGCTCAAGCCTTCTTTAAGCTGTAGACAAAACAGACAATTGGGTGCCAAAAACCTTAACTCTTGCTACTAAAGAAAGTTCACAGAAGTGGGAATATTTTCTCACATAAAAACTAGTCAAAAAATTTGGAACGTTTGCTTAAGTTGTGTCCTGCTTTAGCTAACCGTTCATCCTGGAGATCTTCAGACCTTCAAACGTGCAAATCAGAAGCGTAAAATGAACTCATGCGGCAATTTTTCGCGTACAAGGAGAAAGAATCGGCGAATCATCTATAGTCTATATACCATTGCGTCATTTAAAAGACAAATGTTGAGGTTGTACTTTCTCATTATTACCGATGCGTGTATGGTCTTGTCTCGAATAGAACCGTTTTTTTCTGGCGCTTTTAGGTAACCATGTTTACACAATGAGTCTTTGGTTTCACGCAGGCGCAGTGTGTCTAGAAATCTTATCATAGCTTTTCGCTTGACCAACCACTCAATAAAAATGCATCTATTTTTTGACAGCAGCCCATTCGTCCTACTAACAAAGGTATTGCTTTAAAAGTACTCGCGATTTTACACACGAAGGGCGTTTCTTGGGCTACTCGGACGTAGACATTTGTGTCTCTATGGCAGTCTATTTCGCTGTCCGTCAGTTCGACCACCAGGCCAAAGTTAACACAAATGTTGAATGAGATTTTTTTGTACACGACACCATTTCTAGCCGTTTAGTTCTGGTGGCAATGTTCATAATGCTCAAAAGTATCGAGTAACAACCAAATATTAAACATGTTTGAGACAAAACTGCTTTACATAGTGGTATTTGCAGTGTCTCCTACGAATATTACACTAATGCGTGACTTCTCCGATAACACTTCAGACACAACACCGAACATAGAAAAAACGTTGGCCGTATAAAACATTTTCGAGGCATCCTGCACAGTTCTGGTACTGGTCCCATCTGCTACTTGCCATGTGCTTATCAGGGGCTGTTCCGTGCTTCCCAGGGGTAGTTTTAAGTGGCACCAACTATGTCAGCGGAAGTATATTTGCTGGTGCGTTCGTGGTTTTTTATTTTGTTGTTTCATTTCTGTGCTGCACGGCGACGAAATTGTTCTCAGTCGTTGATTACCGCATACATTGTGTGAGGAGTTGTAAATGCTCCAAACATGACGGCACAGATCACCCGGTTTTACACCCTACAATGACCGAAGAAGACAATAGTCAGTTTACGACAATTGGAGCGAAGCAAGAAGATACGTGCCCAATTTTCGTCGGCCATAACGACAAAGACCAGCATGAAAGAAGGCTATCTGTCTATGGGTGCTGCTTGCTAGAGTGGCGTAACATATTTGAGTGGCCAACGATGAATTTTTTTAGAAAAACTGCTAGGACAAACTACAGTTCGCCACATAAACACCGTTGCTGTAAAAAATCCAAGACGGCGTTTTAAGCAGCCTCCAGAACACAGCGATAGGCGGAGCGGTATTGGGACGACTATAACGGCCATGCACGGGCAATGGAAAAGCTGCTTGAGGACATTGTTTGGACCCCGTTGCAAGGAATTATTACGAAAAAAACTTCAAATGCCAGTTCGTTTAGAGAGAAAAGCTGAGGATAATCTGCAGCTTCGTTACAGATGTCGAAACAAACAGGCTACTCAGCCTCGTCTTGCCACAAGGCAAGTGAACGAATCATAGCCACCCCTCAAAACAACTGAAGCTGGAAATGACGAATTTTGATTAATCGAGGTTGTTCAAATTTCTCACTTTTAGCACGCTTTACCCACCAAGTCGCGATTCTGTACGAGGAAGATGTTTTTGCCCGAAGAACCAATCACTATTTTAGTGGCTTCAGCACTAACTAAATATCAAGTGACAGAGCAATGCTTCAAATCGGTGATTCGAATACTACAAATGTCATTCGGTGACCACAATAGGACATGTGGGTAATCTATATTATTACAGCTATATCCTGATCAACCGACGTTACACGAATAAAAAATCTGTATGGCAACGTATAGATACCCTGTAAAGTTTGTAGTGTTTTGAGATGAACGGTAACGTAGCATAGACAAAACTCAAACTAGAAAACCGTTTCAAAACAGTTTGAACTTTTTTGGCGAATATTTAATTGTCCAGCTTTCAGGAACAACGCATAACACAATGGCCAAGCCAGAGAAAGCGTGTGGAGTAGGAAATTTCGGTACATCGGTATTCTGCCGCAGTCCTAAAGCCACATCTACCGAGATCATAAAGTCCCTGTTTTATTTTTCATCACATGATAGAGTAGATTGTGTGGATGACATCATTACATAGAAGAAAAAGTACACCCTCAACAAATTTTAGACATGGTTTTTTTTATCGTCCACACGGGGAGACATCGACCAAAACCACAGTAACAAAGTTAATTTGCACGCCTTGCCAACGACAGGAAGTTCCCTCTGGGTAAAACGTAGACTCTGGGATTTATGAAACAAAAGTTAATACTGGTCTAATTCTCTCTGGTCTACTGGGCGGCGTGGTCCTACTTCAAACGCTGAACATCCAAGCAATAGGCTTCCGCAAGGTAGAAAGATGCCTAAGTCTCTTCGGCGGAGATAGTCAACGACCCTCAATAATATTGAAATGTCGGGGCCTTAGGGTGCGTGTTCTTATGAGAATCGTTTTCAATAGGTGCATTGCGAAGAAAAACCCAAAATATACCTCTAGAAATGTCTTGAGTTCAACAGTAAGCCATAAATTTGATTTCAACACACTGATCAAGCAAGCATGGGAGGTAACGTCCATCAGTAACCTGCCAATTCTGGTTCCAGATAATTGTTTTCTATACCAGAAATTTCACTCCATCTACACGGTGGCCGCATTGAATAACTCGGATTCCGACCAGAGCTTCTTAATTTCGATAGGGTCCTATATCTGTTGGGAAATCGCAACAGAGAACGTTATTACAGTTGGGATCAGAATTTGCGCTGTTGCATTGAGACTGGGCAAATGTGTGATGGACCCTTCCAACTTAAACAAATATTGAAATATTTTTACTGTATGAACACTATAGTTGCACATACTAGCCGATCCAACGTCACTTCCTCCAAGTATACCTTTTCGCAAATAGAGAAGACTGGCGCTTGGGGAAGAATATCTCGTAGAAGAGCCAGAAAACACACGCTTTTTGCACGCGCAAGAAAAAAAGATCCCCTTTACCTTAAAAGGAGGACACCAACGTAGGTGATGATTTTGAAGTAGCAGAGTGTATAGCTTTTCGTCACAAGCCCGATCAGCCCTTTGGCGCAGGAAGCGACAATTTGCTCACACCCTAACATAAAAACTGCTGAATCACTGCTGCACTCCTGGTGAAGCAGTGAATGACACCAACAGATATCTCGCACTGGTTGGATTTCCTGTCCAGAACAAATAACAGAACAGGCAAAAGAACAGGCTTTTACCCCTCTGGCATCGACCTATAATCCCCCACACATTGCCTGAAGGAGCTATTTGCTTTGAAAGCACCCATTACTCTTGTGGGTGTATAGATGTGACCACCCAAAATTTTATCAAGTCATTCATCCGGAATGGACGTGGACTGATACTTTTTGAGACGAACCAGCAAGCGCTAGAAAATTAGAGTAATGGAATGGGTACCAACGGGCGGGTATAGAAGGGGAACGCCAATTACGCGATGGGGGGATAAGATGTGGAACTTGGGGACTCGAGAAGCACAGGAGAGCCGTGGTTGGAGAACAATAATCAGGTCTGCGACGTACAGTAGACTTCGCAGGCTGATGATTATTAGCTGGGAGACAAAAATCCGTGGGCCGTCAACTACTCATGACATTTGAAAAACAGAAGACTAGTACGGCCTCTACAATTTCGGAAGGACCACGCTTCCCCCAGTCTCCATGGTTGAGCAATGCCTACGTTGCCTTGTTATTCAGTTCCGCACTACATCGTAGATTTTATTTTTATCTCACTGTTTTTCGGACTAAAAAAATAGATGTATATGCATAGATGTACAAAAGATGTAACACATAGAAGAACGTCCGCGAGGCTTGGCAAAAGGAGACTCATACGTCTCCTGACGAAGCCTCCAACCAGGAAGTAAAAATAGAACAGCAGTGTTTGCAGGAAAACAGAACAGTGCCAAACTTTTCACTAGAGCAGGACGACGAACACTTCGAACATTTAATAAGGATAGAACAAGCGAGGCCACTTGTTACAGTATAGAAATAAGAGGTTGGTTACATGCGCATTTGAACAGTAATCACATGTCTAAACTAATGTGCCCTGTCTCAACTAATATATGATCACATGTTCACATAGTTATTTTATTAGGTCGAATAATGGCTTCCGATTACAGAAGTGCAAGGTCCAGTAAAGGGAATAAAAGATTTGCATGGTCTGTCTAAAAACAACTTCTGGGGTTAAGGGAATAATGCAAGTATCATGATATAAACGGGGAAGAGTAACAGATAGAGAATTGAACCACGGAGAACGCCGTGTTTCATTTTACCAGGCACTGTCTGAAATTTACGGAGTCGTTTAAAAATATTTTACTGTAATGAGGTAGTGTTCGATGAGTTGACCAGACAGTCCACAAAATCTTTACATATATGTTTTTATTACGCCGCCTTGCTTGATAGAGCCGAAATCTTTGCAATCTTTTATAAAAATACTGATGATTGACACCTTGTGCTCGAATTTTGACAGTATTTTTAGTGTCTAGTAGAGCAGCATCAGCTGACTTACCCTTTTTATGCCCAATCAGCTGTTTACAAAACACGTATTGTTTTCAAGAAAATGTTCTTTCTCCTTGTGTATATAATATGCTGAGCTATAGTTGGGCATGGGAGCGGTGTAACTGCTAGCATGGCTGACACGTCGTGCCTTTCTTTCGTGCAGCTTTTAGTCTCGTTGCTGTCCTGCTTTCACCACGAAGCGGCCACTGCCTTCCCGTCGAGGGAAGTTCTGGGCGCTCCACAAACTGACGACCGTGTTTTCCATCGTCCAAGTGCTAGCTGCGCAGGCGCAAGGACTTTCATCGCAGGCATTACAACAGCAACATCGCCGGAGTCTGCCGCATCTGCGGTGGACTTAAAGAGCCCTTTGATGTGGAACCACTTCAGTGGGCATGGGAGCGGCGTAACTGTTAGCATTGCTTACACGTCGTGCCTTTCTTTCGTGCAGGTTAGTAAATCATACTCCATGTACGCCAAGCAGTCTAGTAACCGGCTCTTGTTGCTGTTCCCATTCCCAAGCGCTGTAATCAATGTTTTTGAAGAAATCGTTGATGTTCTTAGTATGATGTTACTTTGCTCTGGAGATGTCGAGCCCAACCCTGGTCCCGCACAACAAACACCAAACGCTAAAAATACTTCGACCCCTGCCACAGACGTGCAGACAGAAAACTACAACATCTGTGGGATCTCAAACGCCAGTCAGAAACTTTAACAAAGGGGCAAACTGAGCTCACGAAAGGTCAAGCTGCACTTTTGAAGGGCTTGAACGATGTCAGACTTGCGCAAGATGCCCTGGAAAATTAAAATCTAGCCATTACGAACGTTTAGCAAAAATTGAGGCCTGGACAAACGATCTGGACACCACTGAAGAAAACCTTCAGTCTGTGCAAGACTCAATTGGAAACGTAATACAACAGAGCGACGATTTCAGTAACCGTCTAGACGAGCTAGAAGACCGAAGTCGACGAAATAACCTAATTTTTTATGGAATTACGGATGCTAAGGAGGCGTCCGAGGAAACGGAAGAAAAGATTGTTAACATATTCAGAGAACACCTAGAACCCCCAATCGACTATAACCTAATCGAGCGTGCGCATCGCCTCGGCGGCCCTTATCGTGAACAGAATTGCCGGCCAGTTATTAGAGAGTTTGCAAATTTCAAAATAAGAGAGAAGGTTTTTGCACAGCAAACAAAACTTAAGGACTGTCGGAATCGGTTGGGGAAGACTTTTCACCTGGTACAAGGCACATTCGAAAAAAAATAAATAGCATTAGGGAAAGCACCGCCGCAATCGCCACAATTTAAGCTACGATACACAAAGCTTAGCGTTTGCAGCACAACATACGTTTATGACAAGCAGAGTGATAGCATCAAGGAGTCATCTCAGAACACCATGCATCGTGCTTTCACAAAAGGGAATGTGAGTTCTGGTGCAGGCCGGGCATCTAATACTCGGGCATGTGCCAATCAACAGATAGGCTTCTCTGGGCCGCAGCTGCCAAATACTGAGAGATAACAATTACCCAGGGGCGGTGGGGCGAACTGCCCCCTTTCTTCACCGATTTCAGTCTGTTTTGTAAATGTAAGAAGTGTCATGCGCAAGCGGGATGAATTTAATTATGTCGTAGGTTGTGCGACGCCGACTTAATCTTTTTAACTGAGACATGGCTCAGTGCAAAGTGCGCAGCAGCGAGATTTTTCAGAGGCGTAATAAATATGAAGATTACCGCTGCGACAGGAAGGGTAGGACTGGTGGCGGTACGTTGATAGCCATCTCTAAGAGCATTCCATCTACTCATATAAACGTGACTTCCAACTTGGAAAGTGTATGGGACTGTGCTACATTTAAAAGCAACAACATAATTTTTGGTGCCTGTTACCGTCATCCAGATGCTTCCTCAGCCTTTGTTGATGATCTTCATGACCTTGTTAAGAGTATTGTGTGCCGTTATATTTCTTTGCCAATTGTTTTGTTGGGAGATTTTAATTTTCCGAACATCTGTTGGTCCAGTTTATACCCTGTGCTTGATCTGTTTTCATCCGCCGGCCAAAACTTCCTAAATTTATGCACGTGTTTTAACTTTACTCAAGTAGTTAAGCAACCCACACGATGTACGGGTACCTGCTCTAACACATTAGATTTATTTTCTCATCGCACCCAGAACTTGTAAGTAGTCTTTCGTACCTGTCCGGGTTAAATGATCACATGTTGCATTTTTTTATTGATGTCACCATCTCGCGTATTGTTGACGCCATAAAAAAATTTGAGATTACGGCAAGGCAGATTTCGAGAAAATAACCCAGAATATGTGTAGGTATTTTGATACCTATTTATTAAAATTTAAACAGCGCAGTGTACATGAGAATTGGGACCTCTTTCAGAACATGGTGAATGAATTACCGATGCGCATGTCCCTATAAAATTTATTCGCTCGAACCCGGGAGCACCTTGGTTTAACAACAGCTTTAAACATCTATGCCATAAAAAGAAACGGTTGTTCCGCTCCTTAAAGCTGTGTAACCAAATCGATCGATGGGAGGTATACCGCAAATCGGAACCAGAATATAACAAGGCCGTTTGTGAAGCTAAAAAGCATTTTATAACAGCTACTTTACCAAACTTGTTGTCAAATGACCCCAAAAATTCTGGAATGCTGTAAACCCAAAAAAAGACAACACAATTTTTTTGCTGAACAATGATGGTGAGCCTGTTCTGCCCGCAGAGGGTGCTTTATTGTTAAATGGTTTTCTCCCATGCATTTTGCCTGCCATTGAATGTCCCTGTAGTTGGCGATGCTTTTGAGGAAGAATTTCATCTTATGTATCCTGTGGTTATTCAGCCCTGCAGTATTATGAAGGTATTCGAGTCCCTCAAAATATCATCGTCCTGCAGTATTGATAATTTAAATTCTAAATTTCTGAAACAGACTAAGGTGTACTCTTTTCTCTTTCTAAGTAAGTTATTTGAACAATCACTTCATTATGGCATCTTACCCCGACAGTGGAAAAGAGGAAAAGTAGTCCCGCAGTATAAATCTTGAAAGAGGCAGTCGCCACAGAACTATAGGCCAATTTCATTGACCTGTATACCATGTAAAATTATTTAACACGTACTGTACACTAAAAGTTTCAACTTTTTAGAATCAAACGGCTGTTTTTCTTCCGCTCAACATGGTTTCCGTCGTTCACTCCAATGTGAAACCCAGTTATTTCTTTTCACTCATTTTTTGCACGGCATACTTGATAAACTTTCACAAGCAGATTGCATTTTTCTTGATTTCCAATAGGCATTTGACAAGGTTAACCGCACATTACTTATGATAAAACTCTGAAGATTAGATTTAGACACTAAGATATTAACCTGGCTTGAATGCTTTCTTACTAACCCTGAACAGTATGTAACTCTTGATGATCATGATTCCCCTCTATTTGAAGTGACATCTGGTGTACCACAAGGTTCTGCATTAGGTCCATTACTCTTCCTTGTTTACATTAATGATTTACCCTGCTGTGTCTCTTCTCACATGCATTTATATGCAGACGACTGCGTCATTTATCGCGAAATCCATAATGACCATGACAAGTTTTATCTACAGCAAGATTTAGACAATATTATGTCATGGTGCGAGAGATGGAAGATGGAGGTAAATTCAGATAAGTGTAAATTAATGCGCATCTCACGTGTGAAGGAGGACCCCACAATATATAAGCTAAACAATATTCACTTAGAAAGCGTAAAATCTTACCGTTATCTTGTCGTGCACCTAACTTCCACATTATCGTGGAAACCACATATCGAGACCATAACAAGCACTGTGAACCGCATGCTAGGTTTCCTGCGAAGGAATTTTAGCAGAGCCCCCGCTTCATTAAAACTACTTTTCTACAAAACGTTAGTTCGACCCAATCTTGAATATGCCGCCGCCGTATGGGATTCATGTCACGCTAATCTTCATCAAACCATTGAACTTGTACAAAACAACGCATGTCGTTTCATCCTATCAAATTATAACCGCACTTCCAGTGTCCCATCCATAAAATCTGCACTGTCTTTACCTTGTCTATCGCTTCGTCGGAAAGGTTTTCGCCTTAGTCTCTTTTTCAATATATATAATTATGCCTCACTTAAACACAATCTTACCTCGCTGCCTGGGTACCGCTCTGCTCGTATAGATCACCAACATAAAGTCGCAAAAACACAATGTCGCACGAATACCTGCTTTTATAATTTCTTCCGAATACGGCAAATGACTGGAATCGTCTACCCAGCGACATTGCGCAGATATTTTACTTTACTCTTTTTCGTCAGACTTTATGTGCTTTTTTCTTGGGCGATGATGCGGCATGACTAATTTTTGTATTATTATATTACGTGAGCGGCTGAGAATGGCTTATGCTATCTTTTGGGTTGTTTTTGCAGTGCTGCTGTTCTTTCAATTTTTTTTTTGTATTACCAGTGCCACATATCAGCCCACGTGTGTTTTGTGTGAGAGTTTTGTCAGTGCCCCAATTATGTTCCCTTACATTTTCTGTTTTTTCTCTACCCCACTCCCCTCTACAACGCGTAAGTACTTGAGGGTATGTAAAATAAATAAATAAATAAATATTAGAAAAGTTTGTGATACATAAATCGGTCTATTCTTATTGAAGTCCGTTTTGTTGTGTCCATAAAAGTAATACAAACATGGGCAAAATACATTTTGTCGGGGAATTCACCAGTAAATAGCTTTCTGGTAAATATAGCGTAAGAGAACCTCTAATATAAAAACAATAGCTGCTCTGATAGGTGCATCTTCATTATCAACGTCCCCTGGAGAACAAGTGTTTGTCAATGCAATTATTATATGTCAGATTTCTTCTGATGAAGGCATTAAAAGAAGGAATCACTATATATGTAAAATATATACGAACAATTGAACTTTGCATGAGGCCGCTACTAAACGTTCTCAGTTGCGCTCGTATTCAAAAAATGTGAATTAAACTCATTTTTGCGAATTCGGGCACAGCAAGGAATTTTTTTCGCTAGAGCTGAAGGTAGTGATGGTTTCTGCCTACTACAAGTCGCTTTATTTCTTGCAACAGCAACTTACTGACCAAAACCAATACCGACGGAAACCACCCAATAAAAACTACCCCAGCATCAAATGCTGTGTTCCACACGGTTTTGTCACACTTGTTTTTTTTTTCTGCAACTGTGACATTGCTTGTCTATTCGACGGACTTTCGTGTTGATTTGTGTCACACAACCTCGTCTCCTTTGTTCCCACTGGGATGAATTATATTACTCTATTTTTGTATACTGTGTGGCGATATTAATTTTCCCGATATTCATTGAATAATCTGGTCGCTCATTCACCCCTTTCCAAAAATTTCCTTGATTTCTAAGTGATGTTTAATTTCGTCCAAACAGTTACGATGCCCACTATGGGTACTGACATACTTGATTTAGTTTTAGAATCAAGTCCTCAACTTGTGAAATTGGTTCTGTGTGTTGAGGATGTCAGTGACCACAATATGTTGTTGGTTAACCTATCCAATCCTAACCCTACCCGGCCACCTATCAATAAGTACATTTTAGATTACAATAAAGCCAACTTCTCTTTAAATAACGAACTAGGAATATTTTATAAAACATTCTTTCAATCTGCCGCTTGAAGAACTGTGGAACAAAATTGGCTGCTATTCAAAAACAAAATGCTGTCTTTCATTGACAGATGTGCCACTGGTCTGCATTCGTGAAGACGCCGTAAGACCCTGGTACACGAACTCTCTAAGACGGCTGTCAAAAAAGAAAAAAACGCCGTTTTAGAGAAGCCACATTAGTGAAATCCCCTGCTAAATGGGACAGGTATCGCGCATGCCCTGCGAGAGTACACCTCTTTGTTAAAGAATTCAAAAAGAAAATTTTTCAGTCATGTTTTGCTCGACATCCTTCGCTTCAACCCGAAGAAATTTTGAAAATACTTGGCTCCTAAAACCACCGCTGTGGATAAAGTATCCCTCACTTCCCCTGGTGGTCACTCTTTCTGATTGATCGGAAGTCATGAATACGTATTTCTCAACTGTCTTTACCCGCGAAGCCGACACCAACATCCCCTTTTTACCGCCTAGGAACTTCCCAGAAATGCCCCCTATCAATGTCACGAGCGAAGGAATCATGAAGATAATTGGCAACCTAAAGTTCTCGAGTGCCCATGGTCCGGATAACATTCCCAAGAAAATTTGAAAAGCACCAAAATAATATCCAGTCATATCTTACAAATCATTTTAACCAATCTCTGGACACTGATGTCATTCCAAGAGACTGGGAAATAAGCAAGGTCACCCCAGAACACAAATCCGGAAACCGTTCAGACACCTCAAACTACCACCCAATTTCTCTAATATGCATCGCCTGCAAGCGCCTAGAACACGTAATCTACTCCCACATCACAACGCTTTGGACCTAAATTCCTTCTTTTTTCGGAACCAGCATAGGTTCCGGCGTGAATTCTCGTGCGAGACGCAGCTGTATGAATTTACTACTGATCTTCATTTTAAACTTGACTCCTCCTTTCAAACCGACGTAATATACCTTGACTTTTCAAAAACATTGGATCGTGTCCCCCATCGGCGTCTTATAAGTAAACTTTCCTCCCTCAGCCATGACGCAATAATTATAGCTTGGATTAAACATTTCCTCACCGATAGGGTTCAATTTACTGTTGTGGAGAATCACCAATCAACTCACGTGAAGATAATATCTGGTGTTCCGCAAGGGTTAGTACTTCGGCCCCTTTTATTTCTGATCTTTATCAATGACATTCCAGACGAAATCTCATCAACCATTCGCCTGTTCGCAGATGACTGCGTACTCTACCGCCGCATTTGAAGTAGCTCTGACCAAAATATTTTTCAAAATGACCTATCAAACATACAAAAATGGTGTTCACGATGGCTGATGCAGTTAAACATAAATAACGGTAAAGTCATGCACGTTTCCCGCAAGCGCAGTAACTTTTCTTTACAGTATTCGGTAAACTCCAATTTCCTAACCCAGGCTGATTCGTAAGGATACCTCGGAGTAGTGATATCAAGCAATCTAACATGGTGCGATCACATACAGCAACTAACCGCCGCCTCGGCTAAATCACTCGGATATATCAAAAGATCGCTAACCTTCTGTCCCCCCCAAATCTGAAAACCGGCTTATGAAACTTTTACGCGTAGTAAACTTGAATATGCGTCGGCTATGTGGAGCCCCCACCAAAATTACTTGATCGACTCACTTTCGAGTCCCGCTAGATTTATTTCCTCCTAGTAGAACCCACGCGTATGTATTACCAGTATTAAATAATCTCTTAACCTCCCACCCACCAAATCCACCGAAACGTTACTCGGCTATGCCTCCTGCACAAAATATTTTATAATTTCCTCTCACAACGTGGTACAGTATTTCTCCCTCCTGCTCGTTCATAGCGTCGCCTTTTTAACTCATTAAGTTTGCAGCGCCTGCATGGGTCAACTAACGCTTTTAACGAATCCTTTTAACCTGAAGCCATAGAAGAGTGGAATAAACTACCCGAAACCATAGTCAATGAACGTGACCCCTCAGTGTTCAGGCAGTTAGTCAGAAACCATTTCAGTTGTTAAGTTCGGGCTCCTCTCTTCCGTTGGTATGCGGTCGTTCGCCAGGGCTGACGGGCTGACGGGAGGCGAGGGAAGGCCGAAAAGGCGCATGGCGTGGATGCCGGCTCGCCAAGGTTTACACAAGAATGCTACGCTGCGATTACAGCAGCTCTTCCCGCGAGTCCTGCTGCGGATAACGGCGTTCCTCGGGGGTATAGCAGCTACTCCGTCGTTGTGCCGGCGAGCGCGCGCGGACAACTGCGGGGTGTCGAGGCGAGGTCACTAGGATGTTGTCCGCGCGGGGACTGAGCTAGGCGTTCGGCTTTGGCCTTGTGTATGTGCTGCCTGCCTGGCGAAATGGTTTGACCACTCCGCGCGGTCAGTGACTCTGTCTATGAGTGCTATGTGTGCATGAGAGTGAGTGGTTAGAGGGACATGTGTGGGATCAATTGGTTCATGTGGCCAATCAATGGCTCATATAATTATTTTGAAAGGGGTCTTCGCTCCTTATTTTTATTGTTACAGTTTCTTTAGGTACATATATATATATAGTTGCTGCCATTTCTTTATGAATCTGCCTCACTTCTACGCCTGTACCATCGACCATCACCCGCTGTGGAATTTCTGTACTTGCTCCTCCTTTATGTAATACCCCGCAACGGGCCCTTAAGGGTATAAAAATGATGATGAAGATGTTGATGATGTATACCGCCGGCTGTAAGGCCTATTGGCGCTCCAGGTTATAAATAAATGGGTAAATGAACAAATAAAAATCAAGAAATAAACCAACAATAAATAAACAAACGTATATGTGAAGTATTCTGATCTGGATAATCCTTTAGGTCAGAATTCAGTGCATCACATAGTTTTTTAAAGTTTATAAGATCGTCATTAGGTCTCGCTTTAAAACATTAGGAAATATTCTATTGTTTTTGTTTATACGGTTATAAAAATCTGGCGTAAGGCAAGCCTGACTGGCTTTCTTCTGCTTTATTTGCTATACATTCAAGGGCATTGTCACAGTTTTAGGCAATTATGTAAACAAATATTCGTTCGCTTCAGACGGCTTTGGTTTACAGTATATTTGGGTCCGGTTAGTCGCTGCCATAGAAGAACAAAATCCACCATTGTTCCTCCGTTTATAGAACGTCGTGTCGATTTGGTGTCTCTGACATCTATCTGGAGCAGAAAAACACAGAAAAAATTATCACTAATCTGAAACTTTTACAACTGATAAGAAGTTAGGTACGGCTATACTTGTGAAACATACATGAATATTGTATCTAAATGCTCGGTAAGTGGTGTGGGTGAACCACTGATATTACATAACCGTATGACACAGTTATTTCAAGCAAGTTTACTTGGTTCACTATATGTTGCTTAACATCTATATTCTATATTCGAATCTCCAAAAACTATCACATCTTTATATTCGTGCGTGCATTTTCGAGAAAATACTGCACGTATTCGAAAACTACCTGAACTGTACCAGACGGGGGAAGATAGATAAGTAACATAGCTGTGTTGGGGTAGATTACAGCTGCAGTTCTTATATTATCCTGCAAAACAGCGTAATCATGCACTACATAATACTGTATGTTTTTTTTGCAATAAACTGAAAACTCCTAGACATAGTGTTTTTAAAATACGTATACTGTGAAAAATGAATAAACTCATTGATACCATCATCTAACAAGCAGCAGGTTTCTGAAAAACCAATAGTGCCAAACGTACACTTTAGTTGATGAAGGTCTGCTGGAATCTCTTTTATTTCTTTCGAAGACCTCGTGAATTGATGCGATACCAAAGGAACTTCTGCCGTGAGGAATAGTCATTACTTTTACGTCAGTTATGAAAAGTATCTGAAGTGAAATACACTGCCATGGTAAATTCTGGTTGACAGCAAATGAGCTGAGCGTAGCTTCAGAGCTAATCACTTGATTATATTGAGGGAGACGTCAAGGGCAGCCGTCACCCAGACGACACGTCGCAGAGGCAGTGAAAACAGCGCGTTTATTCTGAGTGGTAACCAAGAACTCCAGCCCCAGGAATGATGATGAGGATGGGTATGAAGAATAGATGAGGTACGGCATGATGATGATAATTGTCCTGGGAAGCAGACGAAGTATACGATGAATTGGCCACGACAGTAGAAGGGCCCTTATCCATGTCTCCTTGAAGTGGGCAATAGCACATCGGATAGATTGACTTTGACACTTTCCCCCTCCTGGCGAAGGCGAATAGACTGCAGTTGGTCCAGCCGTTGACAAGTCTTCCGGACATCACTGACGCTTGCAGGATTTTCCACAGCCAAAACGTTAAAGGCAAACGGACCGATACCCTTCATTACATGACGCACCCTGCAGCCTCTGGCATGGTTTCATCCACATGGCGACAAAGGGCGACGACGTCCTCAATGTAGGAGGCGAATGTCTCATCAGGGCGCTGAATACGAGCAGTAAGCGTTTGTCTGGCTACGTCAGCGCGAATGGACGGCGTGCCAAAATTTTGTCGTAGCTCCTGAGTAAAATTGGTCCAGTCGGTGATCGTGTGTTCGTTGTTACGGAAACACGTCTTGGCTGGCTCGTGCAGGTAGAAGGAGACGATTTGAAGCTTGAATGCGTCATCCCACCGATTAAAGCTGCTGACCCGATTATAGCTATCCAGCCAGTCGTCGACATCCTCACCTCGAAGGCCAGAACAAGCTGGCGGAACGCGTTGGTGGCTGGTGATTGTAAACGCAGCAGGCACAGCAGCTGGCGATCCGGGGGGGCTGTTCCCGCTCTCGTGCTGCATCATCAGAGGCAAGCGCCTACCGGAACGGAGCTCCAAGTGTGCAACTGGGAAAGACAGAGGACAGGACCGAGGTGCACCTATACCACTTGAGGGAGACATCAAGAGAAGCCGTCACCCAGAAAACACGTCGCAGAGGCAGTGGAAACAACGCGTTTATTCTGAGTGGCAACAAAGAACTCCAGCCCCAGGAATGATGATGAGGATGGGTATGAAGAATAGATGAGGAACGGCATGATGATGATAATTGTCCTGGGAAGCAGACGAATTATACTATGAATTGGCCACGACAGTACAAGGGCCCTTATCCATGTCTCCTTGAATTGGGCAATAGCGCATCGGACAGATTGACTCTCACAATATGCATTTTCCTTCGCCGCTTCAATGGATAATCTGTTTTGCAAGCCCTAACGGGAGTTGTTTTACTGGTTGTCTCATTTTCATCAGATACTGCGGGCAGAACATTACATAAAAAAGTAGTTTGCGTCCTTCACTGCTTCGTACTTTATTTCTAGAAGAGCTGTTTATCCCCAAAATCACGTCTACAAGAGTTCGCACAGCATTAAACAAGGATTACGCCATTATTATAGCGTTGCGAATTGTGGGAAAATGTATTCACCGAATATATTACACTTCCGGAAGGCCACTTCTACCCCTCTGTCTTATAAAATACCACCTCACAACTTCGGCGCAAAGAAGATATACATTGTCTTTGAAGAGAACAGGTTCATTTACATTGATCGCCATCGGACGGCTGCGCCTAGCCGATAGCTTCTGTGGAATTGAATCAATCTCCCTTGGAGGCATCAACATCACTAAATTTTATGCGCGTGACCGCACCCAATGTCCTTAATGATTTTTCCTGGCAATATTGTGTTAAAATGGCCGAGATGTTGTTCCTCTGCCTCCTTCAAATTAAAAGCTCCTTCATTTGATTTGACACATCCCGCAAGCTTTGTTGGCCTTTTAGGGTGTATGCCGTCCATGTCTCCAACAGTTTTTACAAGTTTCGAACTTGGTTAGTAAGGTGGCCAGAAGAAGTTGCTCGGACCGTTGCAGTGCGCTCTCACGCCCTGTCGCTCATACAACGGCCTGATTGTCCAATATAAACAGACTCGCCCCTTTCGTTCCACTATATTCAGGGTATCTCGTGTGGTGTTTCTTGCCCTAAACTGGCGTTTATGACCATGTGTTCACCTGGTGGCACATGCCGTTGGCTTTGTTAGTCGTGGAAAGGACAACCTTGACGCCATGTCTTGTCCCCTTTTTTAGTGGCCTGACAGAACCCATGAACGTATGATGAAACAGCAATATGTTTGCGGTTCTCTTTATTGTGTACCCAAGCCCGTCCCTGCTCTTTTCCGTTTATGCTCTCCAGAAGCACTCCAGAAAATGTTCTCAGCATGTGTTTCAGGTAGCCGGCATCCTGTAAAAGATTTGCCCGTGTTTCAAAGCTGAAGGCCATCCGGTGCGGACATGATTTCTTGCCTGCCGATAGCAAAGCTTTGGTGTCCACCGCTCTCTTACACTCTTAGAAAAACTAGAGATATGTAGGACAAAGGTTTTGAAGGAACGTGTTCGTACCAACAGCAGGCGTGTTGTTTGTCCCAGAAGTAAATGATGACGTTCACAAGCCTTATTCATGCTTTTTCGAGATAGGTGCTCAGCCTGGTCCCACCGTTGTCCAGTTAGCTCCCTAGATGCAGATGCACCTACCTAGAAGGTAGATGCAGGCAGGTCTGTCTGTCGTGATGGGTCAGCAATGTCTTTACCCCATTATCATCGCGAGCCAATGGTTTGTGTTAAAGGAGGCATTGCCTCTGTCGTTGCAGGTGTTGGAATTACAGGGCTTTCTCAGATATTCATTTCTCAGAATATGAAAAAACAGACCTCACCGATCAAGCAGATGCGACTTGTGACGCTGGGTATGTGTATTCAAGGGCACCTGATATAAGGGTTCCGTCTGAAAATTATCCTGAAGCGAGCGTATGCCCCAAGTAAATTTATATCATGAGCGACGTCAAGAGATTTATGGTAGCATTTTTTGTGTACGTATGCGTTCTTGCCGCATATTTTGTACGCTGCCTACCAATGATAAAAATTGCTTAAAAGAGGGCACGTAACAGGGTTTCAAATGAAGAGCACAAACACTTTTTTTGAAAGCTTAATGGGGCTGCCGTCATCGCCAATTTCAAAATGCACCGCGACTTTCTTAAATTTAACCAGTGGTAATCCCGCCACATATATTTAGGAACAATTTACTTACCGGTGTACCAATAAAAAGTGAAATAGCGAAATTACCTGATAGAAAAATTATGCATGCAAACTTTGTTTCTGTAATAAAGAGAAGACTTGTAACAAGAAACTCTGCCTCTAGAAAAAGGATTCTATGGAGGTGGATATATTTGAAAGGGAAGCATTTCCAATAAAGGGGAGGCGTTTTTTTGGCCAACCCTGTGTAAATAAATAAAATATACTCACAATGATGCATCACTCAGGCATCGAGCTCTTTCTAGAAAACAAAGTAAAAAGATTTTTAGAAGTTTGTTACAAACATAAAAAATAATTGCGATTTAATTATTCATGATTCGCGATGTGCTCAAAAACAATCTTCATCAGTGAAGTGGCCGTTTCAAAAAGCGAAAACATTTAGGAAACGTTACCTGAAGTTACAATAACCACATAAAAATACGCCGGTGAGTTTATTTGTGTAAACAAAATATGGTTTGCTATAGAAGTTCAAAAATGTTTGTTTTTTTATTTATGGAATCAAACGGTGGTTTGTAAACTCCATTCCTATTTGGGGTACATTTGAGAAGTGCAGGTAACGTGCTATAATAACACGAAGTCAGATTTGGGTGTTCTTGAATTTATGTTTTTCCTGTAGTCTTGTTTTACTTTTGTCAGAAAACGCAAGTGTGGCAGATGGAGCGCAGAAAATTCAGTGAGGAAACGGCCTTATACAGAAGGACTAAAAGTAGGTTTAATGCAAATGACATCGGTGACGCACCAAATGAAGCACTGGATCACGAAACACCGTATTGTAGGGCTAAAATTTGAATAAAGAGGTTATCACTCTCTAAACAGTTTTGTTTGTTACAACATATGCTGAGTTTTGAGGGCGAACTATAGAGAAAAAAAGAATGGAAATCCCGTAGATCAATATTAATATGCGGACAAGTTGTAGCGGCACGATTCATCAAGTAAGTGAGGACGAACTAATTGAGTGTTGAATATATGCTGCAAGAATTGCATTAGTGCATCGTTACACTGCGATGCGCCTCTTTTACGGTGCGAAGTATCTTCGCCGGAAATTTGAAGTTTTAGTTGAGCGGAAGTGGGGCATGGGGTTAGAACATCGTAAATGGGAACAGATGTGGCGAAGGAGGTTTCGAGAACGCGTCACGGAGAGAGAAACAAAAGTGACAATGGAGCTTTTGCCACTGCCTTACAAGCCACTGCCTTACAATACAAGCTGCCTTAGAGGTAAAGGTGCCGACGGAGAAAAACGAGGAGGGTACTGCATATGTAGAAACAGTCAAATGACCATGAAGGGAACCTGTTAGTTCTACTGCACGGTTAAGTAAATTGAGGCCAAATAATAAGCATGAAAACAAGAAGTTCAAAAGTTATTTCATTACGCCTTTTTCCTCGCTTTCTGAAAACACTTAAAGCACGACCCACAATGTTTGTTTTCTCACTAGCAAATAAAGTGACCCAGATTATCTAGTTGCTGCTTTTTGTGCTACTTTCTTTGCTTGGTGTCTGATATTAGGAGATTTACAATTGGGTTCTGTCTTTACCCCACACACCCTACTCTTCCCTTAAGGAACCTCTACCTGAATAAAATGTTTCTGGGGATGGCCATTCAAAGCTTCTCGCAAATTAGATAAGCCCGATTATTTATTACCTACTGATTTCTCCCAGTGTATATACACCAATTGGGCACAAAACTTCTAGTTAGTGCTGCGGCGTTTTTTTGGATACGTGTTCGTCGCGTCTGTTGACATGAGTGCTTTTGTGTTTGTTGTCTACAGAGGTTAAGGTTCAAAACGTGTCGATACCATTCTTGTTCGTGTATTACGTTCGTCGTTCAGGTTAAGGGCGCAATGAACTTTCCCTCGTTACTCGCGCCTCCAAGTACTGCGGTTGCTGCTAGCCGATCTGCTCGGACAAACCCACCACTCAACACTTGGTATTTCTTTGTAATCCGATATACCTGTATTGCCTCCACTCTGCCCTAATTTACGGGCTTCTTTAGCAGTCTAGAGTGGTTCTCCGCTTATGTCTGTCTAAGAGGAACATATTTTTGCGTCGGCCGTGCAAGCGTCGGCAAGTGAGTTGTTACTACGCTAAAGGGGCGTTCAAAACTAAATAGGAAGGCCTAAGCATAACATGCCCATTTACGAATATTTTTGGCGATTTTTACCCGCGAGGAGCGGCACGCTAGTGTTTCTTTCGTGCCGCTAAATTAAGCAGTAATGACGGGTTTGCTAAGGGACCCACGACTTCTTCGAAGAATGAAGCAAACGCTGTTTCGGTGGATGGCAACTCTTATGTTGAGCAACTGCTTTATAATGTCCTCGACACTGTAAACCAAATGGCCAAAGATATCCTATATATTAGAATTTTCACCATACTGTCCACGCTAGATTTGGTTCTTTAGATTCACATGTTACGGTCCTTGAATCTTCCCATCTCTTTTCTGCAGAGGTTGCTTCATCGGTATTACTTAGCAGTGAGTTTGCTGCGCTGACCAAGACGGTCAATGAACTGCGCTCAAAGAAAGATGACCTGGAAAGTAACATGACACACAGCATGTTAAAGGGGACCTTAAATACCTTCCACCGATGCATAAATGTGCATGCAACCAAATAAAGCAATGAATTAGCAATATCTTGCTGCAAGAAGTTTGTTAAAGGGATGAGTATTAGCTGAGAAGTCATAAATCAAAAACCGCGCAGTATCGTCGCGCCGTATTTCCTTCTCCTTTTAACATTTCTTTGCTGTTGACGGCGCGCGAGCCTTCCCTCCTATGATGCTGTGTTCTTCAGCGGTGACTTACTTCCGCTATTGCGCTCCTCATCATTGTTGACACCATGGACATGGCTTTTCATCTTTGTTGACACCATGGACATGAATCCCGAACTCTTCTCAAGGCTGGAAAAGCTAACAAAAGACCTGGCAGCATGAGTGCGGCCTAGCCTTGGCCGTTCGCGGTTTACCTTGCTGCAGTTGCTATCGGCGGCGAGCTCGCAGCCCCACAGGGAGAGTCGTATGCTCGTTCCCTTTGATGCACCGCGCACTGTTTATCCAAAAAGCCGTCTCAGATGCGACCCGCTGGTGCCGGGTTTTATTTTGCTACGGTGGTTATTCCTACCGGCGGCATGTGAAAAAAAACACCCGCATTTCCCCGAAGGGGAGCATGGGGAAGTGCGAATGCACGGGTGATGCTATGAGGGGGAGTTATGTTCAACAGTGTTGGCATTCGCCCGTTAGTTGCATTTAACACCCCCGCGTGATCAAGTGGGGATTCGCACACCCCGTTAGTCATTCTCTGGAAATCTTGGTGAATTAAAGTGTATGTTCAAGGAGATCACACACTCACGCAAGTAAAGTGAAACGACAGTATTCTTTATTCAGCACTTGATGGTGTTATCGTTGTAGTTGACGGACATTATGACCGCCTTGTGGTCACTGAAGTGTACGGCGGTGGACGCGTGATTCAGGGTCGCTTAAGAAGTGCATTCGCACTTAAAATTCACCCGCATTTCCCCGTAGGGGAGCATGGGGAAGTGGGAATGCATGGGTGATGCGAAAAAATTTTTCTTGGCCAATCGCCCTAAGTGGGTATGTGCTAAAGAAATAAGGAACTCTTCTTGGCCAATCGCCCTAAGTGGGTATGTGGTGCGGATGGACGGACGGCGGTGGACGCGTAATTCAGGGTCGCTTAAGAAGTGCATTCCCACTTAAAAGACATTTTAAATCGACACAGAACACGTGCACAAAACGCGCCGGATCGGATCGCTTTATCAGTAGCGATGAACGAGAAGGCGCAGAGCAAACAAGTGCCGCACTCGAGTAGGGAGCACCCCTGTTCTGACAAGCTGCACCCATGTGTTGCATTCAACATTGACGGGAAAGCGCTTGTTTGAAATTGTTTGGATTCCCGTAAAATGTCCATGGACTCCAGCACTCCGCTAGCATATCAGCGGGTGAGCCGACGCTGAGCAGACGACACATCTCTTTGCCGGAAGTGCGTGAAATAGCCGCCGAATAGCAGGATGTCTACCTCGTGACGAACATCAAGAATCGATGACGTAGACATGTGAAGATGGCGACGTCCAAAACACGCAGGGACGGGTGAGAAAAGGGCGAAAAATATTGCAACAAAAGTGTGAGCTTTCCGCTGCACGTAAAATAGTAATACTTGGCACAGCTCACGCTGACGACCCAATCTAACAATTGCGCTAGTTCGTTTAGTGTGCTCAAAACGCCTTTCAGGGCGACTTTATTCTTGCATGGCTTGAATAAAGAAGACGAAAATAGTGTTCAGTGTCCTGGCTAAAGTATGTCATGTACTTATTGATAACTTGCTCATAGACTGTCATGCCATTGAACATAGCCATATGCTAAGCCGGTCCCGAGTTAACCATGTTCGGCCCGTTATTATGAAGCTTCAAGACAATCAACATAAAATGAATTTACGAAGAACGGCTACAAGTTCAAAGTACCCCACTGGTACGTTACGGAATAATATTCCGAAATTGTGCGCGCTGTCCGAAGTAAGTTTTGGGATGCCCCTGCTTCAGTTTGTAACAGCGGGTCTGAAGTACGTTAGAGCTTTGATAAACTTTTTATTGATAACATTCAGTATATCCCAGATGCCACATCAAACACGCTTCGTAAAGCACCATTCCGTCAATCTTCATACCACCCTCCATTCCCTCCTGGATATTAGTCTCCTCCATGACTACCCATCCACCCATGTATTGACATATTAATTTTTAATGTCAATGCAAGAAGCCTATTTTATAAATTTCCTAGCTTTGTCTCCCTCACCATAACCAGTTTATCTCCCTAGTTTGCAGGTTTTCCACCAAATATTAGCTGTAACTGAATCAAGGCTACGTAAAGGAATTTATGACTGAGATAACTCCCGCCGGGTACGTCCTAGTTCGCAATGATCGACATAATGGCAAATGCATGGGTAGAGCTTCTCTATGTTTGTTTATTTTTCCCATGGCTCTAGATGGTGAAACGGTATGGTACAAGCTTTACTTAAAAAGCATCATCTTGTGGTTGGTGTCTGCTACCGCCTACCTTTCACCTCCGCCGATCTTATGCGCAATCTTAATAGTTATATTCCAATCTACAGTATCGATTTATCCAATATTATCTCTATACCACATTTCAATGCACCCTGAAATAATTGGCTTCTCTGAGACCGTCCAGTCGTGAACCAGGCCTCGGCCGAGAGCCAATCAATTTTTCACTGTCGCACGCCTTGGTGCAGTTGGTTGGTGATGCCACCTGACCGGATCCACTTCGCGTCCGAACATTTGTAAGCTCTCACATTGATGCAGCAGGATTTATATGTCAAGTTACCGAAGGTTGTCGGATCATGAGGAGGTCATCGTGACCCTGTCCTGTCCTGTGCTCAAAACGTTGTACTCGTTGCCAACAATCCTGGATTTTAATCGTACTAAAGATACTTCGATTTTGGACGCCCTTGCTGATGCTTTTTATCCAATTGAATCCATGATCAGAGTGAGCCAATAATAATATTGCGACGTACTTTAAACACGTTATAAAATATCGGAATAATCGCTTTTTTTAATAAAAAAAACAAAAAAACTTCCTTGGATGAACAGAGATATTCTTCACTTATCTTGCCGTGTAGAAAGACAGAGGCGTACCAAAAACTTTGATAAACCCGGAAGGGAGAACCACTGTGAGAAATCTAAAAGGACAACTTGCCGCAACAATGGCTTCTGCGAAGCGGAGTGTGTGCTACGCACCCTACATATTCGCAAGCTTGGCACATACGGGCGCTAGCTCCACACGCAACTAAATCCACTATCAATGAACATGTCCAACATATACTAATACCGGCGCTAAGGTTGCGTCATTGAAATAAAAGACGCACAATAGCTTAACGCCAGACACTGTCAATTCCTTAAAAACTTTGATTAGCACCAGAAGTACGAAAAGAAAATATTTCGCAATAAAAACATAAAATGAGTATTGATTGATTGATTGTAAGGTTTAACACGCAGACGCCGCACAGGCGATGAGGCACGCCTTAATAGAGGGCTTCAGATTACTTTTGACCACGCTCGAACATTTCACGTGCGACTAAATCTTGTTTACAAGGGAGTTTTCGCTTTTTGCCTTCATCAAAAGCGGCCGCAACGGCGGGGAATTCAACTACAGTCAAATCGCGTTATTTCGGACCTCAGATTGACGATTTTTTTAGATTACGGAACATTTTAAAAATTTCTTACCAAATCCCCAATAATTTCCATGTAAAAATACTTCTTTACTACGAATATAAGAACAGTGATTATTTCAGAATAACGTATCGAATTTTATCATCCTCATATAAAACAATACTTCAGAATACCGAATTCCGAGTGTACTAAATTACTCCTGTTTTGTTAACGACGACTAAATGTGGGAATGTACAACTGTCATCATCAGCATACTAAATTCACATAAGCTCTATCGCGATTTCCTGCGCTTGGGGGGTCTCACCACTATTCTAGCCTTCTGTCGCCGCCTTTGTTCCGTCGTCCAGCTAGGCAGCTACGTCGGCTAGCTACTCTTACAGATTTTTTGTTTATATGTGCGCGATGAGCTCCGGAGCAGTACGAAAAAGAAACGGACGCATTTTTCTTTGGACTAAAAAGGGGTCATTCTTCGTAAAGTGGACGCTGGGAAGAAACAAATCGACATCTCGAAGGACTGGGGAATGCCATCGTCAACGGTTGCAACAATTTTGAAGCATCGGCAAAAGGTCACGGAGTTGAACCGAGGGTCTGAACTTTCTCGTAACGCCGATGTTTTGCACTGCATAGAACAAACGCACAGTTTTTTTAGTAGGTGCACAAATGCCACCGAGGCAGTGCACAAGAACGTGGACAGCTTCGAATCGTCCATCTTGCAGCAGTTGAGTGGCACAGGTCCGGCAAAGATAACCGATTTCTTCAAATAAACGTGCATCCAGACCTGCGTTAGAGGCTAAAGCGATTGTGAACGTGTTCCCAGTAAAGGTAGGTGGAGCTGTTGTTACGTTCACAATTTTTGCCTTGCATTTTGAATTTTTTCACTATAACGATTATTCAAAATAACGAACTAATACTAGCCGTCCCTTGAAATTCGTTGTATCGAGATTTGACTCCAGCAAATTTTTGCTCAGCAGCACAACGTAAAACTTACTAGAAGGCTTAGTAGAAGTACAAGAAAACTTAGAAGAAACCTAGTAGAAAACTAAGTAGAAGTAGAAAAAGAAGCATTTCCAGTATTTTGAAATAATTTTTTTTAGTTTTTATGAGTTGACTGCACCACAAGCTCTGTCCTGCAAACTATGAATAGTGCCACACGGGAAATTAAAAAAAATTCTTAAAACATCATAATGTGATCTCAGAAAACTGTCATGTAAGAATCATTGGAATGGTGATACATAGAATCGGCAAAGACTATCAGGGAGTCGCAAAAACACAGAGGATATATCAACATAGGCATAGCATTGTAAAACGCCCATACACGGGCAACGGCCATAACGGGTCGAATATCGGTCAGCCTGCCGGACCAGAAACTTATCTCCACCTAAAAAAGCCAAATAATTGTCATTCTCAAACCAGCATATAGGGCAGCCGGGCGCGCGTGCTTCCTAATTTTCAAGATAGCCGCACACGTCCTAAAATGTCTGCTAATAACTTGTAATATGCTTGACAGACCCATTAGTTAGCACGACAGGAGCACCTGGAACAAAAATTGGGGCTTGCAATCCCAAGGAATATATGTCGCACTTTTAAACAAAAAAGTTCTGGACGTTACGATAGATATTTCACCAATCCAGCGGCCCACCGTTGATGCCCTCCTACTAAAGCTAAACATGGACCCAGACCTAGACAACAACACGCCAAAAGCTGGGATAAAAGTGTTTTAGCAAAGCTCTGAAAACATTAAACAGTATACGGTTACGCCGGGACATTTCAAACGACGAAGGCCGCAATTGTCGCAATGTACTATAGTGGCAATCGCTGTGGCTACGCTAGCCTCCACGCAGGAAAGGAAAGCAGAAATCGTCTTCGCAATCGGCCTAACAGGACTATGCTTAAACACCGCTGCACACGCTCACAAGGCAAATTAGTCTCTTGGTTGAAGCACAGTACCTAAACAGTTGAGGAGGATTCCTAAATCCACGAAGATGAAAGTTAACGCACCATTGAAATGAGGACACGGCGGACTGGAAGAGAGCGATGCAACGGACGAACATCTACACACACGCACATACCGTTTTCAAGGTTGACGACGACTATCACGCTTCTCTTGCTCAAAAATATTGGAAACTACGTATCTTATGCCTAACAATACCGTCTTTCCCCGTGCCACACAAGGATGTAAGCGCCGAACAACTGAAAACTGGACGCGCGATACCATCCAATACCTATATCCACAAGTCTACATAGGCGAAGATGTCGACACGTGCGACATTAAACATAAATTGTATCAAATAGAAGGCAAGACCTCCGTCTGCTTAAGCAACGTGGTCATATTCAAATTTATGCTCCGGGGCGAATAGCTTCAAACAAATCTTACTCAATAAGAGCTCCGAATCTGTCTTTCTCATTCTCTTGCTCTCTTACTACGCCTGTGTGTTATTAATAAACAAATAAATGTGGTGAGACACTGACACTGCCGACACTATAAGCCACATGAGCGGAAATGTACACTGTATTTCCTGTGTTGCTGCAGCTAGTGTATCTGTCGTCACTCAAATAAAAAAGCGTAAATTACAAACGCACGATTCACATCCAAAACACTGCCTCGCCGCCGAAATAATACTATAGCGCGATACAACTTCAGACCTATACATAGATGTCAAATAGAACATTTTCAACTTATTTCAACCCGCATTTCAACGGAATACCGTACACTATTTATTTGGGCTCCGTAGGCTGCAGGCCTCACACAGGGAAATTTGATGCTTCTTTAATGGCCGTTGAAGGGAGCATGCGGAATATATAAAAAAATTATGGGGACCATGATTTCTCAATGCGCTTCGTGTGAGCCGATATTACACCGCGACAAAATTCTAGGCAGAAGCCAGAACCAAAGAGGCGGGGAACTATTAGAGGCCAATCAGATAAAGAAAAACGCAGGCGATTGTGTTACCAAATGTTTGTATCTCTGTATGCAATCGAAATGTGTTGGTTCGACGACACTTTCTCGTGGTGAAGTTCCGCTCACAGCTCTTCCGCGCATTTTTCTTCGTTTCCTGTATACATCGTTCCACGTAATTTCTATAAAACCAATTGCTAGTAAGTGCCTTTCATGCGCTCTTCATTGTCTTAGTTTATTTTTATAGCTAAAACCATTTTGCAATCTTCTTAAGATTGTGGGAGAGCTGAATTGGGTACGGCATTGCCGCTATCCTTTTTCTGGGTTGAGTTGAGCCTGCAAGGTCGTCATGCTGGTTCCTCTTTATTTTTCTTATCAGGCCTTGATCCACTGATATCAAGCAGCGGCCGGTAGTACCCAGCAATTCTCCGCCGGTCAATATGCGAAAAAAAACCTTTCCTCGGTCAACTGTTCACAATTGTGTTCAACAACGCTTAAAATTTCTGCCAACTACATTGTTCAGAAACTGTAACCCGAAACGGCTGCTCTACGTAGTGGGTCCTATCAGAAAAGAAAATGTACACGCTCAAGTTATTGTTATTCTCGATGGACTTGACCTAGTGGCTCAATTCTAATTCTGTGCCACGATTCTGACTTTAAGATTTATTCTTCTTCAATGGCACGTTGTCCCGGCGGTCGAAGAACGGCATAATGGGATCAGAGGCTTTCTTCCTTGAAACATCGTGAGGTACCCCTGAAGATGCACCCTCCTTATTTGCAAGCAGAATCCACAACTGCTGCTGTGCCGGAAAATGGCAGCGCGTTTGAGAGGCACCACTTTGTCGAATGCGGTAGGACGGTCGAGTATATCGCCCCAATGCGACACGCAGGTGGCGTTTTCATCGTCAGGGGAACGTCTCGCAACCTACGAACAACTCACAGCAGCGCTGTCGCCCTTCTGGTTGGCTACACTGCCAGAAATAGCACCTAGCCGCTGTCCCTGGCCAACCTTCCATCCAGTGAACCTCCCAAGCAAGTCAGAGGCACCATCCATGTGTACACCATAGGAGGTATTGACCTTCCGGTTGACGTGCAACCTGTTCTGCAGCTCCGCCAAAAGTACGCGGTGGCGCCAGCCAGAAATGCGCCCGATCTCCTTGGAGTCGTTAGAAATGTGAAGAGACTTGACCATGAAGATAAAAGTGCCAGTAGCATGGCGCATGGATTGCATTTACTAGACATTTCCCCATCATTCGGGAAAGTGGTGCCTATCATGCGCGTTTCCAATTTTCTAGCAGAGGGAGATTTCTCTGCCTCCTATAGATAAAAACACTCGATTTCCATGGCTACCTAACGATGTGTTTGTGAAGAATTTATGATGTTATTCTTTCGGGGTTTTGGGCGGCTATAAATTATGTCGCTTTCTGCCGATAGCCTCTTGAAGTATTTTTTGGTGGTTGCAAAAATATCTTACTTAGGACACACATTTATTGTACCTACGCATATAATCAAAACTCGGCACTGCGATATACAAAGTACCAATAAATTTTGCGGTGATCAACACCATGTGCGGTTGCTTTTACTTTGGCCGTATACGTTTGAGCTAAGTGAATTTACTGCAGTTTAGTGTTTTCTAAGGTTGAATAAAATAAAATGTGGGATGTACAATATGCACATGTATCTCATTTTTCCTCGCGCTTTAAAACGTCCCGAGAATGGTCAAAGTCTATATTACAACATTCTTTAATTGGTTGTTTGAAGCATATATGAAATTTGGAGGGGAGCAATCTACAAAATATTCCTTTGATGCTCCTAAATAATAGGGCAACAGTGCTTTAAAGTATTTATTTATTTATTTATTTTGTAGTAAGCACGTTGCACGGCGAGGCGATGAAGTACGCAATGGTGCTGAAGCTACTGGGGTTACTTTATCTACGGAGAAGAATATTTGGTTATAATTCTAGCGATACAAAGTAACAAATATACACAATTTCTATGAAAAACCCACCTACCTAATGGTAGTTAGCTAACCATACTTGACTCACGGGGGATTCCTCGGTTGCTCTCTTTTGGTCAACCGACCCTCGTCTCTGCCTTTTCTAGATCGACCCCCAAGAACACCAAACACTTCAGTTTTATAACACAGAAACCGCACCTCTAAAAGCGTCTGCCAACAGATAGTGTGGAGAACATGCTAACTAAGGCAATCTAGGCCTCTCATTGGCCATAAAAAACAACAAATTTGGGCAAACAAGCTATAGGTTGATTTAAACTTTCTCTCATAAATTTCCGAATACTCATGAAAAAATACACGCGCACGACTAAAAAAATAAAACTATCCGCTATTCTGAGCGGTGCCCATCTATATTCGGACGACCTGTCTCAAGTACTCTCCATACGAAGCGCTCCAAAATTATGACCAACGGCTACAACAAGCCTATCTCTGTCAACATGGCAGGCGCAAAACAAGAAGAGCGGCCATTCTGTTGGAACTATTTCCGCAGTCTTAGCACCACTGTATACCCATGAGAAATCCAAACTCGCTTCATACCTTGTACGACGCGTCTCCTCCAGACAGGGTAGCAGGCCTTTCCCTATTCATAGTTGCTGAGCGTTCGGATGACCTCTCAACGAGCGGAACTCCATTACGCACTTAAGCTTTCATTACTTTAATAATTTTGGACGCTGGTGTCACAGGTGCCCTCTGCGCCGGTGGTAGTGAAGGCGACATATGTGTGGCTCTCCGCCACTTCCTGGACTTTCCAGAAAACCTATGAGGTGCAGAAATGGTATCTGCGGTAGCTAATCCCATCTTAAAACACGTCAGCCCACCCGGCACGAAGAATCCACGCAATCTATAAACAATAATAACGAAACTTCCCGGATACATATTTGATAAACGTTTTCACTTGAGCTTAGAATCCGGCTCCGGGTGTGACGTTTTCAAATAAATGCAAAAAGGCTCCCACGCTAACTTGCAAAAGAGTACACAAAATGACTTCCCGCCAATATCTCACATATTGAATACGCTTTCTCAACGGCCGTAGCCATAGTCGTCCAAGTTCCCGCACAATATAAACAGGGTAGGCTGCACCAAAAAATCATAAGGCAATATGGCAAATTTTGTTACGCAAAAAACTAAATATATTTTTCATATAAGATGAGTTTTCTGCACGTCGAAAGCCACAACCCCTAATGTATCTCCTTCCGCTTGGGTTTTTCCGTTAAGCCACAGTAGTCACTGTCATTCCAATTATGTTCACTTCCGTGCACGGTGTATTTAACACCGACTTTTAAAGATCTCTGAAACCATCTAACCTGGAATACATTTCTATGCTTTTAAAATTAAGTCACAAAACCGTCAGACATCACTCTACGGACGCCGCCTGTAGCCATTAGGTCATAGAATCATTCGGGCATGCATTCAGCGTAATGACTCGTTTTTTTCAATGAAATGTAAATGGGCTATATCGTTTATTCAAGAAAAACTTCACAGGCGTCGCCATCTACTATTCTTTTAATAATGCAGGATAGAGTAAATAAACAGCAAATGCTAAAAGGCACACCCACTTTACAATAAATTAGGCAGAAGAAAAGACAAGTGCGGTGGCGAAATCCCCAGCCTCTTTTAAAAAAAGTAAACTCACACTGTCAACATTATCGTAGGCAGCTGTTTTCTTATGTTATTCTACAATGATGGTACTCACACTGGATCTCTGGCCGGCGCTTTTCCTTTGCAGAAAAAAATGAAGCTGTTTTGCGCGATATTTTTGTGCAGGATGCTATGATGGCAAACTGCGCATTATAAGTAGGACAATGGTGTTAGAGTAACGTTTGCGGCTGCACGCGCCTCACTGCACAACGTGTACTGCCATCAGCTTCCCGAAGAAAATATGTAGCATATAATACACCCGTCTACTATATAACAAAAACATTGGTATTTTAAATGCCACAAACTCGTATGCCACAAAATAATACAGACCCAGTGCATTCGAACATAGTATAAAAAGCCTGCGCACTTGTGCTCATACTGCCGTATTTATGGCTCCACGTTTAAAGTACAAGTGAGGGCCACTACGGGTCATGGTTTGTAAATTTAGGCGAACAGCAAGCCAAGGATCGTCAATGGCGATAAAGCTGTTATCTGTTCAAAACGTTTCTTAAACTTTTATTAAAAATGGTTAAGTGTATCATGATTTTATTACCAGCTGGTATGGTTTGAAATGCACGCCGAGTAAATGAAGTTGAAGTTGAAGTTTATTTCACCACAACGATACACCGTGGTTTGCACAAAATAGAAACAATTGTGGCATGGAAAGTGGGAACAAAAGCTGCGCTATAGCAGCTTGACTAGCCCTACCTCCCATTTGTACAGGGCAACAGGAACAATGGCACACCAAACCCCATACGGTACTCACGTATGAAAGAACAGAAAACAATATTCTAGAGGTTGTTTTTCAAGTACAAAATAAATGCACACTTTTGTGTTCACAAGCAGATAAAATTATTGGGAAAAAAAGGCAACTTATACCACAATAAGACGCTACAACAAAAAGGGGTACACTTGAAATTTTCATGCATTTACAAGTACTGGGTACAATTTCTCTGGGTGTACAGTTCCTTATACAAACAGGTTTATTATATTCCTATCTGAAAGGAGACGCAAGTGGTCTTATATGAGCTTGAACTTGTTTAGTATGTGTGGAACAGAGTGTTTTAACATTAGGAGTCCGTAATTTGCTCGCGGTCGGGGGATGTGCCAGTGGTCAGAACTTTGCGTCGGACGCAAAAAAATTTTCCTCTGTAAATACGCTAAGCCTCTCAGGTTTACACACGTTTTTCGAATTTCAGACCTCAAAGACAACAACAGGTTATGTTCATATGCACCACAAAATTTTAAAACCTTACACTTGACAACTAAATGGGATGTGTTATCTCGGTAACCTAAATTCGCAGCAGCCCGTAAAGCGCATTTTTGAAGTGTATACAACTTTTGTTTTGATTTTTGAGTTCCAGAAGCCCATACCAACTGACAGTAGCGTAGATGAGAACAAAAAAGCGTAATAAAAATAAGAAGTTTCTGGGGGACCGGTAGAAACGTCTGACATCTTCTTAGCACGCCAAGGGCTTTTCTTAGCTTAATACACACTTGTTCAGTGTGAAAATCTCAGAACATATGTTGATGAAAGATGACGCCTAAAGTTTTGGCAGTCTCTGAACGTGTAATATTAAAATTATTTAGCAACAGTTTTTGTGTGTACGTACATGCCATTTCTTTCACACGGAAAAGAACGGCCTTGGTTTTAGAGCTGTTGATCTGTAACGAATTATGACAGGACCATTTCGAAAAATTTGCTAAGAACTTATTAGCTGCTGTTATCAAATCGTCTATATTTGTTCACGTAAAAAATAAGCGTGTATTGTCTGCATAGATAATGCACGTTATTGATTGATCCACCTGTACAATATCGTTGATATCAAGGGTAAATAAAAGAGGTCCTAATAAGCTTCCCTGCGGTACGCCGTGTTTGATTTTTCTGGGCGTAGATGTTTGCCTATTCATACACACACACTGGTAACGGTCACTAAGGTAGCTTTCTAATAAATCGCGCACGATGCCTCTAACCCCGTAATAAGACAATTTTTCTAACAAGGTTTGGTGATCAATCCGGTCGAACGCCTTCGTAAAATCTATGAATACCCCTAGTGTTAGCTTTCTTGCTTCAATGTTGCCCAGTGTGAACTCTTTTTGATGCAACAGTGCTGTATCCGTCGATACACCAGAGCTGAACCCGTATTGTGCTGTTTTAATCACAGAATGAGAGTTTAAAAATTTATAAAACCTAATGAAAATGATTTTTTCTAGAGCCTTTGAAAATATAGGTAGTACTGATATTGGCCGGTAATTACTCATTTCGTTTTTGTCACCAGCTTTGTAAAGTACTGCAACTTTGTCATTTTTCATCCACTTAGGGAACGTACCTGTGCTTAAAACGATATTAAAAATATGGGCCAGGCAGGGTAATAATAAAACAATAACAAAGATAACCGTTTCCTTTTACCTTTTTTATGACGTCAATGTCCTCACATTTGCTTTTTTTAGGTTTCATAAAAACGTTGTTTAGCTCAGTTTTCTCCGTAGGGTCAACAAATATTGAGGGGGCTATAGGTGTTGGCATGTAGCCTAAGGCATTTCCGTCGTAAGTACTTTCTGACAAAGCAGTAAAGTACGCATTGAATTTATTGGCTAGTGCTTTTCCTTTAAATATATGATTGTCAATTGTTATTTCGCCGACACAGGCCGTCCGTCTACTCGAAGATATAATTGTAATTAGTTTTTTCCACATTTGCTTGACATCTACGATACCGTTAAAAATAGTATGGTAATAGCCGCGTTTGCCTTGCCTTAACGTTTTTTCAAGATTGTTTCTATAGGCCTTAAACGCTTTCAGTGCATTCAAATCGCGATTTGTCATCAACAACTGATACATCCTTTTTTTTGCACGTATCCTTTTTAATAGACTTGACGTTACCCAAGGTTTACGTGCGCGCTTTGGCTTTGTTATTTCTTTGTACGGAAAATGTTTTTTATATACAGACGAAAAAATTTCTATGAAATGGTCATATGCGGTATCGGCCGTAGAGCACGCAAAAAACCGCGTTCTAGCTTGTCCTGGAGAGTTCATCTCAGAACTGCGTTAGTGTAACCGCGTTCATGTCTTGATATATATTCACAGCGAATTCTTTCGCCGTATTGTACGTATCAGTGACTAAACCGATAAGCTAAGTGTCGCTAAGTGTCACAATAATGGTACCAGAAAATAGGTCATGAAGCGGTAGATTAGTAATAAAAAGGTCAATAAGAGTTTCACTAGTTGCAGTGATACGTGTGGGGGTGGGTATTACGCTAAACAGAAAATGGGAATCGAGAATCGAGGATAATTCGCCCTGTTTATGAGTTTTTGTCAGCATATCAATGGCAGCATATCAAATGGGAATGCACAAAGCAAACTTTCATAGTAGAATTTTGTGATGAAATTAAAAAAATGTATATGGTCAAATCCAACCAAAAGGTTTTATTTTCATTTTTAACACAGGAGTGGCCGGACCCAGGAAGCAGCTGGTGGAGGCGGCGTGAGAAGGCGATGGCACCAAAAACAGGAGCTGGTTACATACCTCGATAAATATGAATCAAATAGAAAATACACTCCCGATAAATCATGTGCATCTCATTGCAAGCCGTCCAGCTTGGGGTACACACATAATTAACAAAAATAAAGCAGAAATTAACAAAATGTTGTAATATACATCAGCATTTAGCAAGTGCAATAATAACCGAAGAACACGCACAGATTCACACACTGAGACATGACTACGTTTGTCTCTTAAGGGGTTGATAAAATATATTAGTAAACATATTGGCCTCCAAGATCAGTTATAGCATGTGAAAGTAAAAATAAAAATAAATAAGAACATCATAATAATGATTACGGTAACAGTGCAAATTCACATAGAATAATCGGCTAAGATGTGTAGGATGGGTTTTTTCTTGGGTAAATGTTTAATGGTTTTATATTAACACCAAGTGTGCTAGAGAAAAAATAATTCATCCTGCGGTTTTATTAATGATTCAGCCGCTCTCAAACAAGAAAGTTTGCCTGTCATAGTTTTTTTCCACGCTTTGGGCTCATGCCTCTTTATGCGCCGAAGTAAATACTGCAAAGTTGATGCAGGATCTCTTGTCAGGGCCAACTTTTCATCGTACGCAATCTGTAGTAGTTTAGGAAATATGCGTGATCATCTATAAGCATGCTATACTTCAGAAAGAGTGCTTGCGTTTTTAGGTTGATTATGAAATGTTTGTATTTCATATAATTTCGAAGAATTGTTTTTGCAATTTACTCAGCTTTGCATAGTTGTGGGCCCTTGTGTCCCAGGCTACCATACCATAGTTTAGTTTGAACGAAAAAATAGCATTACAATGTTTCTCTTAATCAGACAAGTGGTCTTGGTCAATCCCACCGGAGGGTTATGTGCATGGTGAAGACGGAGATATGGCGTGGGACAGGATGGATATCAGAACACTGCGGGAAGTGCTGAACGATGTGCGCACAGCAGGACCAGCTGAACAGCGGTCCCTGGGGAAACGGATATTCCCGTAAATGTGTGGTTTCAGGGTACGCAGCGTCTTTGAGGTGGAACCTCGGCCGTGTGCAAAGAACATGGTGTCGCATTCGACCCAAAACGTGGGGCAGGGCGGGGGTCGTGTGGAGGAAATTTTGGTCTTCTTCGTTGTTTCGCTAATCCGCGGGGGGTGTTTTGCGGGGGGAATTTATTTGGCCTTCTTGAGTGGCTCTCACGATTTTTCGGTAGCTCTTGACGTATTTTGAGGCGCACTTTTATGGGTGTGTTTTGTATAACCATTTTTTCTTCCAGTCTTCGCTTCATGACACGCGAAAGTGTTTCTTGCCAGGGACCTGCATGGCCGTGGAGCCGCTACCCGTCGGAGCCCTTTGGGTACTCTGCGCGAGGCCGCAAGAAATGTGGAGGCCACTGGGCTCGTGGGCATGCTCCGCCCGATCATGAACCTATGCGAGGAACCTCACGAACCAGCCGGCAGGTGTTAGGCTAGGACACGGTGGGTACCAGCACGTGCCATCGTTGCTGCCGAGCCCTGCCGGTCCACGGTTCATGGGCTACGATGAGCACAAGACGGGGGCGGACTTCATGTGCCACCTCACCGTATGCAAGGTGGCGTCGGTTGCCTAGGACAAGTTTGTCCTGGCCCCCATCTTGCTGTTTGCTTTGGAGGGGACCTGCGGTCACTGGTGGCGTCTGCAGTAAGTTCGCCTTCTGGGCCGACTACGAGGCACGCTTTCGCGAGGCGTTCTTGCCCTCAACCACGACCTCCGCGCCCGGCGCTACTTGTACGCACGTACGCAGCACCTCGCGAGGGCTTGCTCGAATACATTCGCGATATTCAGGAGCTATCCCAGGTGCGTCTGAAATAGAAATCGTGATTCGCGTCTTACGACGATGCCACCCATGCCGCCAACCTTACCTAAGAGGTCCTGACTACTCGATGATGACCCCGCACGAAGCACCTTGATCAATCTAGGTGACGGTGTTGGCAACTTTGCGGACCCCGTGCCCCCCTACTCACGCTGTAACCGACCGTGGTTATGAGATTTAAGGTGAAGGGTATAAACCTCACACGGTGGCCGTCGGAGCCCAGGTCAAGCTCCGGCGGATGGGCTCCCTGTCTGTTTACCAGGCAGGGAGCTCCGGGTCTTTTTTAGCTATCAGGGTAAGGCTGACGAAGAAAGTATCCCAGTTCCCTGCTTTTTGTCAAGCAATATGGTTTTTTTTTCAAAATTCCCCAAACCCCATGATCGGCCCCCCAAAAATGGCCGGTCCCAAGTGAATTTCCAACCCCTACTTACCATATCATTTTCCAGACCTGACAATTTTCCGTATTTTTTGATCATGGAATCTGCAGAAAAATCTGAACCTCTTACATCTAAGTCAGTCTTCCTCATTGCTAAGTTTCTTGAAAACATTCTGGGCAAGAACTACAAAGCAAAAAAGCTCAGCAGTGGTGAAATCCTTCTGGAAATACAGAATCAGCAACAGTCTAAAATTCTCCTCGAACAGGGCATGATCGGCGACTTGCAAATTAAGGTCACTCCTCACCGCAGTCTAAACACATGCCAAGGTTTAATTTCTCAATTTGACCTGAAGGACGAAAAAGACGCCGACTTGCTGGAGGGCCAGAGGAGCAAGGCGTTACTGCAGTAAGACGAATCACCATCCGTAGAGACAAACATATAATAAAACAAAGCATGTAGTTCTCACTTTCCACTGTTGCAGCCTCCCTCAGTATGTAAAGGCCGGCTTAATCTGCTTTGAAGTCCGTCCCTATGTTCCAAATCCGCGTTGGTGCTACAAGTGCCAGCGTTATGGGCACGGCACTTTACAGTGTCGGGGGAAACGGACGTGTGCCAGATTTTCTGATCACGACAACCCTACAGACAATTGTAAAGCCAGTAGTATGAAATGCCCAAATTGTGAAGGACCCCATGCAGCATACTCGCGTACCTGTGACAGGTTTAAACACGAGAAACGTATCATTATTTGAAAGTAACAGAAAACATCTCGTACCCAGAAGCACGCAAAACGTTTGCCTGCTTTGCTTCTCCAAGGTACGCCAATGTAGCTCGCCAGGGGGCAGATTGGCGTCTTGTCTCGGTGGCGACCCAGTCCAGTGAGTCTGACCTGGTCCCACCCCACCCCCCCACTGGGTTGTCTCCGACAGCCGAACCCGTCACCACACCGCTTGTTCAGTCACCAGCCGCTGTGGTGCCAACTGAGTCAGTTGGGGGCGCTCCTGCATTCACCATTTCTTCTCCACGTGTCCAAACCGCAAGTGAGGGTACGGAGATACGTTGAAGGAGATGGGGGATGCCGCAGCAGCTCCTGCCCCTGCCGCACCGCGTGTGTTACTTCTGGCAGTGCCGATGCCATCGGTGGCGGGGGTTGCAGAAAAGAGGACCCACAGGGGTGCCAGGTCCAAGGAGCCCAATCCGTTGGGCACTCCAAGGACGTCCGACGAAGACATGGACGTTGGACAGCACCTGTCTGCAGTGCAGCGGAAGGAAGAAGTACCATCATCCAAACCATCTCTTAAGCCCAAAAAACCAAGAGTCACAGCCACGAAAGACAGTACGTAAACACTCATTCTCACACATTTCCAGTGGGAAAATATTATACAATGAAACTGTAGAGGACTCATCAAAAATCTTAACGATATTTATCATATACTGCACACCAAGCAGCCAAGTATAATGTTCCTGCAGAAAACTCATCTGAGTAGCAAAAACACAAACTTTCTGAATAATTATATGGTATTCGGAAAAGACAGAAATGGATATACACACTCATCCGGCGGTGTGGTTATTGTCGATTGAAAATGCATTGCACGTAATACCATCTCCTTAAACACTGGCCTTGAAGCTGTTGCTATTTCTTCAATAATATTTACTAGATAAAAACAGTGTGCTCCCTTTACATACCACCTGACTTCCAGCTCTCAAGCTTGGATTTCGAGTGTCGGGTAGAGCAGTTGCCTGAACCTTACATCTTGATAGGCGACCTGAATGCAGATAATACACTTGGGGGCTTTTCCCGCACCGATGCCCGATTTTAACATTGTCGGGAGCATGCCTTTTCAACAAGAAACAACCAACATACTACAATATACGCCAACACAGTTACTCACACTTTTACCTGACTATAGGATCGGCAGTAATTCTTCCTTCTCTTGAATGGAATGCGGACACGAATCTACACGGTAGTGACCACTTCCCTACTTCATTACCGTACATAGGCAAAGGCCCTACCAGTTAACCTTCCCATAATAGGTACAATGAAGCAAGAGCAAACTGGAATACTTTTACAGAAATATCCAAACTACATTACACATCAATAACACACCTACACGTACATGAAGCCACCCAACTCCTTACAGCGCACATCGTCGACGCCGCCGAAAAGTCCATTCCCCTCGCCTCTGGTGCCCCGCGCAACCAGCGGAGGCCGTGGTGGAATGAAGCCTGTAGGCGGGCGCGAGAGGCCCTGAACAAGGCGTGGGGTATGCTTCGTGTGGTACCCCACGTCGGGTAACCTTGTCATGTTCAAACGGGCAAAGGCGGTTGGAAAACGTGTGCGCCGTGAAGCAAAACGAGAGAGTTGGCGCTCGTCAAGCTTGGTGTCAATAAACTCGCTGACTGTGCAGACAAGAATGGATTTAAGCCTAATCCTGGCAAGTCTACCTGTGTAGTATTTTCAACGAGGCGCAGAATCTATGCTGATCTTGATATTAAGCTTAAAGGTGTTTCAATCCCTCCCAAAAAGGAACACAAATTTTTTGGCGTGATACTAAAGGAAAAACTGACATTTATTCCCCACATAAAACACCTGAAACAGAATAGCCTCAAAACCATTAATATTAACAGGGTCCTTTAGCATTGCTAGTACGGAGCGGACAAACAAATGCTCCTCCACGTTTTTACCAGCCTAATTGGCTCACGGTTGGACTACGGGAGTGTAGTCAATGGGTCCGCCTGTAAAACTGATCTGAAAATGTTGAATCAAGTGCTCCACTTGGGTCTCCATCTTGCGTGTGAAGCATTCCGGACGAGTCCCGATGAAATCCTGTATGCAGAGTGTGATAGGTGGAGCCTTGAACACCAGCGTTCTTATACTTCATTGCTGTATGCTGTTAAGGCCACTTCTATAAAAAACCACCCATGTAGTTTTATTACAAGCAACACCTCATCCGATCCATTGTTCGCTGCACGGCCATCGATACCCACTCCTATCTCTATCCGACTGAGAGCCCTCTCTGAGGAACTAGGGATTTCATTTTAGGAGAGCATGAAGTATTTTATTGCTGACCTTATTTCGCCTTTGGAGAGGTCAGCAATTTTATGTGATATTTTTTTAAACATATCAGCAAACAAAATGCGCCTAGAGAACTTATACTACAGCACTTTCTTCAGTTACTACAGAAATACCCCCCTACCAGTTTCTACACCGATGCTTCGAAGTCTTCTTCAGCCGTCGCATGCGCTGCACACGGCTCCAACTTTACCAGTGCGATGACGTCACACAGAAATAGCAGCATTTTTACGGCAGAAGCACATGGTACCTTATTAGCAGTACAGCACATTACACAAACTAGAACAGAAAACTCCATTATCTTTACAGGCAGTCTATGTGTGGTAACAGCCGTACATTGCTTCAGACCTACGAAAAATATTGTCCTCCAACATGCAATCAAAGCTTTACCTTTGCTCATCACTGAAAACTAAAAATAATTGTTGGCTGGGTTCAAGGTCACAGTGGCATTCTGGGGAACGAACTTGCTGACCAGAGTGCCACTGTTGCTGCTCTCCATAGTAGCCTAAATGTATCATGTTTTCTATACCTCGACCTGAAGCAGCTGATACGGACAGCCTTGCGCAAATCTTGGCAGGAAACATGCGACACAGAAACAGAGAACAAACTTTACACTATAAAGTCACACTTAGGTAGATACATAACTGACAAACAAGACAGACACACAGAAGTAGCCTTAGCCAGGCTATGGATAGGGCACACTTATGCAACACATTCACACTTTCTCACGGGGTCTCCGAGACCTGTGTGCAGCAGGTGTGGAGAAGGCATATCCGTAGTTCACATACTAATCACATGCAAGGCACTCCACACCACACGCCGCAAACACTTTCCACAAAGCTACAGACAACAAATCCCACTCCACAGATCGCACTTCCTGTGTGATGAACCAATGTTTACTGTCAAACGTGTTTTTAAGTATGTACCAGAAGTTCAGTTTCTGAAACTCATACCATTTCATGCATAATGACAACCTAGCCCTTTACACCAGCCACCTTCATTGTCTTTATTTGTTTTTACCTGTGTTGCTATTCAATTTTATTATTCACTTTTAATCTGTTGTAGCTAACCATCTGTTTTTGGCGTTCTTTGCCCTAGCTGCCCTGGCACCAATAAAATGCAACCATCTTCATCATTACTCGATGATGACCATCGATGATTAAGATTGATAAACATCGTTCTGGAAGATGCATGTTTTAAGTACGCGATCGCCGATATGGATGACGTCGTCCCCTTTTCGCGTACCTCTAAAGAGCATATCGTACATCTTAGTGATGTGCTTGACCGCATAAAGCGCGCCGGTTTTACCATTCATCCCAAAAAGATTCAGCTCGCGACAGTCAAAAGTGACTTGTTCAGCTTTGTCCTTTACAACGAAGAGTTTTTTCCTAACGGTGCAAAAAGGAAAGCAATCACAGAATATCCCAGACCGCGCGACGTCAAGAGGTTGCAGCGCTTCTTGGGGATTATAGACTTTTACCGTAGCTGCATCCCTCATTGTGCAAAGCGTTCATGTCCGCTGAAGCAACTCCTACGGAAAGCCGTGACATGGCAATGAGAGGAGGCTTAACAGGAAGGTTTTGAAGCTGTCTCTCACAATCGCGGTAACAGTGGCGTTTAGAATGCCGGACCTTACCAAGCCCTTTGTCTTGCATACCCATACTAGGGACTATAGACGGTGCGCAGGGCTGATGCACGGGTTTCATGGCGTTCTCCGACTAGTCAAATTTGCTAGCCACGCACTCACTCAGGCTGAGCGCAAATACATGGTCATAGAACGCGATACTCTCGCATTCGTCTTTGCACTGAATAAATTTTACGTGAATCAAAACGGCGGCTCTCACAAAACTCAGACACACCACCAGGCATAAACGTGGCTGCAGCATTTGCAGAAACCAGCAGGCTGTTTGGCTCACTGGGTGCTTGAGGTTCAGCGCTACGATTTTACCATCTACACAGGAAGGGTTCACAGAACGAAGTCGCTGAGTGCGCTAGCACGCGCGCTCCTGCCGTCAACTTCGGACGCAGGAGTGGTGGCACTTGTTGCTGCTGCGGATACTGATGCATGCTGGGGTACGCTGGTGAGCATTTCAGATCTGCTCCCGGCGCCATGTGCCGACGGGCTCTGCTGTAAGATTATTGAGCACCTCGGGGCTCAGGGCGCTGCTCGCACCAGCGACAGCGGTGAGTTTGATTCTAATGTGTGGGCGGAGAACGGTCTCCTGCTGCGGTATATACCGCAAGAAAATGAAGAGATTACTTCCCCAATGTGCACAGTTTTACCGCGTAAGCTTTGAAGAGGTTTCTTCCGTTACCTTCATGATTCAAGTCTCGCTATACACCGCTCTGGCGACAAAACTCACAAGAAGTAAAGACGCACTGTCACTTGGCCAGGCATGAGGCATGATGTGCTGAGTTATGCAAATAGCTACAACGTGTTTCAGACGGTGAATCCCAGAGTTGGTTGCCCGCCTGGATTGAGGCCGCCTCTCTAGAGTAAGAGGCCCTGGCCAGTCGTTGCCTGCTATATAATGGGCCCTTACCCACGAAGTCCAAGCGATAATTGGTAATGGTTTGTGGTGATGTAGCATTTCAAAAAGTAGATAGATGGTTCTGGCTACGTAAGGTGGATACCAGCAGGTATGGAGGTTTGTGCAGAAATAGAGGTATGGAGGTTGTGCCCCACCATCACGTTGGTGCAGATTGGCTTTTTTGCCCAACTTATGATGGATAACGCTACGTATTTCACTCGCAAATTGTTTGAGGCTAACAGTCTACCCGTAGGCGTCAAATATAGCGTACGACCACAAGCCACCCTTAGGCAAACATCACTGAGCGCGCATATCGCAATCTCGAGGCAGGGTAATTGTCCACACTGACAAAAAATGATTGGGATGCTAACCTGCCTCAGATCGCGTTTGTGCTCTTACAACAGCGAATCATTCAACTGTGCTCACGCTGGCTTATTTGAAATATGGAGAGGAGATGCCATTTCCTCTCGACATGACACGTCTTCCACAAACGAACGCGGGTTCTGGTCTGTCGCCCCAATTTAGTCATAACTAAGCTTGTGCGAGCTGTTGCGTCTGTCCCTAGAGTCCACGTCCCGGCATATGCCGTTGATGTCACCATATGTATCGAAGCTACGAATCATTTCCTCGGCAGAAAGCGCTGTGCGTAGTCTGCAGCAAGCTCAGTACACGTTCACCAGTCTCCTCCCCGCTGCCGGAATGGAGGTTTCCCTGGCAAAAACCAACTTTATCATCCTGACTTGTAGGCCAGAGGAGCAAGCACTAGTTGCTCTCACCATGAGAGGTCAAACACTTCAGCGGTCCCCAGAACGAAGGATCACGGTACTGGGCATTCCAGTCTATGTGTCCCAGAAATATTCAGGATGGCTTCAACAGTTGAAAGCACAATGGGCTCCTCTGCTCAGCTTAATCAGAAGAATTTCTAATACTTTCGGTGGAGCGTGGCAAACCATCGGCCGCCGACATGTTCAAGCCATTCGAGTGAACAAAGTCTGTTACGGGGATCTGTGCTTCTGTATCACAAAACGTTAGACGGAACAGCTGGAGACGCTTTGCAGGGCAGCCCTTCGTGTCATCAAGAGGCTTGCGAGACACACGAAGGTCACTCAGCTGTACCGCCATGCTGGCCTTCCTACTCTCGAATAAATGGCCATTTCCCGGTCCGATGGAGTCAAGCATCGCTACGAGCTCACACCGCAAGGGTGCCGATTACTGACCGCTGATGGCAACATTCCACCACCAGAGACGCCGCTCATGCAGAAGCGTATTCCGCTATAGGAGGACACGCTTTTTGCAGAGCAAAAACCTGCACCCTCAAAAACTCTGCGTCAGAGCCAGACGTCCCATATGACCTTGCTGGTTGTAGCTGGTGTTACTTCTCGGAGCAGTACAACACTTCAGATTGCTGTGGACGGCAGGGGCCACTGTGGCCAACTCCGATGACCACCAAAGCATTCGTCTTATTTCCCCGGACGTTGACTCCGATATAACAGAACTTCAGCTTTTTGCTATAAAGGCAGGCATTCCCTTGGAACGCCAGGTTGTCACCGATCACCCAACAGGGCGTTATGACCGGGTGGAAATATTGACTGACTGCACTGAGACACTGAAATGCCTCATTGGACCACCGATGCAAAGCAGCACCGCCCATGCCATCAAGCAGACATGCGAGGAACTCAGGGCTGACTCTGGGCTACTGGTAACGGTACGCTGGATTCCTGGACATCAAGGACATCCAGGAAACGAGAAAGCTCATGAACTTGCGAGCGAGTCTTCTTTACACCGTTCCCAGTTCATGCGGCCTGTAAGACCATATACGCTGCTTACTGATCCAGATGTGGAGGGCCGCCGTCGACATAATCGAAGGAGGCAGAAATAGGCAACTACTATTCCCCCAATGCGACAACCCCACACTTCTGTTCAACACTGGGGTGCTCAGTTGTTCCTCAAACGGGCACGGTCGGGGTTCGCTAATACAGACGACGTGGTTTCTTGATAAAAAAATTGCCCACCCCAGCCTACATCTTACCATGGAAACCTTTCTAACCGTGCTTCCGCTGCTGCGTTTTGTATACCAGTCCGATGCTTCGCCTGCAAAACAGACGTGACCCCCACAATCCGCCATCTCCTTTGGCACTGCGGTGGACTAGATCGGCTTCGCCCAAAATATTCACCCGCCTGAGTCCTCTTTTATGAGAACTCAATCAGGCTACGTGATGGGCACAATGCGAAGTTGGCCGCGTTGTGTCACTGCGTTTGCGAGGAGTTCATGGCCGGACATTATTAGCCCCCTTCTTTAACCCTGCGGTATTGAGCCATCCCAAAGACAAAATATTTGTAAGTCTGTCGCCCCATGCTCTCGCAGCTAGTTAGGTGCCTTTATTTATACTGTGTTCATTCATAATATTGCTATGTCGGTACCTTGCAAAAGGCCGCCAATCAGTGTTATCCCATGCTCTATATCGGCTCGTTTTGAATTTACTTAGAACGGGCGCGCGTAGTATTCGCCTTTAGCCGCTTTACGGTTTTCTTATCGACGTATCTACTTCAACAGCATTGGTTGGAATCAAGAAAGTTGACTGGCGTGCCACGTTGACAACCATTGCAATTTACTGTCGTCTAATTATGTTTCAGCTAGTAAGGTGCCTTTATTTATACTGTGTTCATTGATAATATTGTACCTTGTAAAAGGCCGCCAATCAGTGTTATCCCCTGATTAATTACGGCTCGTTTTGAATTTACTTAGAACAGGCGCGCGTGGTATTCGCCTTTAGCCGCTTTACGGTTTGGCACAAGGCGTATCGGTAATTTGTAAAATTTAGATAAGATATCTGGCTATCTTGTGCGTATGAAGTCGTGATAGATGTAATATGTTTTTTATTTCTTTGCACAAATTTCCGTCTATGCATGGCGTGAGCAGTTTTTTACATTTTGAGATGCCCCGAAAGGTAAAGGGAGATCCTAGCATTTCCAAAAAATACTCAAGAAATATGCTTTACGCTTTATTCTTCTCTTTCGCGCAATATATAACTCAAAAGTCAATGTCTTCAACAACCGTCCTAAACCGATAGTGTCACCGTGTATTGGCCAGCAGAGAAGGCTAGTGTTTGTTGGTTTTCAGTGGACTTTGAAGTGGTGAAGCAGCAAATGTCAAGATGGTTTCTTATATCGCCAGAACGTATGCCGGGGACAATATAGTTTTGATTTAGTTTAGATACGCTTATGTCCGCAAGTATTAGCCAGTTTTCTGTAACTCGGTCTGCGTGGTAGTATATAATTTGTACAACCTTCGGGCGAACACAAATTGTTAGGTTCTAAACCCCAGAACTCAGAGGAGCTCATCTCAATGTTCATCTCATTTATCTCATTGCATAAATGCACTATTATTGATGCAACTAAATGTAAGTAACTGTTCAAGGAATTTGTAACCCCTTTCGTTATCTCCGGTCGGTGGTCCCAAGACTACAGAGATTGTGGTTACTCTTATGGAGAACATGAAGCACTAAATATAGGTATTAACTGTACAAATGTTTCAACAATGGCGTTATTTATAGAATTTTATGGAAACTGCCGCACATCTGTCTCGTTTATTTTCGTGACGAAGGTGCTTAAACTGATACCCAGGCATTACGTGGCGTAGTTCATTCATAGTTATCATGATTTCTGTAAGTGGAATAAGTCAAATGCAACACTTAGCATTTGGAGTGTTTCTTAAGCCTCTGCAGTTTGGGCTACAGTCGTTAGGGCTATTACGCGCAGCAAAACAAACAGGAGACTTTGACCCAAAAACTCGAACAGGGAAACAGAGAATTCCATACTCTCAAAGAAGAACTCAGACAAAACGCTAGTGTAATTTTAAACTCAAGAAAGAATATCCTGAACTTAGGGCAAACTTCGTTAAAAGCCGTCAAGATCACCAAACCAAAGGTGCGCGCTCAAGGAAAAAGGCCACGCTTTCCCGCCCTTACATCCAAATCGCTAGGAAAGTGACGACACTTCTGTCATAAACGGGAAGCGACTGCACAACCGCCTGAACACAGCGACACTGCTTACAACGCAAGCAGCCGCTCAAATACAACTCCATGATTATCTCATAAATGGAGCGCAAAAACACCAGAAAATATCTTTATGCTTTTTCAGCACAAATGCAACACGGTAGGCAACAGCAGATAGAAGCTATGAGAAACAAATTTTACCCTCACTTTGTAGTGTTTCTCCGCCCCTGCAAAAACGCCCAGGGCATCAAATATTCAAACTAACACCTCAGTAATAGTTATGCAATAGTACTGTACATGCAACAGCAGATAGAAGGCGTAAAAAACGAATTTTACACTCACTTTAGTAGTGTTTCTCCGCCCCTGCAAAAACTACAAGGGCATCAAATATTCACACTAACACCACAGTAATAGTTATGCAATAGTACTGTAGAGGGCAGCGACAGAAGGTAGGAACTGCCGTCAATTACATTTACATCACGCCTTGTCAACCCGACACCATTGCAATTCAAGAAACTCGCTGCAAGACCTCCTTTCCTATATACTACGTTCACAATGAGCCGACTACAAAGAGCACGAAGGCCCTCATTAGAAAAACAATAGCTTCCACCCAGATCGACACGCTGCAAAGGGGATGCCAACAGATTGTCGCAAAGCTCCAGACCAGAAGCATCGCAGTGCGATTGCAGAAGCTCTTCATCGTGAACACGTACTGCAGGCCCATTGTCTCTGCTTACATTTACAAAACTGTCGTCGACATAATCTATACCATCGCAGCTGGAACCACGCTTCGCATGCTTGTTCACGTAAAACGCACCGCACCCGTTGGATACGATATAGAATATCTTCCTGAAGCCAACCCTATGAATTCCATCGAATAACAAGAACTTCCTGTGTTAATGAACAGACGACGCCCACAAGAAATGGAGGTCTGCGAACTCGAGATGCACACCCAGACGCGACCATTGCCACCCCCGGCATTGCGTGTCAGTGGTGCGTCACGGAACCAACACTGGAGGCGGACCTGCCCAGGATAATCACCATTGTGTGACGAAACATCTCCCAGGCGACCCTTTGCACTGATAGCATGAGACTGGGGTCGTTTTTGATAACACCGTAAATGGATCAAGACCAGCCTTGAGGCTGCAGGAGATGGAGAATATGTAAAATGTTACGACAACCTAGTGCAGGGCATTCTCGACAACGTCTTGAAATGTGCGGAAACTAACTCTCGCAGTCCGAAGAGACCAGAAGCCCACTTCCCGAAAATTCTCGCATGAAGGACACGTATACAAAACATTAAAAAAAACACAATAAGAACTCCAGAGCTCGCCTGAGTGCAGGAAGTATTACGAGGCTAGCAGAGGACCATGCTAACAAATTATAACATGACCGATGGCACAATATCTGCGTACGAATGAAAGAAAGCCCCCGTCTCCGCAAAACATAAAACTACCTAAAGTACCTCCTCGACCCCAAGTCAGGTAAAGCGGTCACAGGTCGCAAAATGGCCAGAATTTTGGTATATGTATACCGGCCGGAATCAAGGCGTCTTCGCTCAGCTTACACAACTCTTTGTTGAAACAGCCAGAAAAACCCTTCACCCTTCTTATACCGCCCAACCGGCCACAAGCTTGGGCGCCGTTATAGAAATACACTAGCTGAGGGTCAAGATTTCTGACAGCTGGAAAGAAAGGGCTTCCAGTTGTGATCAAGCACATCCCACCGCCCTTACGTAATGTATTAGAAACCTCAAGGCTAGAAAACTTTTTTGAAGTTACCGGACAGATCCACAACATGCTGTTTAGCTTCCCAGAGATACATTTCTTCCCAAGACGTCTCGCTCCACCTAAGGCGTCAAGTGATAAATGTATATGGTAAAGACAACCCACGAGGCGATACTGACCTTGGACCTCAAAGGAGCGTTCGATATTGTCCTGCACAAGTGACCCTTACAAACATAAACGACACCCGGTGTTTCGAACGAGTACGGAAGGAATCCTTCGCGAGCAAAACGGTGGTAGAAAAATATGATCTTGACCTTCACTTCTGAATATATCTACCCTCGGGGTAGAGCAACACCTCAGGGAGAAATTTTGTCGCCACTGTTGTTTAACCTGACACTCTTAAACTTCTCGGTCAACTACAGACAGTCGAAGGCGTAGAGCATGTGGTGTACACTGATGATATTACAATTTGAACATCGGGAGGCAATTTAAAATCGCGACCATAACACAAAAACCACAAGATGCAGCATCCCATCTAGAGAACAACACCCGTAGCTTCGGTCTTGAATGTTCCAAACAAAAGCCAGGGTTTCTTACACTAGACGGCCACAAACGCCTCAGCAAGGCTCGCCGCTCTAAGAGACCATCAATCCAAGTGGGTAGTCATGTGATCTTTCTTGTGGTCAACATTCGCATCCTCTCGCTGCACCCAAAAAATTAAGAACTAATGTCATAACTATTCAAAAACCTAATTCAAAATACGAACAAGTCAGTAATTAAAATAATTGCAAGAAAAAAACGTGGTATGACAGTGGGAGATAACGATAATTGTCGAGGCCTTCATAATTACACTAATCATTTACACCACATCATACCCACTTTTTTCGGCTCGTGAAACTGACGAGATAAACGTCCATAAATGGAAATAGGTTCTGGGCCGGCCATAATGGTCCACTACGCACAGACTTCAAAACTCCGTCTCTGTAACACTATCGATGAACTAATCTACGCCCATCAGATATGTCAATAAAAAAGGCGCAAAAAAACACAAGCGGGGTGCACGTTCTCCGACGCCGGGGCCTCCCCACGTATAGGCCCCCCGAGAGTGTAGTAAAGCACTCCTTACCGACCATTTGGCGTTCTAGAATAGACGTCCGTCTCATGCCGAGAAATATGCATTCAGCACAACATCGCGATCGCAGGTCGAAATGAACTTGTACCATGAAAGCTCACATATCGTCCATCCTGCTACACCCGGTTCTCTACATGGATGCTGCAGCTCTCCCCATACGTGGCGCCCGCTACAATCAAAGACGTCTCGTTGCAGTAGTGGCCGATGGGAATCTCCTCGTGTTTGACAATCCTGCCTCAGGTATTTTTCCTTCAAGTCGAAGAAGTCGCAATCGACTTGGCCACATACCAGTCAACCACAATGTCCTAATGAATTCATAGTGTCTGACCCCGCAGATGCATGCAGAAACTTCACCTCAGGAGTCGTCTAGGGGAAAGCACAGGTCAACCTACTCTCCCCCTCATTAAGGCACATCTGCAAAAAGTGATACATTCCAGCTGCTTTGGACCCGGCGCACCCATGCAACAGAGGCAATGAGCGAGCTTACGCGGATGCCAGCGTTGTTACCCACCTGGCCCATCAGTGTCGAGCCCCTCAAATTCGCCCTCCTCCACCCTGTTCCGGAACATCAATTTCAATCGCGATGAAACCGTGGATTACATACCCGACTGTCTGAATTTCCCTGATATCATTGAGCATTGTCGATCCGGGAGTCGATGACTACCCCATCCTTACCCCAACCTCACCAAGCCAGATAAGACAATGTTATTTTGACTGCAGACAAACACACTCATGTGTACAGTCAGACTCCATAAGTTTTATCCAACGAAGTTCATGAACCCCAAGTGTAAATTTAGTGGTGGAGATGGAACCGCGGAGCTATGAAATGGCTTTTCAGTCACAACACATGCTTCCCGCCCACCCCTTGTCCGGATCCTAGGATTGACACTCGCCCTCCCTTACTTTCAGATTAGGCACTCCAAGAAGCAACCAGTAACAGCAGCATCTCTTTCTGTCCCGGCATGCTCCTATGCCATGGAGGCAGGTCCTGCACAGCCCCTCCTTAGAGTACCAGCTCCTATTGATCAGTAGAGCCGAGGCCCTGCTCATGGAACTCGGATTTCCCTGAATAGAAGTCAAGGCCTCCTCTTCTTATCCTCCTCCTGTTCAAAAGTTCCAAAATTGCAATCCGGCAACATCTACAGTTTATGTGAAGAAACGATACGATGTTTTCTCAAGGAAAAGTTTTGTGGAAGGTCGAGACGCTACAATATAGGTCTTTGTTTTGACGGCACTTCATCTTACCAATAAGGCAGAGTTTTAAATGGTGTAAGGCAATTAGAAAGAGGTCTGCGCCACATCTTACTGATTTTTTCCAATTACGTAAGAACAGCACTCCCGATAGCTCGAGATTTTATTCTGTCGACGAGCAGATATTTTGCAATTAGCCTTTCAGAATAACTTCCATTGTGCCTCTTTGTTTTTATGTACAGCCAAGACAAGCAGTCTCATGTTCTGCTTTGTTAGAGGCTCATTCGCACACACTGGTTTGTAATGCTCAAAGGCGAGGGTGATGCTGTTTACCCTATGTTTTCTCGATTTTTCATAAAGAGCCTTGTGCTGGCTTGTTCTGCGAAGCAGACGATTATCTTTCACTCTCCTTGCTTCGCTGTTGGCACCCAAATGCACGTATCAACGAAATCCTTCTGGAGTGTATCGCCAATTTTCTCACGGAGTTTGATTACTTCTACCAGACCGCTCTTATCAGGTATGGCTTTGACTTCCACGTAGTTTATACACTGCTACTGCTCCATTTTGTTGACTTTGAGGGACAGTCTCGAGTTTTCAGCCTGTAATGAGGTAAATTACCTTACTTACTTCTATGCGTATCAGGGCTATCTCCGTGGTTAGACCCTTACCCGCTCACATGCATTGGAGCAGAAGTCCACGCCCCCTTTCAAGTCCCGTTGTTCAGCTGTGTTGTCCCGCATTAAACAATTCAGCTGCTTGGCTCGGTCATTCACGTCTTCAACTTCAGTCGCATCTTTCGCTTCTTTGCCATTTTTTTCTATGATGAACAATGACACCTCACACCCACCAAAAGCCACATTTGTTGGATTTTTTTGGGGGAGCAGTCCACAAATTATGAGGGCTATGTCATTTTCAAAGAGAGTGAACCCCCTTACGTGCATCACCAGAGAACAGTGATGATGCTTGTGCCAGTGGCGCACTTCTGCTAAACAGCCACTTTCTAAAAAGTGTATTGGTCAGAGAGATAGAGCTGACAGGAGGCAGCAATCGCGATTCAAGATGGACCAGGTTCAGTCTTGTGGGCTTGTTACTGGCGATACTGCGGACTGTCGCTCGTCTTTGTCTTCAACACCGGCGGTGCAACTAGTACTATCGTTGCCACATACACAGACGATGCTCATGCTACACAGCCATTCAGATGTAACTGAACTAAGCCCCCCGTTTTTTTAGTAGTGTTTATTTATGGCTTGAAAAATAGTCTATGAGGAAGTTGTCCTTCCGCTTCAAATAATTCTCTTCGCAATTTCAGCCGACTACAATCATAAACCAAAAGAACAACAAAATATTTTCTATTTTATTGATGCAGAGGATCACAAAACGATAATATTACAGGGTTGATGCTTTTCACAGAGTGCATGAGAGGTGTTAGCAACCCTAATCACAGATTATCGAATTGCTTGCCTTAGTGTCAATTTTGGGGCAGATATTGTGAAAAGCTTTTGAGCATTCAGCATCATCTGGATATTTGCCTTCAGTTTTTTTGGCTCTCTGAAAACAATTGTAATGTCTTTCACCTGAAAAAAGTAGTTTCTCAAACTAAAAAAGTTGGCGCAACAAATTACACGTTACTGCCAGCAAAAATTCTATAAAAATATATATTTAGTTGTTTTATTCAGTATATTATACGAACTTTGTGTAGTAAGCTAGTTTGAGCAAGTGCACTTTCTTCTGTAAATTGTTTAAAGGAAATAGGAAAGACAAGAAACGCCAAATACTAGGATAACGTGGCGCAGAAACAAGAGACGAAAACACTCAAGCTGGTAACGCAGTGTCATAAATACGAATTTGCTACACAAATATTTCTGGGTAAATGCCGAAACAATATTTGTGTGCCTTACCCGGAAGGTTTTGTGAATAAATTTGGGTATGTTGAGACCAATGACATGCAAAGTTACGTCTATATTGCATTTCAAGTTTTTTTAACAAAAATCATCAACTGAAGAGTGCACAACTAGTTCAATTGTTCAATCCAGGTAAAAACTTGCACAAGAAATGTTTGGTTGAAAACATGGCTTTTTTTGTGTAACATTTTTTTCCTAGGAGGAATTCGTAACCTGATTACAAATATATACTTTAAATAGTTCACATGCAATATCAAAGGCAGAGTTGGCCGAGTTAAGCTAAACACGCGTTTCTAGATTTGTAAGCAAGAAATGTTTTGTAACTGCAACAAAGCGGTTATACGACACCTAAAATATTCACTGTTGCGACGTTTATTTTATATAAAGACACGATTTTTTGTACATAGCCAAACATTGCTTGATAAACTGCCTCAAATGTCGCTGTTAAAAAGAACTGCAGTAACATAGTGAATTCAGAGCTTTCTGTAACACCTTCCCAAGCATTGTCATGACCTTTTACATTTTTCCAAAATACAAACTATGACTAAAAGTAATTAAGATAGCACGCAAAATGCCAGATGCGCTTCACCCAATTAAATCTACATACCGTCGAGTCATCTGTATGCACAGCTAGTTAAATAGTGCAACTTTAAAACTAATTTACTAGTCTAGAAGCCTGAAAGGAGTTTCTTTTTAGAAAAATTCTGCAGAAATATAGAATAAGTTAGAAATACAGTGCCAGGCTATTGTGTTCAAGTAGAGCAGATAGGTTAAATTGTGCTGTTACCATACGTAGTTATGGTAATGATATAATAAGCTTTCAAACTATACCAGTGCAAGGAAAGGGAAAGTATGTGCGGTGCGAACCAGCGTGGTATTTTAGTTTTCTATCAGACCTTTTTTGTGTTTGATAAAGACTGTACTACAGATTGTGAGAAAAGACCGGCTTGGTATTTGTTTTGCCGTGTTAGCTGGGAAACCTACAATAGAAGTTTATTTCAAATCGTTTCCTCGCAATGAAAATTCAAGTCATTTATCAAAACAGACTGCATACAAGGTATCATAGCGCACTCCGGTGGCCTGTATCATATTTCTTCTAGAAACGATCCTATGCACTAAACTGTGTATTGTGGGTAGTGTAAATGTGCTTTTCACTATCTTGAGTGTTACATCAAGTTAGTTAAAAATATAACACACAAAAAGCTTCCCGCCATTATATTCAGACTTAAAAATTAAACGCAAGGCCTAGGAGCAAGAACAAAGAATCAATAAACACAGGCTTAGTTTACCTACGCAATTTGTACTTGCAATACGCGTTTTCGTCTTGGTTCTTTCACTTATTTGATAAAAATGTGTATTTATGAAGTGCGGAATCTGGTTTTAGGAAAGTAGCCCGCTTCTGGCCGACAGGGTAACCAACTATGTTTATAAAGTGTTCGACAAGTTTGTGCGAGAAACAAAAAAAGATGAAAGAAGCACATTCTCGGGTCAACTGTGGGGGTTTTAAAAATGCCAATATTGGTGTGATTCCATTAAGACATACCTGCATTGATGGTGCTTGAAATGAGCGCCAGAATAATTCTTCTAACTTGTACAATTTTTTTGTCTAAAGCTTAAAGATTCAAAAGTGACTGCATCCGAACTTTTCGGGCAAATACCACAGCTCAGCATAGCCAATCTGTATACCAAGAACATACTAAATTATGGAGCAAGCTGGACTGTTTAATGCTGTGGCCCGTGGTAGCTTAGAGACCCTTTGCCAATGTCGGGAAAGTATGTTGACGAATTTAAACACGGGCAATTTAATACATTATTTTTTTAAAGATTTGGGCCTCAAAGCACCTCGAATGCAATACCCTATTTTAAATGTATGCAGTCAGTTTGGAGAATGGCGGTCATATTTTGATACGAAAATCAGCCTATGATGTCAACACAAATGAAATAATTCATAATGTTATGTTCTGCGCCAGACTAGTACTCGGAGTTTATCCTGTGAAAAAAGATGAAGTGGTGCAAGAGTCCAAAAAATTGGGGAATATGAGCAGTAGGGCAGATGTCTGAAGTCAGGTGTAATTGCATTTTGGCTGTCGTGTTGCGGTGGTGTGATTGGAGTGATTTTTGCCAATGTGTGTTCGACTGCATGTTTTGGGCGTTAGCTTTATGCAAACAAATATTCAGTCTTCAGACGGTAGTAATACCCTATCTTCGCTCTTCCGTTCGTGCCTTGATATGTTGGTTTTAGACATAAGTTGGGTATGATACGATGTTCGTCATTGCCCCAGCTCTCTTAGACCCTCTCAGCCAACTTAACATGCGACCACTAAAAGCTCAACGAACGGCGTTTCCTAATGTGGCTAATGTGTGATTGGCCGTAAGTGCTGGGGCCAGGGTTCAGCAAACAAATATTATGATTTGATTGATTATTCGTGCAGTTATCTGAAATTCTAAAACCACTCCAAGCTTAGAGGTGCATCCTATGTGTTCACCCGACTGCAGATTTCATCAACACTGCCTTTTCACATAAAATACAAAAGCAGCATACAAAAATAGCTCTTTCACTTCTGACTCAATATATTCCCAATGTTCTTTCAGTATTAAACAATTATGAGTATCTTTAGGCGATGCTACTTGCGTGACTCTTGAGAATAGTCGAAGGTGTTCTTACCACTGCTCCCAGAGTTGAGCAGATTACTCAACGAATAAGGCCACCATTCATTTTCACTGCCTTGGGTGAATGAGGCAAATGGACAGTTTGAGCTATTGTGAATACATGTCTGCTTTTGTAGTGCATACTTACGTTTTGGTAGAGTTTTGTTGTATGTGATAAAGATTCCACAGCTGCCCTTTGAGTCTCGAAACACCATCATTTCCACCTTTTCCTCAGTCGCCTCTAAAATAAATATAATGGTATGACATACATATTAACGAAAGGTTGTTAGAGTGCACTAAAATGATTTCTTCAGCGCACGTAAAGAGGAACGTCGCGGCTTTCGCTGTTTGAGAACAACTCTGGCGTTGTTCTCAACTAACGCACGAGTTGTTTTGATATCATGCACAGCTTGCATAAAAAAGGCCTAAAAACATTTTTGTAATACAATAAAATATATACAATGTCTGAAATGTGAATTTGGGTTCAGAAGCTGCTACATCGATATCACAATATTTATCACGTCGGCCTTCGCTAACGTTCCCGCTTACCAAAAATCAATCTTTTGTGGGTGTTTATGTGTGTTATGGTTGTTTATTTGAAGTATGATATGAAGGTATTACTTATATTTCTGCTATGTCATTCACTTTAAAAGTTGAGTTTTAGGGCAGCCTTCTGATGCACCAAACATATTTTATTGTGACATTTCAAGCTGCCCATTTGTGCTTAGAGATATTTTTACTCTCAGTGAACAGACACAATGCCATTAGAATTTTGTCATTTTTTTCATCAAGCGTACACATTGGTTGTAGTCTCAGAAGTCGCAGGCTTCACGCTCAAACCCGGCTTATTTATGTTAAGGTAATATATTGCAGAATCTCAAAAGTGGGCGTTTCGAAGCCTTGCACAAGATATTTAATAAATATTACTTTCCAAAAATGTTTAACGAAGGGCTTACAGCTCGGCTCTCCAACGTTTGTTAGGCATTTTCTGGTGCAAACGCCATTTTATCTTCTGGATCGAGACGTAGGCATTCAAAAGTAAAGCAGCAGTTCCAAATAAAAAAAATACAATTAAAATACGATCCAACTGGCTTGACAAACAGTGCAGTATGCCTAATATCTTTTTTTGTGTGTGGATATTTCTGAGTTTTATATGTGAAGGCATAAACTTACATATTGTATTAGAGGTAAACAGAAGTAGCAATGTTAGCCCTTTAAAATAACACGTGTACAATAGTAAGATAATTAGGCATCGATAACAGCTTGAGCGCACGGTGACACTGCGGCCTTTTTCGAGCAGGCCGCTTTGCAATCTCTGTCCCTGGTGCAATAAACTCAGTACCTATACACGTAGGTTCAGAGTGCTTTTCCGCTCACGCATGGCCCCTTCACCTCAGGAGAAGTGGCATCTTTTATGGTGCTGCTCTTTGCATATAAGTGGATGGGAACATCTCTGCCGTTCGCTTGGAAGGGATGGTAACCGTGTGCCAGAGCAGTCAAACAACTTTGTTTAGGTATACAGGTGGCATATCTCGTATCTCTGCAATCGACGGGTGCGGCACTCGGAACCACTTGGACTCTTTCTCGGCGCTGGAAATTCATATATGGCCAGTGCGACATCTACGACAGTCACTTAGAAGGCTTGTAAGTGGTGTGAACATGTATTCAACACTGCCTGTTTGTCAGGTATACACTGTGCGTTCGCGGATTCGTTTGCCAATCGCAACTCTAATATACAGTTGCAGGAGTAAATACTGCATCCTAGAAGCCCAGATAAGGATTATCCGCCGCCCATTATTTGGGCAACAGGGAATCTTTCTATGTACTTCGTTGGTGAAACGACAGCCTGAGTGGCTGGGCTAGTAGCTTCTTTTCGTATAGTTGCTCTAATTTTACGCTACAAAGGGTATATTAAGAGCACAAATATTTAAGCTTGAGTTTGTTCCGGCCATGCTCAGAGAAGGTGTTTGCAAAATAACCGAGCCCACTTGGGCACACTTCTTGTGAGGAGCTCTGGGCGATGTCTAGGCTTGCGCCAGGGCTTCCGCCAGGAAAAGAGCTCAAATACAATACCAAGAAAATAGTTTCCGTGCGCCGGTGCCGCAAGTTGGGAACACAGGATAGCTGGCGTTACAAACGCAGAGTTTTCAAAGCCCACGGGCGTGGGTTACAGTGCCGTCCTAACGCGGTTCAGTTTCAGAGAGATTTGAAAAGCTGCCGAAGAAACGATCCGCACCAGCCAGTATTGCAGTACTTACAGCGGAAATTTTTGAAATCTATGTGTAGTACAACAGCCGAGGCTCCGATGAAGAAAAAAGGGCCGGCTAATGTGCTGTTTCTGCATCCTCGCCATAGTGCGAGCTACGAAAAAATTTAATAAAGTTGAACTGTTTTATTGTTCCTATAAGTGCTGCCTCTCGTTTTGTGCTTAAAGTTTGCAGCTTCATTTCTGTGTTGGAAGAAATTGTATCATTTAGCGAAATAAGAACCATAAAATGTATTGACTGCGTAAGAAGAGGGTTTAATATCAATAGGTAAAATGAAACAAACCAAATACTGGGTACAAAACTCTGCAACAAATGATTTAAAGCTAAAGAAAATGGTTTTTGAAAAATGTTTGCGCCGACAGCTGAAGACCAGGTGTTCCAGAATATTGTGTGCCATAAGAGAAAACCGGAATGCCAAACAGAGACAAATCAGAAGTTAACCGGTACGGTTAGTAGTGCACAAAGGGGCTCATTCCTTATTCTATTTTCCACGTCTGACACTAGCTTCCTGTGGTCAACGCTGGTACAGACTGAACATTTAGGTGTTCCAGAAAAAGGAGAGCTGTGTTAACACAAAAAACGGAATTTCACTACGAAGCTACGTTTATGTTGAAGAGCGCCTTTGTGCTAGGCATGGAAATGCTTAAAGCAACCATGACTGCAAAAACAAGTCAAAATTATTTTTCACGTGCTAAAAGGAGGTTAAGGTTTGTAGTCAAACACGCTGTTTCGGAGAAGTGTAGTGCAGATTTATTTTCCGCAGTGAAAAAAAAGTGCAATAATGAAAGCATTGACAATTTATTATTCTTCTAAATCTATTGTTTTCTAGTTTGGCGTTTAAATTAGAGCCTAATATCGACATCCGAAGTGCGTGAGCTTAAGAACATTCGTGCTTGCCTAGAAATAACATTATTCATGCTGTAAAGTTTTGGGAAACGTTTTTTATTTTTGCGGGGAATGCAGTGTACTAAATGTCTTGCATCAGCCAAGCCACAAACAAAATGCTGTTTTTATTTCCAGAATACCCAGCATTTTACCGATTATAAAACTGCTCCTTGCTAATAAAACCGCACTGAAATATTTATGGCAGAACCTAAAATATTGTAAATTTCGAATAGTTCTTAATTATTATTATTGTTACGTTTGTGTTACGAAATGTGCACACATTTTTACTTGTATAACACTTTAAAAATGTAATTTAAAATTGTTCTCAACATTTTACAGATAGGTCTGTGGTTGTTGGATATTTCCACATAGTTTTGTTTTCAATTTATTTGTTGTAACACGCTCGATAAATACGTAAATCATGGTGGGCGCGATCAGCGACACTCCTAATACCGAGACACTTCATTCACAACAGAACTTCCGGTGGTAACGTTTAAATAGTGACTGAAAACTTTTCAGTACAATTGGCCGCGAAGAGTAGGTGTAGCTCTGGCCTGTGACGCCCTTTTAGGCTACCAGGCAAAACGTTTCGTGCACTTTTCGCGGAAGCACTCTGCACCAACCATCACTGCCATAGCTGTTTTCTTGTCAATTTGCGGGTTGTATTAAAACGCAGTTCCTTGCCAAAAGGCTACCGATTTTCGTCCTTGTCGGCAGTACACATATTCCCCAAGGACAAGCTTGTCCCTGTGGTGAAGTCAAATATTCAGGCCTCCACTGGCATGCCAAATTTAAGATGCTCGTCGGATGAGGAATGTGGCAGTTCAAGAGCAGCGTTTACCAATGCGTGGTAAAGCTTCTGCGATAGTCTGGGTCACATAACCCGAAATCCGTCAAACGGCAACGTTTCCTAACTGTGGTTTCTCAACCACTGTTTGCATGTATTGTGCGCTTTCCGTAATCAAGAATACATGGTGTCGTGGCAACCCCAGTTATACACAAACTTGCCCCCGGCGCTATGCTGCTGGTGGGAGAGGACAAAAACGACTACGCTTCTCGGAGTCGCGCTGCCAGTTACTCAAACGCTTCCCAGCTTATTTGGACTTGTAAATGGGTGATAATATACGTATTGTTTCCGTGTAACAAAATCATCCGCAAAGTTCCAAAGGCTCAAGTATACCCCTGTATTGTCAATCGAATGTTTTCCCAGTCGAACGTTTTAAATGCTCGACCAAGAAATGCTGGGAATGGTTTTGTAAGGATGGTATCTCGCTATGTTAGTCTCTTTCTGATAGGAAATTTATTGCGTATGTAGTGTTAGCCTGCCATGCTCTCCTTATTTATGTCTTGAAGTAGTGTTGAGAAGGTGTTTTGAATGGGTCACGGACCACACAGGCGGATTGGAACGCGGTCAACGCATCGAAGACTATATTTAAAAGAATGAAGGAAAAGCACGAGATAGTAGACGGTGATAAGAAGAATGGGTTTGGGTCACACGGAAGCAGAGTCAACACTTCGAACATACGCGAAATAGTCTCGCGGTTCGTAGCTACCAGAGCAATATCTGATTTGCAAGTCAGCTAACGTTCCGCCGGGATGCGATTCCAGCGGCTCAAACAGCAGGAGCGACAACAACCAACAGCCGGGATAGAGGTTACGCAATTCGCGCATCAGCACCGCAATCACGCTGCCCAAATTCGCTTTCGAGCCTTGAAGGGTGGTAGCGACGGTCCAGTTCAAGGTGGCCAACGCCTCTGACGGGGTACATTCCACGGCCCGCGCCCTGGTCCGCCGCTTGGACTCCAGCCGCTGTAATTCAAGCCATAGCGATCACTTTCGCGCGCTCCTCTTCTTTTCGTCGTCGATGAATCTTCGCCGTCTCAATTGAGTGGCCAATCATTACATCACCCCCACCTTAAGAAAGCTTTTAGGGGACTAAACAACTTTTCTACTAGTCACTTGGCAGGAGCTGAAATTGGTCACGTGTCACAGCGAACCCATGCACAGCATTCAGACAAAAATAAATTCAGTTATATGATAGCTTCTCCCCCTATTTGTCCACGGACGGAGTATAGAAGCGGAAGCAAGGTTTGTTCTCAAACTATCAAAGTCACTTGCTTGCATAGGCCCGTCTCATTGAGCGTGTACGCAGCAGAAACTTGTCAGTCGTTCTTCTGCTGCAGATGTGGCTTGAGTGCACATATTCTTAACAGCATTTGGCAGATACGGCGAGTAGAAAGTTTCTAAAATTATCCAAAGCCATGAAACCATAAAAACAAATTAAAAGCAATCTTCCGAATACCCGCATCTCAAGGCTTGATGCGCTCATGTGCTGCTCGGATAATAGACTCCTGGATCATATTCGGCACTATGATCTGCTTCAACGTCTTTCCCGCTGAAAATTGGCACTCTCTATATAATGACGCTTCGCTTTCAAGAAAGTGTAGTCTTTCCTCCCAACTGTTAGGTAACAGGACGTCAAAGTATAGTTCTGGGCTGCTCTTGAGTTTAGTGCAGCTCGGTTGAAAAGGAGTTCACGAAGACGCTGCCACGTTAAAACGTGTGGTCTGCAGTGCTTCAGTCCATGCAGCGGCGGGAATCAGATACCAAGGCTCCGAACGCAGTGTTCGTTCAAGGCTGCTCATCGTATTATCACTGTCCCCAGCAACTTGATACTCCCAGTCACAATCTGGTTCGTGAGGCTCCCTGGCGCCTTCAATCTGGCCTAGAATCAGGTCGTACATTTCACTACTCATGGAGGCTGCGATATTCTCCACCACCAAATACGGCGTTTAGACATGCATTTTGCCTCTGTGTGTTCCTGGACGCAGCCGTGAAGAAAAACTCGGCGTGTCATCCCAGTCAAACAATTGTCGTCGAGAACATCCCGGCTGACGATGGCTGTCTCGCTTCAAGTTTCTCGGAGCACACTGCCGAATTTTCCTACCACTCGTTGAGGAACACTGCAATTCCCTTGATGAGAAATGCTTAATTTCTACCGCTGGTAGTATTACAGTTTGAGCGACATCGAGATACGCTAACATCTGGCCTCTATGGGAGTTGATTTTTGAGGCTCTCCTTGGAGACTCGTAAATTGCACATTCGGTCAGTTTGTCTTGATATCCTGATCCGCTTCGACAATTGTCGGAACTGTCACCTGGCATTCCACACTTGAAGAAGTTTGCATCTTCCTTGGTCACACTGCGACAGTCTTGCGCACTTGTGTCGACAACGATCGCATAAGAATGCTTCTGTGTTGCCTTGATCCGGTGTGTTGGCTGCATCCTTCGTCATTCCCGGCGTGTCAGTTGGAAGCTTTCCTAAGTTCACAAAATTTTGCGCCTCCACGAAACGGTCCGTGACGTCTACAAAGATATCCTGGGTGGCGCACTGGCGTTCCTTGAGGAAGACGACGAGTCTCGGGTGGCAACAGTACTAATGCTCTGAAATTAACGATTCGCGGAAACCTTCGTAGGTTTTCGAAATGTTGGCGATTTCCACCCAATGGTCGAAGTAGCTCGAGAGGTTCGCCGCAAACTGTCTTCCCGTCTGGCCGTCTTTAGTCCGGCCTTTCCGAAACTTCTCCTGGCGCCCAATTCCCATGAATCTGAACCGCTTGTGCAACGCTTTCTTGAACCTGGTGTAGTCAAGCGATTCTCCTGCAGTCATACGACCAATCATGGTCAGCGCTTCCTGAGACAAGCACACAATGCGACCTACGGCCCAATTTTTCTCCGACCACCCCTGTCCAGTCCCCACGTGCTCGACGCGCTATAAGTATGCGTGTCGGTCATCGCGTCTTTCATCAAACACAGATAGGAGCATATCCGGGATGACGTCAGGCACATTGGGGTGGGTTTCTTTCCCGGCAATAGCGGTGGTGGTGTGTTCCGACACTTGTTGAAGACGCATCTTCCAAGGATTTGCATTTCCCTCTTTGCAGCTTCCTTGGCTTCCTCGGCACCTTGTCGCTGTCCCTCCTTTTCCAATTATGCAGCTGTACTGGCTATCTCGGCAGCTTCCTTGGCTATCTGGCAGCTTGTCGCCGTCCCTCGTCTTCGCGTTCTGCAATTTCACTGAGTGCTTCTCTCTCAGCTGCCCTCTCTGCACGCTGCTCCACCCGCTGGCTGTCGATCAACTGGCAAAGTTCCATCCTGAGAGACCCAGCTGCACCCCGTTAAGATCTACGTTTCCCAAATCAGTCTTGAATGACGTGTTCTCACAGCACTCCACTTCTTCCCGCACATTCCAAGGGTGATATCGTGGCAGGCTCGCCACATGGGTAATAATGGGCCACGAACCACGCAGGCGCACTCGAACGCTATTAACACGTCGAATACTATATCTAACAGAATGAAGGACATACACAAAAAAGTAGATAGTGGTATGGTATGTTATAGACCAAGACGGGTTTGGGACACACGGAAGGACAGTAAACTGTTTGAAGGTACAGAAAATATAATCGCAGCTCGGAAGGGGCGAGAGTCATGCATGATAAGCAGGTGAGCTCATTTTTCGTCGCGTAGTGATTCTAGCGGCTGAAATAGCAAAAGCGACAGCACCCAACAGCCGAAATGGATCGTCAGCAATCGGCTCACCAGCGCCGCGATGTCGGGAATCAGATGAGCACTCGAGCCTTGGCATAATGTAGCGTCCGCCCAGTTCAAGGAGGCCCAGGTTCTTCACGGGGTACTCTCCACGGAGCGCGCCCTGTTCCGCCGTTTGACTCCCAGCCCATCTTTCAAGCCCTCGCGATCACGGACACACGCTTCTCTTAAAAGCTCTCTCTCTCTCTCCATTGCCCGGTCAATAACTCGCTTCGCGATTCATCACAGTAAGATTTCTTTGTTCTCTGGTCCTTTTTATGCTTCTAGTACCTCTGGTGTGAGTATAAAATCAAACGCTTTGTCATAATTTATAAATCAGAGGCAATCTGGGATAAGAGGGTAAATACAGGCTACGGTTTATGTATTTTAGCGGACGACATCCCCATACTAAGATCCACTGGTCCTCTTCTGTAAGCCGGACTACACTATGTGGCTATGCGTTGATTACAGGGAGCTATCAAACGTCTGGTTGCTGACAGTGAACCGATACCGCGGATCGACGTCGTTCTTGCACAAGTCAGAATTACTACTCAAAATTTCATTTCACGAAAGGGTACCGGCAGATTGCAATGCCGAGCAAAATCCGCTTTTTCAAAAGCCGTGCTAAATGCCGTGGAAAAGCTGCATTTTCGCAGCAGTCAGGGATTCTACTAATTCAAATCCATGCACTTTTGAATCAAAACCGCAATCGTGGTATACGCTAGACATATGCGGAAGGTCTCTGAAGGCACCCCAATTGTGTGTACTGCTTTGACGACGACTTTATCACAACTGAAAGCTGCAGTGAGCACTTAAACGTCTTACAGAGGGTTTTTCGGCAAATTAAAAACACGAGGTTCACCATCTTGTCAAATATATTTGGAAACATGGCAACGCAGTGTCTCCTTTTGAGGACACAAGGTAAGGGATGGTCGAGTAGAGCTAATGAACATGGCGCTGCAAAAAGATCCTTCGTTTGAAACAACCTCAGATCTAGAAGAATGTGGCGTCATTCGTGGAACTCGCGGAATTGTACGGTCAGTTTATCCTTAAATTCGCTGAAGAAGCCAAGCCCCTTAAAAAATAACCCGTAAGACCGTAAGAAACCCGATCCAGTGGAATGAAAACCACAAGAAATCTTTGTCGGTCCTTAAGAAAAACATTGTTCTGCTCCTTTCCGGCAAGCACCAAACAATTCGGACATCTTTGTTTCGCAACTGACCCATCCGACCAGAATATGGGTGCCGTCCTGGTACTGGCATTCATCCTGTATCATCCTGTATGTGTCATCTTTTTTTGTATGCTATGCTAGCCGTGCCCTATTCCCTATAGTTAGCATGTATTCAAATGGCGAACGAGGATGCTTAGCGCTGCACTGGGGAGTAAGGAAGTATCACCTGTACTTATGCTTCAACGAATTTGTTTTGCGAACCAACCACCAACCTTTAAAGTATCTGGAAAGTGCGAAACATTTGAAGATCCGCGTCTTTCAGTTCTTACAGGAATACTCATTACTGTTCAGTACTGTAAAGGGCAGTCACAAGGTCGGTGTTGATTTTCCCTGTAGTGTGTGAATATCCGCGAATGTCCTTCCCCCACCAGTGCGTGTTTGTCGGTGAAGTGGAGAGGGGTCGGGTTGGGGAAGTGTGTGTGTCTTCGCCAACAACTTTCTTAGAGGGGGAGACATGTTATCAAGTACCACAACTTTCTGCTCTGAGACAAGCGGGTATTAGAGAACATAGCCAACTACTATTGCGTGTGTATGCGCCACGGAAAAGAAAAAGAGGAGAAAAAAAGATGATTCCGCTCTGGTAGAAGACGGGGTGCTCTGCGCTTGGAACGCGGAGGTCGTGAGAAAGCAAGAGGCAGCCTTTCGATGGGACGCCGTTGTTCCCACTACTTTTGCATGACCATGGTGCCCCCGTGATGGCCTAGAAGACGTCACATAGAGAAACGAAAGAAGGGACCAGCACCCCACCCCCCGATGGCGTTTCATAAGGTTCCTACAAAGCAACAGCCAAGCTGCAGCTAAGTTCCGGCTACCCTGAGCTTTCCCGACCTTAGAGCTCGTAATCACGGGAGTCCACTAAAAGGGACTCCTCTTCTGTCGTATTATATACGACGAACAATATTTTTCCGCACTTGACACATGCAGAACGATAAACGACCGCTTAAGAAGGATGTCTTACCTTACAAACAAATTTTCACGGTCTCATCTGGTTCATATTATGCCACATTCATCTTCACTGAAGCTTTTCTCCGTTGTGGACGTTAGATAAGGGCAAAACTTTCCTTCGTCTTAACCATAGTGTGTGTTCGTCATAACTGGTGTATCGAGATATATATACATATATATATATATATATATATATATATATATATAAATATATATATATATATATAACACATAAATAAGGCTAGGCAGTCGAGAAAACCTCGGAAAGCAAAGGGGAGGATGTGGTAGATCATTAAAACAGATTAAGAATTTGGAAAGAAAGAAAGAAAGTGAAGAAAAAATGCCCGCCAGGTGGGATTCGAACCCACGACCTCCAGAATACCGGTCTGGTGCGGTATTCTGGAGGTCGTGGGTTCGGATCCCACCTGGCGGGCATTTTTTCTTCACTTTCTTTCTTTCTTTCCAAATTCTTAATCTGTTTCAATGATCTACCACATCCTCCCCTTTGCTTTCCTAGGTTTTCTCGACTGCCTAGCCTTATTTCTGTGTTATTTTCAACGAGCCCCTCATTTCCTATTCTGATTCATTATATATATATATATATATATATATATATATATTTATATATATATATATATATATATATATATATATATATATATATATATATATATATATATATATATATATATATATATATATATATATATATATATATATATATATATATATTAAAACGAGGAAGACTAGGCACCATCGGCGTAACGCTACCAGCGCCGCTACACAGCGGTGAAGTGAAAACAACAGCTAGCGGAGCGTATTCCCTCATGCGACCTGCATCATCATCATGGCAAGACTCAAGATCATCATCACCAGTCTGTTGTCACGAGAGCTGAGCGCGCACGGCAGAACCCCTTCGGACTCAGCTGAGCCTCTCTGCGTTTCAACGCCTTGCTGCCGTCCTGCCAATAAACCTCGCCATAATATATATACATATATATTTATAAGGAATAAAGGGTTATCAACCAAGAAAACCTCGAAAAGCAAAGGGGAGGTGTGGTAATCATTGAAAGAGATAAAGAATTTAGAAAGAAAGAAAGCGGAGAAAAAATGCCTGCCAGGCGGGATCCAAACCCAGAACACTCCAGAACACCGGTCAGGTGCGATGCACACACACATATATATATATATATATATATATATATTTATATATATATATATATATATATATATATATATATATATATATATATATTTATAAATATATATGTATATATATATATATATATATATATATATATATATATATATATATATATATATATATATATAAATATATATGTATATATATATATATATATATATATATTTAGGTATGTATATATAAGGATTGGCAGTAAGAAAAACGTGGGAAAGCAAAGGGGAGGATGTGGTAGGTCAATGAAACAGATAAAGAATTTAGAAAGTGGAGAAAAAATGCCTGCCATGTGGAATCCGAACCGACGACCTCCAGACTATCAGTCTGGTGCGAAGACCACTACGGTACCGGCGGGGCGATATCCCCTCCACTTTCTGGGGTATTTATGTCAATGTAATTTTTTCCTGGGCTTGGGGGTGACGATGTCCTGGCTTCTGCAGTGACGATGTCGTATCGGCTCGATTGACTAACAGGCGTCGCGGTTCCAACCGATGGGACAATGCATTCAAACTGCAGAATGTCGCAATTTCGCAGATCGAAGTGGTTCAGACAAGGTTTCCCAACCACCACAACGACAAACCTGTTTGAACCAGCTTTATTAAACAGCTGTTTCGAATGTTGGGCACTTCCCTAACTTTGTCGGAAGGAGCCCAAAATTCGTAGCCGGAGTGTAGCAAGTAGACGAGAAGTACTCCACCTATATCGAAGATGTCATGACACATGCCATCGAGCTGACAAGGACATGTCGAAAAAAGACGAAGTGCAGCACAACCGGAAGGAGATCACCACGTTGGCCTTTATTACGGTGGCAGTTAAGAAACATAGTGCCATTGAGGATGCACAACCATTGTGTCAACTTTTGAACCACCTGTACTCCATTCGCCTCAAACAAGATTGTTCGCGTCAGCGCTTCTTTTCGGATTTCGAAATCCGTACTCTTGCCCGAAAAAAAATACATGACCAGCTACAGCAGCGTGACGCTACCTGCATCAGAACTCCCATATTCATAAACATTGGGTGCGGGACATAGTAAAGGAGGTGCTGGTGTGTATTACCAAAGTTACACTGCTTTGTCGGTGTGCTCTGCAACACTTCCAGCCCTGCTCTGAATCGGTGTCCAGACCAACCTTGTCCATGGCACCAATCGTCAATCTGACTTATCACGGCTACTTGACCGCTATTTCCGCACGTTCGGCCACAGCGGCTGCATTTCCATTGTGTGAGCAACTCGTCGAAAAACCGACTGGCCAGTGTGCTACTGCTCACATATCACATGACACATTTCTTGTATTTGCGACGACACCAGATGAAAGAGTGCAGGATCTCCTCACCGTACGAAAGGAAAGTTTAGTTTGGCGATGGCCCTTGTCAGCGCGTGTCCTCCCCACCACCGCGTAAAACTTCGCTTGCTCATAACGCCAAAAACTTTCTCGGGATTCCCCTCCCTCCGCTCGACGTCGATCGCCTTCGTTCTTCACTCATGCTTTGCCGTCTCTCCTTCATGTCTTCAGTCAAAATATTACCTAACAACACAAGGAACAGTATAGACGCTGCAGTTTTGGAGCAAAAACTGCATTATTTGGACTGGTAAAAATTTCTCACAAACAGGGGTGATATAGATTGACTGTTCTTGTAGAAGGCTCTGAAGTGCAAGTGTTTGGCATACTAGAGCTAGTATTTTGGTGATTCTGGTTGATCGGTGCTTCCGCCGGCGAAAGGCCTAGACTCAGTACTGTGGCCCCTATTTATAATGGTTTGAATTGTCAACACAGCAGGCCACCTGCCTACTTTACCATGCACATATTCATTGGAGGACTCCGCCATTGTACGCAATGTGCTTTTATTCACCTTGTGCTCAGAAGCCTATTTTTGGATAAAACTTTCTTTCACCTTCCTCTACCATCTTTATCTTTCTCTACCGTGAACACAGCATTTCTATTGCTGACAATAAAAATGCCAGTTGTGCAGATTTGCCACAACATACTCAGAAACTGAATTGTAATCACAGCTACCATCACCATTCATAATGAGACCTGCAACTACCTATACTGAAAGGCATCAGAGAAGGAGACAATATCTATCCAGTGTTATTCACAGCATGTTTATAAGAAGTTTTTAAAAGATTGGATTGCTAGCGGTAAAGAGTAACGGTAATGGAGAATCCCTCAGTAACTTTGGATTTGCGGATGATGTTGACTTGTTATGTAACTCGGGGGACAAATTGCAAAGCATCCTTATGTACTAGAAAAAGAGAGTATAACCATGGACCTGACATTAATACTAATCAGTAATGATCAATTACCTCGGAACAGCACAGGGATTTAGGATAGGTGGCGAGTCAGTGGAAGTGGAAGCCAATTTATCTACTTAGGCTGACTTGTGACCCCGGAGACCATCCATGAGGCGCAGATAAATAGATGGATAACAATGGCATGGAGTGCATTCGGAATAAATTCTCACATAAGCAATGGCGGCCAACGATTGTCCTTGAAGAAGAAAGCGTCTGACAGCTGCATCTTACTGGTACCCACTCACGGGGCAGAAACGTGAATGCTCACTAAGAGAGTTGATCTTTAATTGAAGGCGACTCAGCAAGCAATGGAACAGAAGATGATAGGTGTAACATTAAGGTACAAGAAGAGAGTGGAGTGGGTAAGGAAAAATATGCGTGGTAGGGACATATTAGTAGAAATTACGAAGGAGTGGTCGTGGGCAGGGCCTGCAAGGCGAAGGCAACATAACAATTGGTCATTTGGTGTAACAGACTGGATCCCTAAGAAGGCAAACGTGACAGGCGGCTGCAGAAAGTTAGTTGGGCAGATGAGATCAAAAAGAATGCGGGGATAACTTGGTCGCAGTTAGCACCGGACCGGGATATTTTGAGGTTACTGGGAGAGCCCTTTGCCCTGTAGTAGGCATATACCGGCTGGTGGTGGTGGGGATGATGACGATGGTGGTGGTGATGATGATAATGACTATGATGATGATACGTCTAGTGTGCCAAACAGTAAACAAAAGGTTGCGTGGAATGAAGATAGATGGCAACGAAACAGGCCACTTATTCAGACACCACAAGTGGCTTACCTTGCACTTTGGAGGCGCAGCCCAGGTACATTTAGAAGTCAGTACAACGGGAGGCAGTAATTCGAACCGTAAACAGTTAATGATTATTACTGATATAATGGAAAATGAAATCAGTAGTTACTGGCAAATATTGGCATTACGACGAAATTATCGCCTTTATAAAGCCAAAGATGGGTGAAGCCAAGCAACAAAACCAATGGAAAGGGAAAAAAATCCTACAAGGAGTTGGAATTTTGCAATAGGAGGGGCTACAGACCGGTGTAAAAAGGCGTTGCAAGTACATATAGAGGCAAAGACAACTGGTATGACACCGGAGGTAGCTACGAAAAATGGGATATCTACCGGGACACAAGACTACAACTGCAGAAACTGGTGCCCGCAAAGATAAAAGAGAAAAGCAAAACATTTGTGGCAAAATATAGGGGAAGAAAAGCGAATTCAAGAATTTTGAGAACCACATAAAATCAATAAACGTGAGAAACGACATCCACCAAAATGTTTGATTGATGAGGAGGGAAACATTACACTGGAATAAGGCATTGGCGTATATTTATTGAGTGATTAGTGAGAAGTTTAGGGAAATAGATGAAGAGAAGCCGGCACCCGGAAGAATAGCATAGCCAAAGACAGCGGAACAAGTAAGAAAATTGTGCAGCCTTGAGTAGAAAGAAGCAGCAGAAATAGTTTGCTCCCAAGAAACAGTGGACCCGAACGAAATACAAATGCAGCTGATAAACCAACTAGGAAAAAAAACTGATCTTTTAGGAGGGGAATGGATGAGGTAATAGAAATCGAGAAAATACGAGAGTATTGGCTGGAAAGAAGATTGATTTTATTATATAAAGTCCAAGTAAATAAAGCAAGTAATTATCCAAACAGTCAAGTTAAAGTAACGCCAGTAGTGCACAGTTTTCTATTCCATGCTATAGAATCAGAAATTCAAGCACGGAGGAAAGAAAATAAATATCTGAGGTACTATAGAATGAAGTAAACAAGACAGGTTTTTGGATGATATGGTGATTGTGATAGCACAGCGCATTAAAATTGTGAAAGCGGGGAATTGACCATTATGTATTACGTCCTTGTACATTAAAGCGTCATGTAACATAAAGGGGCAGAACGCAAATAGAGAAATGCTGTCGGCTGCTGAAACTCTACAGCTAAGATGAAGAGACATTAAAGTTGCTTAGAACAAACTTTAAAGATTATATAGTGCGCGTAACATGGGAAGGTCAGACATGTGCACAGCAGGTCAATATCAATCGAGGAATGAAGCAGCGATGCCTTCTGAGCCCGACACTGTTTTTATGTTTCATAGTAGCATTAAGAAGTAACTGCAATGAAGTTAATTGCGCTTAAATGCAGAGGATCTGTGGCAAGGCGAAGTGCTACAACAGCGTATTCTGTCAATGTCGTATGCAGACAGCATTGTTCCCTCAGCTGATAGTCATACTGGAATGCAGTGGTTACAAACATTTTTGGCCAGAAAGCTGCAGACCGTGGGTTATTTTTAGCACTAAAATTATATATATTGGTATTCAATGCCCGAGAACTCCCTCACTGTCAATTAGGCGAGGCGAGTTACCCAGAGTCAAGAAGATACATATATGACGTGTCGGTAAACAAGGGGTCCTACTTAAGAAGTAAGGAGCACCTTAATAAGAATAAAAAAAGTGCAACGCAGCTTTAATAAATCATTGGGCTCGGGCGGGTATGAATATATAAAGTGTGAGTGGATTGTGGAAAGGAGTAATGGTTTTTGGCCTCTCGTTATCGAACGCAGTACTCTGATTAAAATCAGACGCTTTTTTACGCCTTGAAGTGAACCAGAGGACTGTCGGTCCTTGTAAAACACCCTAATGAGGCAGTACCGAGAGATATGGCTGGGCGTTGCTGAAGTTGCAGAAGCTCAGAGTAAAATATGTTTTCAGAAGAGGTAGAGAACAAAGGCTCAACGCAGGTGGGCTGCAAAACATTTTAGGTACCTATAGAAGAAAAGCTGGACACGTAGTGGTTAAGACAAACTGGAAGGCTATCTAGAAATGCGAAAAATACAGCGGAGAATCATAGAAAGCCAAGGTAACCGGAATAGAAGAAAACCAGGCGGAAACCAATAGGTGGAGACAAAAACGGAAGCTAAAACGCTTTTAAAGATGTAGAGGGTCGAGATATTGTGCACCAGAAAAAAAATTTTCCACGATAATTGCAAGGGCAGCACTTTACCTTTTGAGGCTGCAGAAGGTTGCTTGAGAACTGAGACTTTTGAAGAAAGAATACAAAATGATGGTGTATGCGTAGCGTCCACAAAAAAAAAACTATTCGTGAGATAGTTTTATAATGTGAGTTTATCCATCGAATCTCTAAAAAAGGCAAATTTCGCCAGCCTGAATCCTTAGGATTTAGTGGTTGAGCAGCGGGAGTTACCTACAAGCCTGTCGAAACAACTAAAGAAGATTAGAATACTAACCGAAGAAAAGCAGAGAGGAGAATAATGTGTAGGACAGGTGCCACTTGCCACAGAGAGCGTTTTCATCTCGCCCATAAAAATAGCTATTATTAAATTAAGAGTATAAAAGATACCTATATTATTTTTTTCTTGGTGAGATAGCATGCCATCAAAAATTATAAAAGGTATACCACAAGCATTCATTCAACCAATCACTCAAATAATGACATTTTAAGGGCTGGGACAGGCTGTCTCCGAAAACAGAGTACACAACGATCCTGCTAAGAGAGCTGCCGTGAATAATTTTCCTCGACCACTCCAACAAAAAAAAAAACGGCGAAGCCTACGTTGCTTGGCATCATATTTTCGACGTTTTATACGTAACTTCGCCCCACTTCGTATCCTCTGTACATCAGCTCTTATGCACCAGGATGCTTTTAAACAGACGGTTAACCGGCAATGATCACAGCTCCTAGTATGTTGCGCACTAATGCCAGAGCTTGTGGATTGCTTCTGTTCTTGAGCGCGACGCTCAGCATCGGAAAAGAGAAATCGCAGAGAAAAAATACATCCTAAGGAAGCAGTAAAGTAAAGCCGTCGTCTGGTGTATTCAAAACTATTACCTCTGCTTGTCAATTCACCATTGTTGCAGATAAACACACCCTCTGTTGACTATGAATGATAACAACCTTATCACGGTTCATATGCCGATGGATACCACGTCTACAACAGTTTGACTGACCGTTACGTGAAGAATCTGTGAAGAGCTTTCCGAAGCGGTTGCCCTTTCGCAATGTCCACTATCTCGCCCGTCGGAAGTTCACTATCTTGCCTGTCGCGCCGCTGAATGATTATCCAGCAGAGGGGGTCAGAAAGTTGCCTTCGCTTCAGCGGCCGATACTTACTGCCGAACTTTATTAGGCCGCTTTGTGGCTAGGCGGCACCACTAAATAGTGAGTGCGACACCACCTTAAGATTCCGGCTTACGAATAGCGTACTCTACAACTACAATCACCGTCCTTCGAGCCATGAATGAGTGTCTGTGCTTCATCGCAAGCACTGCCTTCGTTTAGCTTCAGATGATGGCGCAACCGCTGAACACCTTGAGTTGCCGAAAATGTACTCTGGTGCACGGGGGCGGTTTTTCTGGCGGGTCCTCTCCACAATTGTAGACAAGTGTGTTGTCTCTTAGGCATCGTGTCAGTACCGCATGCGAACTACGTACTCTCCTATCGATTTAGTGATGCAGGTACCTTGCCCTTCTCTTTTGTTTGAAAGAGTAGCCATTCACCACTACGGAGTACTGCGTTTAACATTGACTGGGTGCCATTGGATACTGATTGCTCTGAATCACTTTACTAGGTAAGAAGATACCCCACCACTTCTGTCAGGCTTGCCACATGGCCTTCTTCTGCGCAACATTGTCTGCGATATGAAATGCCTCGTATTCTGCAAAGTGAACGTGGCAAGTTCCAAAATTGTTACAGAGTTGCTTCGTGCTACCAACAGCACCCACAAAACTTGTTCTAGCTATCAACCTTAGAAAACCGGACTCACCGAACAGCACCTTCGCACACTCTCTAATATGCTCTGCATGTGGGTGTGCTGAGACTTTCGGTGTGCAGGGTGCACCAAACGTCCAGATGTCGGTGTGCAGGGACCACCAAAATCGGGAAGTTATCCTACCCTTCGACATTTTCTTACAATCGCACTGTGCAGCTCCCTACCAGATACTTACACTTTCTTTTGTGATTACGGCTAGCTACCCTGTTTGGCGCTCGGCACCATTTTTTTCATCGATTGTCATAAGAAGTCCGCCGCGTTGATCCCCAACCATAAAAGTAAATTTAAACAAGACGCGAATATGACCGAGGAACAGCAGATGGCCGGGTATGATGATACGCAGCACACCGTTTGCTCATCAGAAGGACATGAGGTCGTGCTTTTGACGATTGTTCCAAGAACAGGACTCCGCATTAAGTTCCTTCACAAGTAAGTAGGCCCATACGTCGCCATCGGCCAGATTTCTACAGTAATTTTTTGCGTGTCACCAGTTATTCCTTAAATAGACAACCGTAACCATAAACCGAAACCTTCCCGGTTTCCGCTGCGGCGGAAAACGTGTGGGCATCAGAGATGTTTTTTCAATATATTCCCATGTTAACACGGCCTCATCATCATTCATTGTCATAACCAGGGGGGTTTTCTCAGCGATCACAAACAGCCATACGCCTATTGTCATATTGATCTGTGCATAACAATCATCATCGTGCGATCGATCTGCTCGAAAAGTTAGGGGTCATCGGTCAAGTAAACACGATGTCTTGCAATAACCCGTCACGCTGAAAATATGCACCAATAGCATAACATGAAATATAATTCGTCTCCATAAAGAAAAGTAGTTCAAACACGACGCTTTCTTTGTTACAACATGAGTCAAAGTGAAATACAGGTTGCAAACTGCTTTTAACGTTTGTGCAAGAAGATATAGGTTGATTTCGTAATGTGAGAGGCCAGAGTCTAGTCTGACAAAAAGATGCGCTTTCTTTTGCGGCGTTTTATCTGCGTTGGTTTAAAGTATTTGTGCCATATGGAAGGCACCAATCAGGCACAGAACCCTTAAAATATCATCACCAATATTTGTGTAATACCGCATGTGTTTCGTTTTATTTCCTGCAGCATATTTCTTCAGGTTTTCTCTTCACCAGTGTGTCATAGAAAGCTTCGCTTGAATCATTATTGGGTGTGTTTATTATATGTTTTTCGACAATTTCATCGATGCATCTAAAAATGTGATGTCATATATATTTTGTGTTGTATATTTGGTCTCACATATTCACAAATACTAAGGTATGTAAATGTATATACTTGAAATAATATTCCCATATCTTACCTCCTTCTAATTCCATCACGTTAGGTCCACCACCAGAATCGAAATCGTCAAATAGGAACGTTATGGAACGTTCTCTGTTTGGAACAAGAAGGAAAGGGTAATTTCTTTAAACTTTCTAGCGTGAAAATTTAACTACTTACCTCGTTCTGTTCAAAATCGGTGTCCTGTGCACAAAAACTTCTCTATGCGTGGTAAACAGCACATCATCTTCGTAACAGCTTGCCGACGAAGGCCATACAGAGATTTCAATCGATGAACTTGTGTTAAAAAACTGGAAAACAGAAAGACTCGCAACATATAGATTGACTCGTGTTTTGTACAGATATTTCTATCTTGGGCAGCATGGCTGAAAATGTTATGACCAATGCTTTTTTTAAGCAAAACAAAATTATTAGGTGTACCTAACTACAGATTAACTGAGTGATAATAAATACTATTCTATTAGGATGTTTGCAATAATGTCTTACTTTTTTTGCAACCCAACGTTTTGGTGAATGCTTCACGGTGACAATTGATACACTAAATACTTTCCTTGGATGTTTAACTACTCACAGAGCGAAGGCCCTTGACATCGTGAGAAAAACAGAATTAGTTGCTGAAAATACCGTAGACACAATTTTTCGTGGTCAAGCGGCCGCGAAACGATTAGAAAGACACAGAACTAGTAAAATATTACAACAAATAAAAGTAAAGCAGAAATAAAAGCATTGTTAGCACTAGCATTATGAACGAATTGGTTTGAATTCGTTTGGTCGTATCACAAAGACATTGAAACATAAATATGGGTCTATATGAGCATATGGCGAACGAGCGTAGTGTCAGGGCAGACAAAGCATTGTAAAGACAAATCACACAAACCGAATTATTACCCGCCACGTAAGGTTAATTTCACATTTCAGCCGAGATTAAGGGCTTCTTCAGTATGAGGGTCTCCACTACACTCCTGAACAGGGCGACACTTGCGCCCGCAGCCCAAACAAGCGCTTCAGGTGGGCTGTTACCTAGATTACTTTGCATGCATATATAACTATACCACCGAGGAAAATGTCTAGTGATCCCTAAGGAAAACTATAATCATGGCACCTATGAGTGTACATTTTCACGAGTTTTTCTGTTTCTTTTATTGCACCTACAAGAGGTTCGTGGGTATAGCAAACGGGTGCAACTCCTGGTTTGTTAAGCTAGACCCTCAAAAATAAAGCCACGTCACTGTGCTTGTCACTGTTTTCAGGAGGTGAGCTTAGAGTGGATTTAATAATCAACTCAACAGATCGCCGGAGACGAGGTCTACAGTCCCAAGACAACAGGTGACACGAAGTGGCTGTCTTAAGTGCCGCTTTCGTCGAAAAAAACGGAAGGAAGGAGACAGACCACTGAATCCTAGTACAAACAAAAAGATTCCATTAATAAAACCGGCGAAGTATGCTACAGGTAGGAGAGCATAAAACATTGACGAGAGATAATAATATCACGGTACAAATTTGAGATTTACATTGCAGAATGATGGAAGGAAGGAGCGCAAAACAACAGTGGATACAATGAGGAATTAGAACAAAAAGTGCGATGCCAGTATGTGACATAGAATCGATAATCCGCCCCACCGACTTGGCGGCATGATCCCTCGCTGTCGTGAGGCAAATGGCTACGTATGCACCGTTGAATCGGTGGGGGTTAGGCCATCTGCTGACAAACCGTGTGATTCCGTCCGGAGGTAATGTGGTCCATCGTAAAGGCTCCCGGACTTTCTATGCGCCGGGAAGGTGCTTGCTTCGCGTTTCCCGGTCGTCGTATTAAGACGGGCTCACCTTCGGCTCGATCTGACAAACAGTAATGGGGCTCTTCGCTAATCGAGGCAGTTCCACGACTGATGTCGCTGGAGCGCCGTGGAGAATGGTGCACGGCGTGCTTTCCTTGCGCAGTGAGGTCCCGCTTCTTACGTGGTTCTCGGAATTGACCAACCATCTAAGAGAACGGCGCTAGGTTCCTCATTCTGTGTGTATTTTCGAAATAAATAATTTTTCACAGTGAATGGACTGCTACCCGGGTCTTGCTGAACGTCGAAGATATCTTTAAAAACAGTTTCCTCCGTCGCTAGCACACGTTCGTTGGAAGTGGTCAGGCCCGACGTCATGATGACTGTGGTGCTGTACTGTGCCGGAACGTGGTGGTGTTGGGTTGACCATCCGAAGATGAACGAGGTAAGGTCTTCTATGGAGGAAGAGAAAGACGTTCGGGGGACTTATCGATCGAGACGTTTGGGGGACTTATTCACATCAATGCGGGTTTTGGTGCCTGCTGTGTCGGATTCCGGAATTCTGACTGCCACAACTTCACCTTTGCTGAGTCTTGGATCATTCTGGTGGATGCTTTCGAGATGTTCCATGAAGGCCCGGCTATTCCGTGTGTGATCTGAAGGTGGTTTGTGTCGTAGGTGCCAGGTTAGACTTCGATCCGCGCCAAGCATCCAAGGCAGGACGTGGGGCGTGTGCTACACGACAAGCGCACCGCGACCGCGTATCGCCAAGCTACGCCAGGGCACAGTCATGGGTTAGCGGTCCCTCCTCCTTAGCGGGTCTCTTCAGCTGGTTTCGCCAACATGGCTGGATTTTATGACACACTGATTCTGACGTGTGAGACGGTTCATATCGTGAATGGCATGTAGACCAGCGAACACTATTTCAGTCTCGCATGAATGTGCACGTACGACGCCTCGTTTGTACCTTCTACCCCTGTGTGCATTTTGTGCCTGTTATCGTACTCGTTCTGCGTGACTGAAATACACCTCATCGACTGTCTGCACCCATCCTTACGAAGACTTAGTGAGAGGTGCTTTTGGGAGCCTTCATCACAATGCCATTTAAAGCACGGATTTTATAGACATCACTAGGCTCTGCAGAGCCATTGCTAGAACTATGTTCTGGTGATGCCTTAAGTGGTGCACTTAAGCGCAAAGCTCGCCGTGTTTCATGGCCGCTACTGTATGCACTCTCCGTGTTCCACCATGCTTGTTCATAAAACTGTAGCGACGCCATACCCATCGTGTTCATGAGCGCTAAGATCATAATTAGTGGTGGCTGGCCAGCGTCAGCAGTTCCGCGCGACAGAGGGAGACCACGACTGCGCTCCAGGGGCAGTCGCATGTCTACGCCCTCTATGTTCCGGGCGGGGCTTGCACACCAACAATAAAAGTAGGAGAGCCACAGCATCACCGAATCTACGGCCCCTCTCCCACATTTTATGAACCGGACGTGATACCCGGCCAACCGCACACTGACATGCCAACGTTAGGGGCTGGCCGATACCGGTGGTCGACGCATGCCACCTCAGAGGTTGGTTTTCAAAGCTAGAGGCCACCTTCTCACTCAACTACGTCACCATTCAGCCGCTCAAGCACTTCGTTCCTTAGGAGACGCTTCCCTCGATATCCGCTGCGTCCTCGCCCTACCACCGCCTAGCAAAAACCCTCTACGATGACGTTCGCGCTGCCGTTCTCATGCACTACAGTTTCGGGAATGACTGATCCGGCCTGCAGCCTTTCGCCATCGTAGACTTGACCTCCAGCGCGGCAGCCACACATTTACCGACGGGACTGGCCGCTGACGCATCGCGAATGTCTACAGACCCCCGCCCTACTCGCCCCCTTCTGCCACTCCGTGCGAAGGCACCGGTGAGCCACGCTATATCGAGCGGGCGACCTCACTTCCTCCTCGGCTGACGGCTCCACCCCAGGACATCTCCACCTCCACGCTACCCCTCAGTACCAGACTACAGGGCAAGTACCGCCAAGCACGAATGAGATTCGGATGGACGCACCCATCATCTGTTGTTATGACATTGCGTCTCTTGTCCCGGTAAAGCAATAGCCACACTGTGACTCTTCCAGGCACGATGCTCTGAGCAGCCACAACAATCTGCACAAAGCTACCGTTCCCACGCGTGACTCGCCCGACAACCACGAACCTTGTGGGCTAGCCAACCCTGAGCGAGCGACGGAAGACGCCCGAAAACTTGCGAAGCACGAAGCTCTTACGGCAACAGTGAGTGAGAACCTCGAAGACTCAATTCCTTGATATCCTCCCTATCCACCTGATGTACTTCCATCTGGTGGATAAGAAGGAAGTGTCTTCTGGTCTGAGTCAGGGCAGCTGGCCGCGAACGCACAAACTCCGTGCACCTCACGCCCGACTCGTCGCGCCATGTCAACTCAACCATTCCACGACAGTGTGGATGTCAGAAGCTCTGTGGAGGTGACTTTTTGTCCGTCCCCATTGTAGATTCGTTCCAGTTCAGAGAGCATTTACCGCTCATCTACGTAATTCCCCTACCTTGAACCAACATAAGCAGCGTCACTTCAAGCCACCACGGCGTTCAATGGCTCATCACTCGCACATACTTACACGAACAGGGTGGCGACTGCGCCACTTATGCCGCACACGAGGTCATACTCAGCGCAACGACAAAGCAATCTGCATGGCCGAGATTTCCAACACTCGTACGCCGTGTCCTCCCGGTTCCTTGACAGGTTGTGTTGCTCCGACAGTGTACTCGAACTTTGGGGCACATCACTGTCATCTCTGGCCGCTGCTAGCAGCTGCTTCCTCACCGCACGACGCTAGCTTCCACCTACGACCACTGCGCCACTCCCGGGCAAGGCCCCCCGAGAGAAATGCACTAACTTGGCGCCCTCAATTGACCGACTAGGACAGTCTAAGGAAGTTAACGGTGGACAAGTCTTACTTATCCATGGTGTTGTACATACCTGTGCATAGTTTTTTTTTTGTTCCACCCAACATCCGCTCTCTATTTGTCATAACGCGCGACGTGCTAGGGAGGGAGCCCTGTAGCGACACCATCACCATCGTCATCATGAGCGCCAGCATCATCCTCAGCGGTACCTGGCTAGCGTCAGCAGTTCCATGCGACAAGAGAGAACACAACTGCGCTCCAGGGCAGCCTCACGTCTACGCTGCACTCGATGTTCCGGCCGGGCCCTGCACACGAGCAATAAAGGTAGGAAAGTTATAGCATCACCTAGTCCACGGCACCTCTCCTGCAAAACCAACGGGAGCCTTAGGTGTTATGAAATCAATACGGTCGTTGTTCACAACCCTTCCTGATACATTAAACGGGTATCAGAGAAGCAATGTTTCGGGACCCTCCTGTCCACCTCTGCATTTTCTAAACCTTCGTTGCTAGGTTACGCTAGAGGGGGAAATCTATAACTTCCAATTTTATTTTTTACTGGAAACGCGTAGCGAAAATAAAACATCTCGCGTGACGTCGATTTTTAGGCGTTGGAACCCAGTGATTGTCGCTGCCCTCTCGGTTGGTGGACCGGGGTTCACCAGTTCGGCAAGCTGATACCGTAGTCTGCTCGCAGATACGTCTAGCAGGCACGGCATCCAGGCTTAAGGTTCAAGCCTCGTTCGAGTGGCCTCGGCAGATCCGGGCTACTGCATAGCGGGAAGAAAAATCTTGAATGCAGCCTTTAGTAATCTTGTTCGCTCGCATTCTTTTTCTTCACGCTCAGCTCCTGAACTCAAACTCGTGACCCGTCTCTTCATCTTCTTCGACGTCACTTTTTGTTGCTTCGGCTGTTTTGTCTGTTAAATTGGGGCAAGAGTCTTCATGGCACATATCCCCACACGGGCGATTGTTCGTCTTCGGAGATCAGATGACAATATAATATCAAACATTTCGATGCATAGGTAAGATAATAAACACCCTCAATAGTGAGCGACCCGTACAGATGTTGCACCGATGGTCGGACGCAAGTGGCTACCTATGAAACGTTGCTTTGGTGTAGGCTCGCACGTCGTACTCGTTATTATGAATAATCACACGTGACTCCAAAAACTATGAAGGCTTAGAAAAAAGAAGGTTTAACATCTCGAAATTTCTGCAATATGGCCTGGCCTCTTCATGGGCGGTGATTTTATAATCGCGCTACTGCGGAGAAAGAAAAACAACCCACAAACGCGGGCCTTCGACGGCTGCCTACTTTCCTGCTTTCTCAGTTTCGAATCTTTCACCGCTAATCTCTGAAGGCTGTTCCTACGAAGCGACCCGGGTTTAATTCTTGTTATTTAGTTTGCTTGCGGTCACACGTGGACGTGCTGCTTCGTGTTTTTGCGTGCAACCAAAGTGTGAGTGACAGATGTTCAGTTCGAGAATTATTGCGGCACTGGAAGAGGGGGTTGAAATTAAATGAGCAGTGCATACAATGGGTGTGTGGCCACTATAAACAGTATATAAAAATAATAGGAAATTGTGCGATAACATTAGATTTTGTAAGCGGGAGTTTGTGACAGAACTGCAAATACTGACGGTGATGATGATGTTTTATTTATAATGGTACAAGGCCAACTAGGGAAAACACAGCCAGAGAAAGTTATATATTAAGAGATACTGAGGTAACTACTAAAACCTAGTTAAATACTAAAGCATAGTAATACGAAACAAAAGACAATTCGGATGACAATTGTGTACACGATGATGATTACTCGTGATATAGCAATAGCTGGAGAAATTGTATCTCACGTAAATACACACGAACACGTTGAATACAAAACATTGGTTCATCGGCTAAGACGTATCTGAGGTGGAGTGGAATGAGTAATCTGGAGAGTTCAGGAAAATATTCATGTCGTGTTGTGACAATGGCATTGAATGGGGTGGGTATCTGGACTACGTATTGGCGCTTCCCACACCTGCTCCGCAGGTGTGCTGCATATCCAGTGAGCAAGTGTGAGTGCGTTGATGTGTTTGGTCTTTCCGTAGCCTTGCGAAGATCATTTCAGGGCGTCTGTTGTGTAAGTCAGTAGGGTAACTGCCTATGTCTGGTTTTAATATGTGTAGATTGTAGTCTTTGCTTACTCCAGTGTGATTGCCAGATGTTACGAGGCTGCTGTCTGAGTTGTGATGTGAGGTCAGTATAAGGTACCGTTGGTATGTCAAGTATATACACGGCTGCAGCCACAGCTGTCATTTGATTGTCAGCCTGAATGCGAGGGATTCCACAGTTCTCTGCTACCCAGGCTCTAGCAATTTCAAGATTTGAGGCATGTGCAATCAATAAAACATTCAAAATAGGATTGACGGCATATATTTAGAAGCCTCCTTTGATGACAGTGCCTGCACAACGCTTATAAAGTTTGTGAACACGATGGAGTTGGGCATTCTATTTGATGATGTAGGATGCTATACAAGTAAGATACCATTCACTTTTGAAATGTAAATACTCTTATACCTTCAAAAGAGGATTGAGCGCATAGTCTTATGAGGGTTCTTAGATGACAGTGCCTGCACAACGCTTAGGAATTTTGTGACCACGATGGAGTTGGGAATTTTATTTGATGATGTAAGATGCCATACAAGTAAGACACCATTCACTCCTTCCGTTTAAATATTCTTAGGAAAATTCACTGTCTTAGTGGTACTTAAACTTGGCCTGTGGACTTCACAACTGACACTAGATGCAGTTTTCGATGCGTCGCTCCAAAATTCTGTGAAGTGTTACTTGTCCGGCAGAAAAAATAAAGACCAGTAAGTTGCACGATAGAGTACACTATGTTTTACTTGGGTGAAGAACAGGTCACTTGATATAGGGTGGAGATGCCACGGTGATACAAATATAATTTATGGGTGTCTTGTGCGTGTCTCTAAGGGGTTCCTTCAGTTCAGCTTTTTCCTCACTCTAAAAGAGAAAGGTAAAATATAGATGGCCTGTTTGAAAATAGTTGTAATTATGATGAGTCGAAAATGATGAAAACAAAACGGTGGTTGGTAAAAGACCATTTTTGTTGTGTACAGCATGTCAACATACTCCCGCTGATGCTCTAGGCACTCTTTGTCACACCATACATACCAACTTTCTACAGGGCTTGCACGGAAAAAGCTGCAAGAAATGCGAAGTCCAACATGCCCCACTGGACCGAGCATTCTCAGTTTTTTTATCACCGATTCATACACGACTCTGCTGCAGTCAACCCGAGGCCCTAAGGAGGCAACCTAAAAGCACAGGAGGAGTTGTTTTTCGGCCCCATAAAATTGTTTTGAGAGGGTCTTCAGAATTTTTATTGTTTGTAAGCATCTGCATTTATTCCGTTTCATGTGTGAAATAAATATACCCTTTTCATCGAATATAATACACAAAACCTTGTGCTCTATGTTCACAGGAATCGGCACGCCATGAAGAGTAATGTCTCGGTCACGGTGTACCCCAAGCGTACTGTAAAACACAATTCCTGTTCACAGGATTACGTTAAAGTCATCCTTCTCCGCCAATCCGTGAAGTTTGTTCACGCCAAGCAGGACTTCACTTTCGCAGATTGACATATTACGCAATTTAATGGACATCCGGACATCGTCGACATATAATGAATAATAAATTGTAGAAGGGAATTCCTTTCTAAGTGAATATATTTTAGGTAAGAAGTGAGTGTAACTTAACTTTGCCCATTGCGGCTCGCCATTTTCTGGCACACGAACCTTTGAGAGTGTGCAACCAACCCTCAGGCGAAGTGTTCTCTCTGGCAAGGAACTACCAAGGCTGCTTTACATATTAGTCGAAACACGAAATGACTTGACGTCACTGAGGATCCCGTAACGCCAAATGGTGTGACCATGTGGTTTGACGGCAATTATCCACCGGTTACCGGCGTCCAATAAAGATAGTAGATGTACACTGTGATGAAAACGCGGTCAAAGGGTTTCGATGGCCACAGTAGCGGTTGCAACTGGGTCGTAGAGCGAGGAGGTGGTGATTTGCGGTGTTGATATACCGGGCACGAGCGAAGTACTTCCGCACGTAGTTTTAATGTCCCTCCAATAAGAATGGACGCGGAGTCACTTGTACGTTTTTTAGAACGCCAGCACGAGCGCAACTTAAGTTGGTACGTTAGGAAGTGCAGATGTTGGCGCGCGGATGGCATGGAATAGCTAAAAGCCTACCTGCTTGCGTCTGAGTAGTACTTCCGACGATAAAGGTCTCCACGCAGTTGGTAGTGAGAAGTCTGTTGCCGGAAGGCCCTGGGTGCACCGCCAGCTCAACTTCCAGGCAAGCTGCCCATGACGGAAGCCACCCATGTGTCCTCTGCTGCTCCGCAGGAATGTTGGTGACACTGAGTGACGGCAAGCTGCAGCCCATTTTCGCAAGGTGGGACACGTCATCCGTCAGTGGAGAATTAGAAAGCGTCAGCATTCGAATGCTTGCGGTCGAAACGGTTAACCACGTGGGTATCATATTCTTGCAATCGAAGAGCGCACCTCCAAATGCGACCTGAAGGATCTTTCAAGGGGGCAAGCCAATAAAGCGTGCGGTGATCGTTCACTAGGTTGAATGGGTCACCATGCACATTAGGGCGGAACATTCCTAGCACCCATTTTATGACCAAACATTCCTTCTCAGTGTTGTACTAATTCATCTCTGCTTTCGCCAGCACCCTATTCGAATACGAAACATATTCCTCAATTTCGGATATCTGCTGTGCGAACACGGCAACAGGTGGGCAACGCCCACTCGCGTCAGTGTGATTGCGGTTCCAAATGTGTACTATAGGCGGCGAAGTCCGCAAATGACGCAGTGTCGCAGACGTATAGTCACATCATGGTACCACGATGAAATGCCGCTCTCGCTACTGAGGACCTTTGTAAGAGGCGAAATAACGGTGGGAACGTTTCGAAGAAAGCTTCGCAAATAAGAGCCTAGCCCAATGAAGCCTTGAAGCACCTTCAGTGCGGTTCGCTTCTGGAATGCCGCAGCCGCTCGAAGGATTGTCGCGTCGGGGCTAACGCCATCCTTGGAAACAACACGATCTAGGATGGTCAGTTTGCGTGCGCCGAAGGGGCACCTTTTGTGTTTCTTCTGCAGCGCAGCATTTGTAAGGCAAGTCAGGACTTGTTAAGATGTAAAAGAAAAGGACCACGTAGTCTAGGCAACAAAGGCACGTATTCTACTATAGGTCCAGAGTTCTTTCGAACGTGGTGGGGGTGTTGTAAAGCCCAAACGGCATAACGTAAATTTCGTAAAGGCCACATGGGGTAACAACTGCCGTTTTTTGAGCGATTAGCCTTTGCCATGGGAACTTGTTTGTAGGCAGAGCGTAATTCAAATGACGAAAAAATTCTGCTCCCTGGAAACATCCACCGCGTCGTCGATACGCAAAATAAGGTACATGTATTTTCTTTCGATGGAATTAGGAGGCGATAATAAACGAAAAACCGAATAGAAGCGTCTTTCTTCTTAACCAGAACCACTGATGAAGCCAACGGACACCTCGAGGCACGAACAACGCCTCGATGAAACATGTACAACACATGGGCTCAAATGGTTCGAAGCTCTGTCGTGGACACACTAAACGGACGCTGTAGAAGTGTAGCATGCGATCCGGTGTCGACTGCATCATAACAGTGGAATAGGTGGCTCAGTGATGTCTGCGTCCGGTACACCAACAACTACACAAGCATCTACAAGCTTTGAGAATCCGCGTGTTTCTCTCTTTAAAAGAGCAGCCGGGGTCGCGAATGGTTTGGTGACCAACGTAGTGGACCCGCAATCACGAAAAGTTAAAATGGTCGAAGTCAGATGTAGGTATTGGCGGTTAAGAAAAACGTCTGCACGCAAAAACAAAACAGTTGCGTCAGTGACTGAGGTGCAACACAGGGTTACAATGATGGAGGAGCAGGGGGGACATCGGTGTCTTCAACTATAAGTAATTTCGTAGGTGTATGACAGGAATCTTCCAAGGGAACTAAAAAATGCTCGATTTCAGAACAGGAACAAATATCGTCGCAGTTATTTTTGGAAAGGAAGTCCCACCCGACGATGATGTGAGAACATGAAGGCAGCACGATGAATGAAACGATGCACGATCTGTTCTGAATGAGGACACGAGCAGTGTAGTTGGCTAGCGACTTAATGGGCACGTAATTGGCGGTACGAAACAACAGTCCAGAAAGGGAAGCCAGAACTTTTCGAATGAAACAACAGGATGACGGAAACAACGCCTCCAGTGTAGATGAGAGTAACGCAGGGACAACTTCAACAATTACTTTGATAACATTTTAAGGAGAAGAATGAGCACACCTACGATTTGATGGTGACGCAGCACTTGCCTACAAAAGTGCAGCTTCTGTATTTGCTTTTCGCCATTAGTAGGGCAATAATGCATGAGAAATACAGAGCGGCGACATAGAAAATATGCGTGCCAGTCTATCCTGCGACGGTGGTTGGAAAGCAAAGTTGTAAGCGGCACACTCAACGCTTACACATGCGATGTCACCTACATTCAGTCACGTGGCTCTTCAAATAGTGAAACCAGAGACAACTGAAGTGCACCTAACCCTACCCTTTATTACTTGAAACAGATATTTTTTGACAAGGGTAAATCAATGCATGATGCATGAATGGTGTTTGGCTTAGTTTTATTGGTGTAGCAGAAGAGTGGAACTTCTTTTTTATAATATAAAAGAAAGCTCAAACCCGCTGTTACTTGATGTCCTTCGCCATCTCTGCCGCCGCTCGTCGAGGCGGCGAGATCTGTGGCAGAGACGGGGGAGCAGGAGCAGAAGCAGGAGTAGGAAGAGAAAAGGGGGCGAATGGGAAATACTTTTCAGATTTTAGAATGGCCTAGACGGCGGCGCAGGGGAGTGGTTCCTTCTTTGGAGCTCATATGCCGTCCGCACTAGCTGTGCTCTGTCCACCAACTGAAGCTTGGTAGACAGAGAGGGTCTGGATTGTGGTCTCTCCTATTGCTCTTTTTGGGTAGTTGACAGGAAGAGATGAGGGTGCTCAGGGATAAAGTCGCACACCCCGATTATGTGGCGGAGTGTTCCTACTTCAGAGCAAAAGTTATATGAGGCGTCGTAGCTATTTCGGTGAAATAATTGAAGATATGTAAGGTATTTGAGGAGTAGCACCATATGTGCCGTAAGGTAGCTTGTTCACTGGAACGTTCTGGGTAAGGCAAGCGTAATGTCTGTCTCTGAAGGCGAGAAAGCTGTGTTATGTCCCTGAATGTGACAAGCGGTAAAACTGTCTAAAATCGCTGGCTTGTTGGTCGGCGTATTCGTTGGCCTCCATAGAAGTGTGAGCGGGTGTCCAGATGAACTGAATGGAACCAGTTGGGGAGCGGTTTTTTAGCTTACACAGTGCAGCACGGGACACCCACCCCGACTGGTAATTCTGGTAGGGTTGTTAGGAATCGGTGACTGCCCTCGAAACCTCTTCTTGAGTGAGAGCCAAGGCGAAGGCTGCTTCTTCTGCTCCCCTCATTACTTGGGTTTGGACTGAAGCACACGCCAGAAGGTTGTTTCTCGAGGTAGCCACGATGATGGCGTATTGCTACCCTCGAAGTTGGAGGCATGTGTGTAGACAACTACATTATCCCAACCGAGGGTGGTGTTGACCGCTTGAACCCGTGCTTGTCGGCGACCCTCGTCATGTGAAGGGTTCATGTTTTTAAACAAAAGGAGCCTCTTCAGTTCTTGTCGACCGGAGTTCTTGATTAAATCACGCGAAGTGACATTTTGCACTGCCCAGCCAGTCTGGTAAAAAATGCGGATAAGAACTGCAGGTCTGCTTAATAGGAGCTTCTAATTAGATAGATGACCCTTTATGAGATCTTCGACCATGTTATGGAGTCGCATCCTAAGCAGCCTCTACGTGGGGGTACTCATGGGAAGACCAATGGTTGCTTAGTCGCCCTTATAATCATATGAAGCACCTTTGTTTCGTCCTTGCCGACAACCAGATAGGGTGGTGGCGTGAGTGATTCTCTGGAGGGCAAAAGCTCGAAATATTCGAAAGGTATCGGGTGTCTAGAGGCCTCGCTTATTGGTGGCGACTCGCCTGATTATATGTATGATTTAATTGATGCTGTGTTTGAGTCACTGCAAGGACACGTCACTTTTGGTTTTGGCCTGGCGATGTAGGCCCAGAATCTGGATTCTGCTTCTCGGAATGATGGCCTGGCCATCAAGGAGTATTTGAATGTCTTCCTTGATGTGGCGTTTGATGTGAGTGCGGACGAGAAGGATCGCTGATTTTTGTAGCCAACACTGGAGGCCACAGGATTTAGCACAATGGAGTACTAGAAGCGAGATGCCACGCGTTGGTTTGAGCTTACTTTAATCTGCCGGACACGCCGACGAAAAGTCATCCGCCGTACAGTGGGCTGCCCAACACGTGGCTCCACCGAGATATTGCCATGTCAGAGGTATGGGTATGGGTAGCTCAATACCCGCTCGGCAGCTGGCCCTGACCTCGTTACCAACAAGATGCTGCGCAACCTCAATTATGCATCGCTCGACGCCCTAACCCGTTACTTTAACGTATGCTGATGGTCGGGCAAACTCCCTAGACAGTGGAAAATGGCATGAACAATCCTGATCCCGAAACCTGGCAAACCACTGGACATTAGCAACGTGCGTCCCATCTCGCTCACGTCCTGCGTGGGCATGGTGCTGGAGCACGTGTTAGCCACCCAATGGCAAGACTACTTGGAGAAGGAAGGCCTCTATCCAGACACGATGATCGGCTTCAGGCACAGACTCAGCACACAAGACGCCATGTTGCAACTGAAACAAAAAATCATCGACAACAAGACACAAAACCGCAAAGTAATTCTGGGGCTCGATTTACAAAGTGCATTCGACAAAATCAAACACTCAGCCATACTAGCCGAACTATCAAGACTCAACATGGTGGTAACGAGCTACAATTACATCGAAGACTTCTTCACCAACCGCACGGTGGAACTGCACGCCGGAGACCTCAAGCTCCCTGAACGCAAGCTCGGCAGCATGGGTACACCGCAGGGTTCGGTCATCTCGCGTTTGCTGTTCAATCTCGTCATGATCGGTGTAGCGAGGGTAGTGGCGGCGACCGGCGTCCGGCACACGATCTACGTCGACGACATTACCCTGTGGGTGGGCGGTGGCACCGACGCCAGCATCGAGAAACAGCTGCAAGCGGTGGTTACCACCATCGAGCAGCACCTTGAAGGCACCGGCCTAGTGTGCTTGCCCGCCAAATCCGAGGTGTCCGTATTCACACCACTACGAACGGGACGGAAACGCGCTCCCCCTCGAGAGTGCAATCACATCAAGATCGTTACTGCATCGGGGCAACGCATTCCCGAAGTTTCCAATATCAGGGTCCTGGGACTGCTGCTAAACACGAGCGGCCGCAATGACGACACCATCAACAAGCTTACCACCAAGGCAATGGAAGCCATCCGGCTTATACATCGAGTCTCGACGCGACGGGATGGCATGCGTGAAGACAGCCTCGTGCGCCGCGTCCAGTCCTTCGTAATGAGTCACATCGCATACGTTGCGGCCTACCTCAACTAGCACGTCACCGACAGGACAAAGATCAACACACTGATCCGACAGGCTTACAAGACGCCGCTGCTCTTAACAAGACCACGAGTACGGCTCGGCTCCTGCAGCTCGGCGTCCATAACACCCTAGAGGAAATACCCGAGGCGCCGCTCACCGCGCATATGGAGCGCCTCTCTGCCACCAAGAAGGGCCGCAGTTTCCTGGTGTTCCTAGGTTACAACCCGCGAGCTCCCAGGCGGCAACCGTACGAGATCAGCTAGGAGACGCGGGCCCCCATCCACGTGGACCCCATCCCGAAGAACGTGCACCCCGAGTACAACCAAGAACGGCGGCAGGCGCTGGCCAAGGCCCTCATCAAGCAACATGCCCAAGACACGCACGCCCGGTACGTAGACGCTTCGGAATATGAACGAGAATGCTTTGCGGCAGTGGTCGTTGCGGCGGCTACCGGCACCAAGACAACGGCAGTAAGCGTGCGGTGCACAGGCGCCACAGACGCCGAGGAGGTTGCCATCGCTCTGCCTATCTCTGAGGCCGAGTGTCGCACCGTGCTAAGCGATTCGGGGAACGCCATGCGCAACTTTGCCAAGGGGCGAGTGTGCGCGCCGGTGGCCGCCATCTTCGGCAAGCTCAAGCTCGAAGACCGCGGTAGCACCATCCGTATCAAGTGGTTCCCGGCTCACGCGGGCGAGTGTACATCCTCACCGAACCACAACGAGACGGCCCATTCGCCGGCGTGAGCGCTTACCCTCCGCTCCCCCGAGAGTGACGGTTTCATGTGGTGGTTTGAAACCAAGGACCGAATGACCAGTTATAGCGAAGTTACCAAGTGTTATCGCCTAGCTCGACGGACAATGCCGCCTCTTCACCCGGCACTCAGTCGGGAGGAGGCCGTCATCTTAAGGCAGATACAGATTAGGTCACTCCCCGCCCCGGCAGTGCTACACGTGCTTCACCCAGAACTCTATCCGAGTGGTACGTGCAGTGTTTGTGCAGTGGGTTTGGCGGATCAATGGCACATCATGTGGGACTGCGCCAGGTTCCCGACTGAAGCTACCTCTAGGACATACCCACCTGAACCTCAAAGTGCAGTGGAGTCTAAAGACAAGGACACTCAACTATGGGCCGTCCAGCAGGCCCGGGGCACGCTCGAAAAGCACAAGCCTCACGACCTGCCACAAACGGGCCGAACTGGGGTATTGCAAAGTAGGGCGTAACCCCGGGTCGACACTTGGCCAACGTCACTACGAGTTAAACCGTGGGTTACCGGCATCAATAAAGTTATTCCTACTTACCTACCTACCTACTTTATTTTTGTACCTCCTTGCGCATGCGTAAGGCGTGCACACGGCCGCCACACGTCATGTGGGTGGAGCACATAGCGGTACAAGAAGTCCCGTGAACCAAACACGTGCTATTCAGAGAGACTGCAGGGGTAAACCCGCAGATGTGCTTGGTGAGTGCACCACCTGTCTTCCCCGTCTCTGCAAGGGCTCGTAATTCAATCGGTAAGACCGCGGTCTCTTGCTTTGTTACTCTATTAGTTCCAGAATCGATTTCTGGCCTTGCCAGTAACTTCTTTTATTTTTTGCGGGAGTTTTCTGTTGAGACCAACGGTCGGGAAAGAACCCTTCAGGAGTAGAGGTAAAAAACTTTGCCTTAAAAACGGAACTGCGGCGAACGAACGTTGGCCGGTCATTCGGCTCAGAGGGCAAATTGTACGGCGATGGTTGAGGGCCATATGGAGGAAAGTAAGGGGTGGCGTAAAAAGGCGCTTGGGTATAGCTGGCTGGTGGTAAAAGGCCGCAGGCAGAGCAACGAGCGACATGCCTCGGTGTCCTAAATTCAAAACAAAGCGGACGAATATCCTGCGTCCGCGACGCACTCGTTCCATAAAGACTGGTCTCCGCAGCTGGGCGGCTCTAAATATATATATAGGAGATCAAAGTTAAGTCGACAGGTTTTTTTACACATAGGCGCCTAGATTTAGGCTAAGGTGACCTCTCCAGTGAGGTTATGCACCCAGGAGGACACATAAATAGGAAGTGATTATTGATTTCCGAGGCTTAATTAAATAGAATTGACTAATTACTTTTTAGTTGCTATACTAACCAGGCTGGTTTATATTGGGAAGTGAGACGCAATCATGTTTCTGGGCAGTTTCAATTAGCAGAACCCTTCTGGCGTAACCGTAGTCCGAGATATCAAACGGCGAAGTTTAATTGCCGTTCGCATTATTACGTATGCAAGACAGTCTCCACTGGCGCAAAGCTCCTCGGTTCTGTGACGTGCCTGCTGTGTACGGTGTTTAGTTCGACAGAGGGGTGCAGGCACAGAAAAAAGTGATAACTGGCACCCATTCATTCTTGGCTGGTGTTAACGCAACCTTCAGTACACGGGACCGCTTTTGAAACAGAGAACAAAAGGGAGGAGCTATGCGCCGCTCATTACTTCTATCCTGCGTAAACATGCGAATGGCAATTAGACTTTGCCGTTTCACATCTCGGACTACGGATGCGCTAGAAGAATTCTGCCAATTGAAACTACGTACAAACACGATTGCGTCTAACTTTCCAATACAAACATGCCTGGTTACTGTAGTCACTAAAAAGTTAATAATTTATGGAGTTAATCAGGCCACCTACATCAATTATTACCTCCGAATTATGTGTCCCCCTTGTACCTTAACCTCACTGTAGATGTGGTCTTTGCGTAAATCTAAGCGCTTATTTAACAAAAAACATACGTTGGTCACCTTGTGTGTGAATAGATATATATAAATACATATATTTATATATATATTTTTTTTTCAGGTAAAAGATAAGAACAACTTTGCTGTTAACTTTTTCATTAAAAATTAGTCCAACAAGTTCCACTTCCGAAACTGTTGGACTAATTTATAATAAACAAGTTAACCACAAAGTTGTTCTTATCTTTTACCTGACCGTTTCTTCTGGCCCGTTGCAAAACTCATCATATCAAAAATAAATATATATATGTTTCTTGGACACCGGCAAATATCAAGAAAAAGAAAGACACACGTCGAAAGATAAATGGTATAACGTAAGACCATTCCTCCTTCGACGTGTGTGTGTCTGTTTCTATATATATATATATATATATATATATATATTTATATATATATATATATATATATATATATATATATATATATATATATATATATATATATATATATATATATATATTGTTGCGGTGTTAGATACCCAATCATTTTTATGTTATCTGTAACTTGTAACTTTCGCCATCCCCCAATTGCCTGTGTAGGGTATGTGGAAGTGGAAATGGTACGGCAGAAGCATCGCATGTACAGAATAAGATAAAAAGTGCTTTTCTTGACTTCCGTCCCACCGTCCTTCGTTATACCACGTCTTGCTTGTAGTTTCGCACACTTCGTAAATAAAGCCGTGAGAGAGAAAAAAATATATTTATTTATCCAGTAAAGGCAGGTGTGTGGCCTCGCGCATTGGAAGGCGTCCCAAGTACGGGATGCCTTTACATCGGCTGGCCGTCCGTTCTCGCGTCACCAGTTTAAGCTGGATATCCGGGTCTGTGCTGGCCCGAGAAGCCCTCCACTGCTCGAAGATGAGGTTGGGATGTGTGGCAAATCAGGAGTTCGTTCGTACTCCCAAGATAGAGCTTTCTTTAAAGACAAGCTCGGGATTGGTCCTGTCGGATTTGAAAGAATACATAGGCTAGGCAATCCTGCCGCTAACAAAACAGAACGGTAATTCTTACGCTCCTCGACTTTCGCGACAAAACTTCAGTGTTCAATATTTGACACAAGCTAAAAGAATCTGCTTTATCAGTTAGCAAAGGCTTTTCGGTGCGTGTACGGGACATAAAAAAAAGTTGTGGAGCTATGCAAAAGCAAACAAGCAGTCTGGGGAAAAAGTCTTATTAGCCTATGGTAAGCACGGGATAAACAACGTCTGGTATCACTGGGATGAAGAAAAAAATCACCAATTGTCTCACGTCCTGTTTGCAGTGCTTCTTCGGTTGAAAAAAAAAGGGGCAAGTCTAGGAAATGGCACCATGCCCTTGGCGTCCTAACCAATGTGCCAAAAAGTAGTCTTTGCAAATGTAAACACGAGAAGTCTTTTAAATAAATCACATTCGGTTGAATCGTTGCTACTTGCCATATAACCAGACCTCTTAGCAAAGACAGAAATCTGGCTCACGCACGATGTCATGGATTTTGAAATAACACTGCCCGGCGATAGTATCGTACGCAAAGATAGAGGAACACGAGGAGCAGGCGTGGCAATCCCTAATAATGAAAAGATGCCTTTCACTATTAAGCCCGAAGCATGCTACGTAGAGGCAGTGTTCTGCAAACTGATATTTGGTTCGTGCACTTTTCTGGTAGGGTGTGTTTGTCGATGCGCCAGTTCCTGGACAGATAGCTTTAAGCTCTTCATGGTTACATGCAAAACCTTCTGGGTGTGGCAAGTATTATCTTGTTGGGAGATTTCAATCTGCCAGCCATTAACTGGGAAACACTGCAATTCGCAGCGCATGCTCGAAAATGCTCCTTCATTTTATGTCTTTTAACCTGGGTTAGATCGTGAAGAAACTGACATCTGAGCAAGAAACAAAATCAAATATAGTCGACCTGGTCTTTACAAGCAACCACGTCCCATTACATGTCACGAAAATACAAATATTGAGAAGTATAACGGACTACAAACTAATGATATGTACCATCCCCCTTCAAAGAGGAAAAACTGATTCGATATCACAGACCACATTTCCTTTTTTTGCTAACGCTGGTGATACAACCATAATTGATTACCTTTTCTTCTAGTTACAGTGGTTTTTGTATGCTTCATATGAACCCTCCGCCAACATTGAAATAACGTGGCAATCATTCAAAAACATTGTACTGCATTGCTTGCACAACTGTGTGCCAGTAAAAACAAAATGAACGAATAAGCACAACCCATGGATAAAAATAGATGTGATCCATGCGAAAAGGACGGTTAAGAGACTTGGAAAATCGCTGAAAGACAAACCCGGACAAGATACTAAACCAGATTTTAAGAAGGTATGCTCAAAAGAAGTATTCAAAATATTGGAACACATATTCCTAAACACTTGACTACTTACCTCGAACGGAAACGGTATATGTCATCGTCCCAAGATGAATTTTGTAGAGGGCTATGGACTGTAAATCAGCTAGCTGCACTGGTACACGAGTTTTTCTTTTGCATTTACAACCAAACTCAGGTATACCTATTTTTTTTACACTTCAGAAAAACTTTCGATCGTGTCTCGCACAAACAAATAATTAAAAACGTCAGTCAGCTATATGAAATGACTCGGTTATTCGCTGTATGGACTGTAAATCAGCTTGCTGCACTGGTACACAAGTTTTCCTTTTGCATTGACAACCAAACTCATGTATACGTAGTTTTATTAGACTTCAGAAAAACTTTCGATCGTGTCTCGCACAAACAAATAATTAAAAACGTCAGTCAGATATATGAAATGACTCGGTTATTGGCTGTATTAAAGATTACCTTAATGATAGGTACTTTGCAAAAAACAATAAAAAGTCCTCAATAGCCACAGCAAATTCTGGAGCACCTCAAGGTAGCGTCCTAACACCTTCGCTACTTCCTATATTTATAATGACTTGCCCCTAAATATTCCCGTGAACGTAAATCTTTTCGCAGATGATTGTATACTATATAAGGAAATCAACTCCCACGACGATCGCATATCGCTGAGGAATGGTCTGGACGCCGTATCAAACTGGTGCACTAATTGGAAAATGACAATTAAATCTAAAAATCCGTTTTGCTGATAATAACCAGAAAAAAACACAGGTCTGAATTTTCCTACATCATTATCACCATATACTCGACCCGAGTATACGTATACACACCGCCCGCGTTCGAGGGAGAGGAGTACGGGGGAGAGACGCGCATGGGCACACTTCCGTACACAAGCGCGCGAACTTTCCCCGCACCCACCACGCCGTAATCACGTGTACACGCCCTGCAACCGTTACTGTCGAGCGCGACGCAGCGCACGGGTAGCCACGACGCATGCGCGGACAGACGCACTCCCCCCGCACCGCCGCAGCTGTTGTTGAGAGCGACGGAGCGCGCGGGGTACACGCGCTCCTCCCGCAACGCCGCACCTGTTGTTGAGAGCAAGGAGGGTACGGGGGAGAGACGCGCATCTGCGCCTCGACGCGACGCGCATGCGCAGTGAGCGTGTGGACGGCGCCGATGACATCGACGAGTGACATCCCGAGCCTAAGAAATGCTCCGCATTTAAAATGGAACAAGCTAAGTCCTTCCGTAACAAACTGCACTTCATTAGATAATTTTACCGCACTAGTAAAGGAGCACTTACAAGAAGACAATGTTTACTAATTTTCTGGCGAATTTTGTCAATTGATAATGTTCTGTGCGCGTTTTCGTGTCTGTAATATCACGAAAGGAATATTGTTGCTATCTGCTGTCACGGTTTGCTGCTGTTATTATAGTTTTCATCCACATATTTTTGAATTTGTTTTTTGTTTTTTTGCGACGCTACGTCTTGCACCTACTGATTTTTTTTTTCAACCTTAAAATTCCGCCCTAACAAACGATTGTCCAGTGTTGGAAATGTTAGGCTTAACATGTATCCCCCCTCATGTATGTATATGTTAGGATACCTTGAAAGTGCCAATCATTGTTTTGTATTATCGTTTTTTTATAACATGGCCTTTCTGCTAAAATCCCAAGTGTGACTTGCAGTATCAGTAAATAAATAATAACTAATAACATAATTATTATGATGTGGTCGAAGGCGCCAGGCTGGGGACAATAAACGCAGATTAAGGATTGTTGTGTGGTGAAGATGAGGTCAAGGCGAGTGAGATATGGGCACGTATTTGTCTGAAGCCGACGCCAAGTTGTAGCTTCCTCACTGGAGAGAGGCCAGTGTGTTGGTGCGAGGCTGCGGGGAGGTTGCTTGCATATGGACGGAATCTCTGTTGAGCCGCTCAGCGGGTGGGGTTTATTTTGATGTGGTAAACGTTGGCCACCATCGCCGATAGTTCGGTGTATCAAATCGCGAGCCATGGCATGAGCCGATTCATTGCCGGGGATGGCGGCGTGTCCAGGTGCCCAACCTATGCAGATATTAGGGTTTGTTGAGAAGTTTGGACGATGAGTAGGGCTGATAATGAAATGCGTTCAATCTGGTGTTTCGGCAGGCTGTCTGCGAATCTGTCGTCACCGATTCGCAGAACGAGCAGAAATTTTTGTTTGTATCACGTGATTTTCCTTATTGAGACCTTCAATTTGACACCCCACACGCTCTAGCGCACACCACTTTGAATGTTAACCATATCTATGACTCAGCATGAGTGTGTCGCGATTATAGCCAGAAACCATTTTTTCCCACGTGTGAATCTCCAAACCGAGATCTTCAATTCGGTGCGGGGGGACACATTAGCGCCGTCTCAATGAATTTAAAACTATTGTATATTTCACCGTGACTATGCCTCATTAATACGATGATATATTTCTTATTTGTCCAACGTTATTTTCTAAAAGAACATTTAATTTCAGATCCCTTATGCCTTTAGGTCATCAATATAAAGTAAAATCTTTCTTATGACTCACGATAACTAAGTCATTATTGTGCTCACAAAGCATTGTTTGTTTGTGCCTCGTGATTTTCCTTCTGGAGAGCTTCAATTTGATACCCCGCATAGCCTAGCAGAGCATAACTTTAAATTTTATCCCGATCTGTGTCTATCCATGACTCCCGTGTTACACGGTTCGCTTTTTTTATAATTTTTCTTACTTTTTCTTTCTTAGTTTTTTAACATTTCGTTGATGAATTATCCACATTTACGTTTTATAATGATTACGGGTTGAACTTCCAGGATATCTGCAGTTTTGTGGAAATTGAGGGCATTAAACGTCCCTGCCCGTGGTAGGGGGGTACTCGGCAAAGAATGCTGCGCATTAAAAAGCAAAAGTATATCCATGAACGTCTAGCGCTTAAGAGATTCACGGGGACAGCTTGCATTACAGAAAGCGTTTTTTCAGGATGCAGGCAAAAAATGCAACGAACGGTAATCCTAAAAAGCGTTGACGTAAATCAACTGAGTAGTGAACACACGTCTCTTCGCCCAATGTTGTTTGTTTCGCCCCAGAGCTCGAGGACACCATCGAGTCTGGACCGCCTATGTCATGAACACAAACACGAAGGCTACATCAAGAGTTTTGTGTCCAATATATACGTACAATTGCTTGCCACCAGCGTTAATCGCCATGGCTAGCAGATATACCTGTAATAAATCCAGAAACAAAAAATTTTCCGACCTCAAGAAAGTTATGGTGTCATGTCGTACCGAATGCAAGGGTTTGAGCTCACGAACTTGCACGCATAATATTTTTACCATGCGTGAATTTTAAAACTCTGAATGCTAATGAAATCAGAGTCCATCTCAGCCCGCGTAAATTCTCAGCAGGAGAAAGTTGTGAATCCATTTGAGCTTTTAATTCATTTCCAGTTTTCAATCCATGTTGAGTTCTGAGTTCATTTTCAGTTTTGATACGCTTTCAGGTTTGAGTACATTTTCAGTTTTGAGTCTTTTTGAATTTGAGTACATTTTGAGTTGGAGTAAGTTTTTATTTTGAGTACATTTCGATTGTAAGTACAGTCTAAGTTTTGAGTACATTTCGAGTTCCAGTACGTTTTGAGTTTTAGAACATTTTGAGTACTAAGTACATTTCGAGTTTGAGTACATTTTGAGTTTGAGTACATTTCGAGTTTTGAGTTCATTTTGAGTACTGAGTACATTTTGAGTTGGATTACATTTAGAGTTCTGAGTACTTTTTGAGTTTGAGTACACTTTGATTTGAGTACTAAGTAAATTTTGAGTTTGAGTACATTTTGAGTTTGAGTGCACTTTTAGTTTAGTACAATTTGAGTTTTAAGTCCGAGTGAGTTCTGAGTTTTGCGCTCACTGTGAGTCTGAGTTTCAGTGAGCGCAGATGTGCTGCTGAGCATTCATTCTGGGTTTGAGTGAGTGGTGATTCGAAAAAAAAATTCCGAGTTTGAGTGAGCTGCGCGAACTTTGCCGATGTACACTCCGCCGCTTTTCAATATTCTCAGTTTACCCACGAAGACTGCAGAAAGTGCTTGAGGACTGCTTTGGCACCAATTAATTTTCTGGAAACCCTTATTAGTCAGCTACCTACACTGTGTAAGTATGGGTGACATGTATAAATGCAGCTCCTACTTTGTACTCTCCGCAACACATAGACCTTCCTTCCTATAAAATTGCTTAAGCGCAAGCGTGCCCCGTATAACGAACTGACATCCGCCGTTTCGTCGTCAAGGGCATTAATTCCGGGGACGATCCGGGCAGCCACCGAGATAACATCAGGTGGGAAACGGATAAAGTGCTGCTTGTGCGGTATACGGGATCTGCACGCACCTTTCTCGTTACGTTACTCGGCCCACTGGAGCCCCAAAACCAGATTTTTTTAATGGTTGTGTCCTCCGACACACTCCTTTACAAGCAGGGGTGGTGCACTGCTACGTTTGCTTTCGTAGAGCCCACATAAGCTCTACATGTCTGTGCCCAAAACCGGATTGTAAGCAGATCTATACTACTTTACCCCAACAGCCAAAGTTCAAGTGTGGTGTCTTTCGCTATGATGATCATAAGATTATTGATAAAGGCTGCCTAACCAAAAGCAAGGCAACGCGTGCGAACCGTTGTGCATGGCGTGCTCGTTTTTAGGCCACAGCCAACCTCAACGTTCAACAATTTTCACTGTTTGGAGGAAGAAGATCAGGATGCAGTGCAGAAGGGGGGCTTCGTGGCCGGCATATCGATACGCTGTTCGAGGTTTACGCCGTCGCCGGATAGTGTTTCTCAGACGCCCTTGTCTCTTGAGGAGGATGAGCTTGTGGCCGTAGATCACCAGCTGGCTTTGCTGCATGTTGAAATAAGGAAACGCAGCCAGCGAAGGCCTCAATTAACACGCCAGGGGCAGAACTTGCAACACCCACCTTGTCTACCCCGTCTTTTCTCCAAGTCTCATCATTATCCCCTGTATACGACTGACCTTCCTTCTCAGCCTGCCTCCTCTACTCAGGCTGACAAGGAGCTTCTCCACATTGTGGTAAACCAGCTACAGGCACTGGTTTGTGTACTGGCCAGAAAACTTCAACTAGTACGCTACTATGCCTGAGCCTCAACAATATTGTCACGGGACGCCTAGGCGGCCAATGCCCAGTCGTGGCTCATCAAAGAAGACGACGAGACCGACGAATAAGTGGCTGGCTCGCAGCGCACGTTGTTATGGCCGCATTGTAAATTCTGTAAATAGATCGTTCCTCATCCTTCAACATCGTTCGAGTCATTGGCTCTGCCGCCACGTTACATTTGTTGGAGAGTGCGGGTCGTCATCCCTCTCCTGGGCCGAGCTTCACTCCTCATTGGCACCACTGGAATCATCGAGGGTGTGTGAACCGCGTCGGGCAGCCCCAGCCCCACCGCTACAAGAACTCGACGACGTCCCCCCGCCCCGTGTCCCAAGCCCGTGACGAGCCGATCTTAGGACGACGTTTGACCTGACGACGACGACGACGTATCCCGAGCCCTGTGGTCCGACGTGGTAGCAAGCCCAAACCGGTTCGTCATTCCTTTGTGGGCGCGTCGCTGCTCTGCGCCGGAGCTCACTAAACCCATCTCATACATCCGTGGTGGCAAGAGCTTCACTGTACATTCTCATGACATCGTTCACCTTCACCGAGCTTATCATGCTACTGCGGCCTCGACCGGGACGGTCGCCTTCGAGGAAAGGGGCATTTTACGCCATCAAAGGCGATGAAGACAGCGGCCGCATGTGGCGTCACAAACAAGCATCTGCGACGACAACGAAGCTTTGTGGGGCATGCTGTCTGGCATGCGTGTTCCCAAATTGGTCCTCTGCGTCCCTATCGTCACCGCGCTGCAGCTTCGACCGGGACGGTCGCCCTCGACCGGGGGGGTAATGTCACGGGACACCTAGGCGGCCAATGCCCCGTCGTGGCTCATCACAGAAGATGACGAGGCCGATGAATAAGTGGCTGGCTCGCAGCGCGCGCTGTTATGGCGGCATTGCAAATTCTGTACATAGATCGTTCATCATCCTTCAACATCGTTCGAGTCATTGGCTCTGCCGCCAAGTTACAATATATTGTTCAGCAAAACTGACGGGTTCTCTCTACAACAATTGGAGGGATGCGTGATAGGCTACGTCTGGGAAAGCTCCATGCCTGGGCTTTCTTGCTTCAGGAGACAAAATCACTCTCGGACGGCCGCAATTTATGGCATACGCTGAGCCAACCGTTCCAGATCGGCGGTGCAGCTCAAATTCTACTCTTCCGTGCAAGGCGGCAACTTATGTTCTATCTCTGTTTCGTAAATACCCTATAGCACTATCCTCGTGGTGTACAGAATGGTTTGAAGGGGAGGCGGTAAGAGTGCAGCTTCCGCGTTGTCCGGTGAAACTGGTGTCGTTCTACGAGCGCCCTTCTAGTGGTTGTGGAACCCGCCTGCGGCTCGTTTGGCATACCCAACTACGGCGAAATAACCCTAGGTGCCCCATTCTTGTTTACGGAGACTTCACTTCTGCTCACTGTGACTGAGGATACCCGTTTCACCGAATCCAGCTTTACACTTCTAAATGGGATTACTAGCCCAACACGATGGTGTACGCCCGTACTGATGCCCCCCGATTCACCTGCCCTGTAGTAGTGGCTGGGTATGCAAGTGGTCTTTGGGTATTGCGAAGCGGACTGTTGCGGCAGCGATCCCCACCCCATTCGCATCGCTCTGATGCCGAAGTCGACGGGTGGCCTTCGTCGGCGGTGCACTGTGCTGAACTGGGATACCTTCCAATCTAATTTTAACGCTCGCATCTCAGCGATCATCCCAGAACCCACCAATCTGCTTTGCAGGTTCCTTTCGTATGCCTTACCCCATACGTGGGGGAGGACACCGGCCCAAAGACCAATTCTGCTCCTGGAGCGCTGGGCCAAACATCAGGAAGCTGAAGTAATTGCTGCTCGGGACTCTTCGTCGATACCAGCCAGGCTACACTACCAGCGCTTCACTGCTGCTGCTAGACGGCACGACAAAAGACTGTCCAGGTAGCGATTGATTGTCTGGTGCGCTCCTCTTGGTCGGTCATCTTTTGCGACGTCTGTCTGGCGAACTTTTTGCGACATGGTATCCTGCAGTCACCCTCCTGAAGCAGCAGCCTGTGCTTGCATCGCATCAAACATGGACACAGGACAATTTCCCACGCTGCTGCCCGGGCCTTGATATCTGCCTTTGATACTGTGTCTCTTGCAATGCCGATTCTGTTTACCTTTCTGAGCAGTGTGGGCTTTCCGTCAACTCATGATGACATTTGTGGAATTCAGTTACCATTCACAATGGCTTAATTCTTGGCCGCGATCATACCAGCTAAACTGTGGACTGCCCTGGATCCCTATGCATTACTGATGAGGTATAAAATATTGATGAACACGCTCTCACGATGCTTCTCGACTCTATAAATCAGGTATGGTTACCCCTGATTCCGGCTTCGGCCAGATATTGCTCCGATCTTAAAGCCGGTGAAACTACCGCACAACTTCGCAACTTGCGACCAATCGCTTTGACGGCGATGCTGTGCAAGCTGTTGGAGTGGAAGTTTGCCACATCTCTTCAGTGGTTGCTTGATACTTTTCAATTGTATCACCTGACCCAAATCGAATTCAATCCACATCTTGGTCGTGAAGATGGCTTGAAATACCAGTCATTTATGGTTTTGTTGGGAGGCCATTCTCGCCGTGTGAGGACTGTACTAGCAACGAACATATGTACGGTGTATGTCAGCGTTAGTATCGCCACAATATTATAAATCCTACTTTGCCTTCGCCTCCCTGACAAAGTCTGTGACTTGAACAACCCTTTCTTCAACACCGGTCATTTTCTATAAGTATCAATGGTAGAGGCTTAGGCTCGTGTACACCAGTTCACCCGTACCAGGTGGCTCTGTTCTGCCTCCACTACTTTTTAAAATTGTCTTGTTGCCGCTAGGTTGGCACCTTCCCACTACGCAAGACTTTTATTTCCACATGTACGCGGATGACATTACTCTAAGATGAGTTCACCCGGACCTGTACTGACAAACAGAGTGTCTTCAGCAAGCCTTACAGACTTCCAGAAATGGCGCCAGAACTTTATACTTACCCCTCTTAAGGGAAGGCTGCTGCGCTTCCCGTCGTAGATGCTTGGAACCGTCGGTCCCTTGCATTATCAACAATCGCACTGCAGTTGAATTGATCCGCCCTTCCCATCGTTGGTCACCTTCGTGTTTTGGGATTGGAGATATCGGCTTCAGGGTCAGCCACTAAGTGGCTCTAAAGCTGCTCGGCAGAAAGCAGCACCACTGCTCCACCTAGTTCACTTCATATCTCAGAAGTCTGGCTGGCCGGCTTAAAGATTGCCTGCCTCCTAGTGTGCTCCGTGGTACAGTCAAGGCTTGTGTACCAGGCACAGTTCGAGCACATGAGGCAATAAGACTGGGACCGGCTGGAGGCTAAAGCCATACCGCCATGCACTCTATTACTGGCCTCACCCACCTAACACCAGTTCCACACCTCCAAACAGAAGCCTGGGTAAACCAACTAGATGAACTCATTCGTCAGCGTCGTACCACACGCCTGCTGAAACGTGCACTGGCCCTAGAGGAAGCACCTCTCGACACGTACATGCACCGCCCTCCGAATACGATGCCAGCCTTTCCCGCGTCAAGGCCACCTTGGCTGTACCATCAGGTGTGGAGAACAAGCTTCTGACAACGCTGAACGTCCGTACCTAGGGCTTTCACCAGCCTCCAGGTGCCATCCTTCATGTACGTGACTGGGCACCTGAGGCGCAACTGCTGGCTATCTAGGCTTGTGTGGAAGCCGGGGCATACGACAACTTCGTCACCACAGCCTTTACGTGTACCAACTACCATGATCTAAATCAGAGCTGTGCGTGCGAATCACTCCGTACACTCTCAAGCCTGCTAGCAGAACTTCCTGCCATTTTGGGGTGGCTGCAGGCGATTGCATCGACTTTGACTGCTAGGGACAAGGCGGAACTTTATACACACTCAATGTCAGCTATTGGGGATTTGCGTGGTGTTGCGCATAGATTATGGACAATTATATATGCCCTGTCCGCGTTTTGCTGGATTCGCGGGGACATGCTTCCTGCCCACACACCGTTGAACGCGCCTGCCACAGGGACCTCCCACGGCCACTACCATTTCTTCAAGTATCTACCATGAAGGAACTACTGGCGGAAAAGGGAACCCTTTGTCGCACTACGCGTTATATACTTCTACCGCGCCGAACTGACCTTATCAGTGGGCGCGCCCGTTTGGAGGAGGTCGTGCTGCGGAGGCTTCCGTTTGGGTTAGCGTTATCCTAAGCAGTTACCACCGCTTGGCCTGCGCAATGTCAAGCGCGGTTTGGGGACACTTCCGCCGTCTGTGTGCTTCCTGCGTCAGATGATGACGTTGAACATTTACTGTGGACTTGCCCAGTCAGGATCCCCAAACCTCCGAAGCACAGGGCTCTACCCTAGCACACCCCTAGATCTCAAGCGTGGGATGTGGGGCCCCAGCATCAGCCTCTTCATAAATATTTGCGCATTGCGGGTGCAGTGTTGTACCTGTGGAAACTTTTTCTTATGCCGTAATCCAATCTTTCTCAAAAAATTCCGTTTGCCCAGTGGAATAAGCATGCTTTGGAATTCGTCCCCTGAGGTATTCTCCCTTTACCCTTACACACGCCTATTCCCAATATAATGTTCAAAAAAGCAATTGTAAACATGCTGTGAATAACATTGCAGAGGTTGGATCTCGGTGTATGACGTTCGTTTTTATAAATTTTGTAATGCTCTTTTTATAGAAAATGGTGGTAGCGGTGGTCCCGTTGTAGAAAGCCTCTAGTATTTTAACGTAATGCTGGTCTATACCCTGATTCCACAGCGGCTGAATGACTGCTGATGTTTCGACAGAGTCAAATGCTTTATCATAATGTATGAAAGCAATATATAGTCTTTGATTAAACACCACGAGCTTTTAGTATCACCTGATTTATCATGTGAATATAGATGATTGCTGAACAGCCTTTTCATGAGGTTGACTGAAATCTAAGGTGGCAGTTTTTCTGTTAGTGATTACTTTTGTAACTACGATGTTGATGACTGACAGTAAGCTGATTGCCCTGTATGTATTAATGCCATCAATCTCAGTTTCCTCGTGAATAAGGGTGATGTTCACGTTTTTCTAAGGTTACGGTACACACACGGTCATTATATTTTGCCTATTCAGGTTTGGCAGTTTTTCAAGTACAATTTCTTCGCCATCTATCACGTCTGCTGTTATGCAATCTTTTGCAGGTGCTTTTCCCACTTTCATTTCTTTTAAAGCCCTGAAAGGCCTTCTCATACGGAAGCAGTGCCAATTCGTTGGTAAGGCATCTTTTAATCCCATATCTACCCGCAAGGCCTGGATTCGCTACCCACTGTAGACACGCGATTGCCTTCACATTCTTCCCTGTTTTAAATATAAAAAAATACAACAATTAACTGCACAATATTGCAACAAAAGCCCTAAATTTGCTCGCTGCCTCTGTCGACATCATTGGTGGTGAGCGGGAACACGAGCGTCGCTGCGAAGTGCGGCTCTGTGATGTCCGCCTAGGAACTCTCGCATTCGTCGTCTCCTTCACTCGGGCTTTCTCTTTCTTGTGTTTCTTTGCGCTCGTTTGACTCTTGATTTTCATCCGCACCAGTTTTTGCGTGTGCGTATTTTCTATCATATTAAAAGACTTAATATTGCAAACAGCGTGTCATTTAGAGTATAGTCCTTGATACCGCCTCGGAAGAAACGTTGCCGGTGTCTCGCCATTTATTGGGATGCAGGTCCTCTGCTGAGCGTGAAGAGTCGGAGCTAGGCATCAGCTTCTGTGTTTAGCAATCTTTAGAACCAATGGAACAAACAGGCAGCTGCTGATAACCAACAACAGCGAAAATGCAAGTCCAAAACTAATTCCAGGCCTTCCGGGCTGTCGGCTTTGCACGAAGGCATTAAGATTCCCAGTAATTGTGTGTAAGATCCAAGTTTTTTCAACCTTGCCGAACGCACGAAAGTATTATATTACATCACTTTATTTTGTCATGCTTTGCCTTACGCCGACATGGGCTTGGGACCGCAAAAAATATAGGTTGGGTTCTGAATAACATACTGTGCATATAGGCGCGTGCTGCTTTTTTACCAAGTTGCTAATCAGCATGCATACTTGTTGATCAAAACGGATAACGTGTACGCTAAAAATTTAGTAACACTGTTTGTTCAGACCTGGAGGGATAGTTTGGTACCGTTTCCATAGCTATATCTTCCCAATATCAAGATATGTGTGATAGGAAAACTGCACTCAAGAGGAGAAAGCTTTATTTAGAAGTAGAATTGATCTGGTTGTTGCACGGGGTTCTCTGTCCCGGACTAGCAAGTAAAAGCAATTTTATTTAATTCAACGAACGTCATCCCCAGTTATCAAGGATTTGTTGTTAACCCCTTAAAGGGCAGGAAAACAACTAAGAGTTGCTTCGACCTATTCATTCGTTTCGCTTCATGTTCTACAAGAAAGTTGCGTGTAAATTATTTATTGCGTTCGTTCGGGAGAATACCAAGCCTTAAACACCGTATTCATGTCATAATGGTTCGGGTTAATAGTCAGTTCGTCATGACAATGTTGGTTACGATAGATATTGAGAGCCCAAAAGCCGCCTTCAAGCCTTCAGGACAACGTTGTCTGGGCCGTTTCGCGGTGCCTTCTGTTTGCATTTGCATGTGAATAAACTTCTTACCCACAGCCATAATGAAAGCCAGTTTGTGAAGGAAATATATTAATAATAATAGAATAATATTATAATAATAGTAATATTTGATTAAGATATTGAATTTACCTTTCATCAAGAATACATAAAAGATGTATGCCTAAAGCCTGAAGAAAATATTTGGGCGAATTTTGTGAGCCTCCTAACACCCCCAAACCTCCTAATAAGATGTTTGAGATGGCGCAGAAAAATTTGTGTTGAACACAGAAAAAGAAAAAAAACTTTCACACGATGCATGGGACCACCGAAAGAAATAGAAGACACCCGTTTTATTTCCTGCTCAGAAGACTTGCGTGTAGGGGCCCCCAGCCTAATGCGTTGCATTAGACTGTTGATTATTCATAAGAGCATGTCAAAAGTAGACAAAGAGGCCTACGCATTTTGAGTACTTATCTACGAGCGCTGAGCTCTCAACCTCTCAAATGAGCTAGAAAGTACCTCGTAAACACGATCATTTGACCAATTCTCTGAAGAAAGTTGTTCTCTCACTGCTCGTGTGTTCCAAACTTTGGTGGTATAAAGCTTCAAATTATTCAGTGGGGTCATAAGCTGGAAAAATAATTGAATTGCTGGGTATTTTCTACTGCATCAAAGCGGGCGATTTCTAGCACAGGCGCTGTGGCCCCTCAGAAGCGGTGTGTAGCTGACGATAGAGGCGCGACTCCCTAAGCTGACGTAAAAGCCAGGGGCCCACTCAAACATCTCTCCATCAATAGACTGCCGACCTTTTCTTGTGTTTTCATCTGTCCACAAATTGTTTCGCCACAAAATAGTTTTATGGCAACGAATAACACTTTTATTTGCCTAATGTTTGAGACCGTAAAAATTGTTTTTTCAGCCTTCTATTTATTTTTTGCATAGAAAATAAAGCTGCCTATATTGGTCCACCGGTGTGCGTATTTCTGAAAAGGTTTCGGTTGCCTGCAGTAACATCAGTCGAAATTTATCAGAAAAAAGGAGGGGTACTTTGGTTTATTGAATATGCTTTACGTTTAATTTTTATACTAATTTCAGGCAATACTTTTTTGTCCCTCGGCAAAGTTATCGACGCCTAAATAAACTTTTAGAGAATGTTAACTTTGCGCGATGCCTTTTCGTTCTGCTTTTGAGTGGTAAACGTAAGACTGCCGTGTGAATAAAACAAAATAAACCCCACAAGCAGCAATTCTTACCTCTCTTATATTTACCGGGGAGAAACATACGCCCTCAGGATAACTTAGAAGGGTTTCAGAAACACATGATAAAGGAAATAAAAAAGCCAACAATAGTTTTTGGCCACCCATCGTTTCTGGCCTAAGAAGCGACCCGGCGCTTTTTATACAGCAGCAGTCAATTCTCTTTGAAATATAGGTAGTTGACATTAAAACGATATGAATAAGTCATTGGCCAAAGAGAAGCCGTGCGTCATACTCAGCTTTTTATATTTAGTTTTCTTTGCAGGGTAAAGGGGAATTTCTGCGAAAAAAACATGTACTCGGTTTACTTTATCAAGCGGTTCTAGTGATTTTGAAGGAGCAAGCATTGTTAGCACAGGAAGTCAATAATAAATTTTGTATTGAAATCAGTCTTGAATTGAACAGGACTCAAAACTACAGCAGAGTAAGATGCATAAAAAGCTTCAATAGGAACAGGCACTTGGTTTAACTCTAACCGAGCATCTCGAGCGACAAAAGCTCTATTGTCTTTTCTGCATAGCACAGCACTACTTCGGTCTATTTAAGCAGGACTACATCAATAAGCACATAATTTTCGTCAGCGTCATTATCATCATCTCCTCATTGATTTCACTTTTTTCATACATTTGGTGTAGCAAACAAACCCCCTTGGCCAGGCTATCCTCACCAGTATCATTAGGACTATTATGTCTCTCTCACAGGCATTTAAGATGTGCTACTAAGAATAAAAATGTCTTCTTCCACAAAGGATACACACATATTGCAAAATGCACCGATTCATTGACAATGTCTTAAGAAGGCGACCTCGGGTGTCACAGTGAAACTTCATAAGTGTGCCGTGTCACACCGAGAACATTATACTTACCTTTTAAACGAAAGCAATTGATCGACTTGACATCACATATTACAAAGAGGAGATAATGGTACTACCACTCGTGCTGAGAATTTCAACTACAAAATTTTGTCATATGCGGGTTTTGAACATTTTTAGATAGAGACAGAATAAACATCTTTTATTTTGAGCTTAATGGTGCAGAATCGTGAGAGCATAGGGGGGGGGGGGCGTCCGTTAGTCGGATATGCCATGGACCTTGCTGGCTGCTCTTGCCCTCTCTATCAGCATGAGCTGGGTTTAAAGGTCCGAGCTAACAGCCGGTCCACCCCCTCCTGGTACGTGGAATGGGGATTGGGTGTGAGGGTTGGGGATTGTTGACACACCCAAACCAGACGGTACAAGGTGCCTGTCAGGGGGGAAAAGTTGCAGGTAGTATGTTACTGGGTGAGATAGATGTGGTTGAGGCTGTGTCAGTGCCGGTAGGAGCTGGTCTGTACGCACCGGAGTGTTGTCGCCTCGGCTGTGGAAAGGAGAAAGTTGGGTAGAAGGAACCGCTAACGTTCGTGTATAAAGTGAGGGAGAATGTCCGCATAGCCATTTAGTGTGTGTGTGGGGGGGGGGGGGCTCTCCGTGTGTGTGTGTGTGTGTCCAGGGGGCTCAGGGTGTGTACTCCGGCAGCGGCGTGCGCCGCCTCATTTCCGTCGAGAGACTTGCCTCCAGGGGCCAAAAGAATATGGCTCTCGGGTAGCTGCGGGATGGTAATAAGGATCTTGAGGGCGAAGGGTGATATGCGGGCGACCTTGTAGTTGGGGCATGGAACTTGCGAGTGCGTAATGACTGCGACGTATTCGCTGTATCTTGTGGCTGGTGGGGCGATAACCATTTCCCTTGCGGCGTTTGTAAAGGTGGTGCATATTTTCCTGGCTGTGAGTTCGGTACGCTGGTTGTCCATAACAGCGACTGCGTGGGCGGGTTTTCGTGCGTAGCGTGCACCGTCCGTGCCTTGTGTCGTATGGTTCCATGCATGCTTCTTCTTAACCGCATCGAGCAGTGTAATGGTGTCTCGTCCGCTAGGTGTGAGCTTGAGATGGGTGGTTTGGTAACAGCGATGATATTCGTGAAATTTTTCCAGCAAATTGTGCTTGGCTGTCAAGGGTGGTAGGCGTAGGGCGAGTTTGTAGGCTTTGCGGATGAAAGCATTGACTTTTTCTTTTTCCACGGATTCAAGAGCCTGGTATGGTGTTCCGTAATAAAGAAGACTGATCAGTATTGCTTGGGTATTCTTAGAGTGTCCTTCTCCTGAAAACCTAAGCGGCAGTTGGCGATGCGTCCAACGAGGTGTGTTAGTTGTGTGAGGGTGCGTTTAATGCAGTAAGGTTTGAGACACGCTTCCATTTTTCGGTATGCTGAGACGGAGTGTGTGGAGGTGGGGACTGTGGGTATTGCTAGGTGTTTGATGGTTACTCGGGATCGGGGAGCTGGTCTGTTTGTTTTTGTAGTGCGGGCACAGAGCGTGAGCAGGGCTGATTTTTCTTGGGCGCATTCCAGTGCACGAGCTCGGACGTATGTTTGAGTGACGTGCATGGCTTGCTGAAGTGCGTCTCTTGTTTGGCGCCGGTGCCGCCGGTGGGCACCCACAAGGTGAAGTCGTCAGTGTAACGTGCATGGCGTAAATTGGGGATTGCTGCGAGAAGCGGTGGCAGATCTTTCATAGCTAAGTTGAATAGTAGACGTGAAATGACGGATCCTTCTGGGGTCCCCTTTGGTGCCATTGGGAATGGATTGGAACAGTTGATGCCCCATTTCTATCGTTGCCGTGCAGTTAGAAATTATGCTACGTGGGAAAATATACGTTCGCCGCCGTTGCTAGAGGCAAGACCTTGCAAGCTAGCATGGTGCATTACGTTATCAAATGCTCCTGTTATGTCTTGCGCTAGTATTGACTTTTTGGTCTCATTGTTCAGGGTATTCGCAACGTAGTCTTATCTGAAATAGGAGGTCCTGTGCCGATGAGTGTGGGCGAAAGCCGTACATTCTGTGTGGGAAGTACCCGTTTTTTTCGATGTGGGGTGACAGCCTGCTGTACACCAGGTGTTCGAGCAGTTTTTTGACACAGAAACTAGGATAGATGGGGTGAAGGTTCTATGTAATTATCGATATCTTGGGCTTCGGTATGAGGGTGATTTCGGCGCTCCTCCGTTCTGGGGGGAGGGTTCCAGCCTTCCAATGTGAGTTGAAAAATTCCACAACGTTTTCGAGCGGAATGTAATCAAGGTTCCAAACGAGCATCTTGGGTGTCCGGTCTTTTCCAGGGGCTGTGTTCCGGTTTAGATGGTGAACCGCTGCTTCTATTTCCGCCATGGAAAAAGGTGCGTCTATGTCTGGATTGGGTTTTTCCGTGTATGATAGAAGTGTCAGAGTAGTAGCGGGATTCGGTGCTTTAAGCGGTAGCTGAAGCTCTCGCAATAGATCGGATTGTGTACGCTGATAATATGTATGCGGTGCTTCAGATAGTGTTGTGAGGAGGATTTGGAGTCCTCGCTGCCTAATAAGGATCGGAGTAAGTGCCAGTTGCGTGGGGTGCCGACGGTGCCTTGAAGTTGGTTGGAGAACTCTGTCCAGTTTTGTTGGCTAAGTTGTTTGGCGTGCGCATCTGCCTCTGTTGGAATTTGAGCAGTGTGGATGCGATGTTTCTTATTTGTTTTTTTCCTTTTCCACATCCGAAGCATGCCTTGTCGGACATCCCAAAGTTGGAGCAGGTGTGAGTCAGTGGCTGGGCTTTCTTGGGTTAGTGTACTTTCTTTCTTGTGGTTCTTGGCCGCGTCAATTAACCGTAGGACACAGTCATCTAGGTTAGTGACGGTGTCCGCAGGGTTGTCGTCTCCAAAGTCGCTCCAATTAGTGCTTTTGCGTTGCCGATGCGTCGATTAGCGTGTCTTTCGTGCGCAGTTTCCAGTTGTATAATATGGTGACCGCTGCCGAGTGTTTCGTCAAGTTGCCCCCACGTGAGGTCAGGAGTGGTGTTTGGGGAGACGGTGTTACCAATTCTTGTAGGAAGATCTCGAATGTTACCCAAATGTAGAAGGTTCTGCAGTGTTCCGTTATACAGTGTTTTGTCTTTCTTGGTGTCCTTGAGGTATTCCAACGCCGTATGTTTGGCATTGAATTTGCCAAGAACGATTATATTTTTTCGCGGGTGCGCTTCCGCACGGTTTTAAGACGTTCGTCGGTGCCGGTAAGGGGTTTGTTTGGGGGGCTGTATATCTTAAGTACAAATAAACGGGCTTTAGTTTTCTTGCTTGAAATAATTTCTACAAATGCTTAGTCAATTAAAGTTGGCAAAGTGTAGACTTGGACAGTTCAGATTGCCCGCACAACGATAGCGGTAAAAGTCCCACGTTGCTGATGTTGTTAAAGAACACCAAAGGCTGAATAAATATTCGTTTAACTAACCCTACCGTTATTTTGTTGCCATTGCCGCTACTGCTCCAAGAAGAAAGATCAGTTTTTTTGTTGAGAAATATCTAAATACACATTCAATTCCTCTCCCACCTTTATTAAATTTTTTGTAAAATACACTTAGCGTCACAAAGTGGGAGTGAGCACCAGGTGTTGTAGAGAGCGTTAGCTGTCGGTGTTTGAATAGCCTCCCTAGCAAGACGCTCTCACCTGGCAACAATGGCTTTGACGTCTCCAAGAAACGGCCGACACCGACAACTTTTTTGTGGGCGATAACGTTCTCGCTATAAATAGCTAGCAAATCTGCTGCCTCAATAGCGTGTGTATTATATCGGCACCGAAAGCGATCAATAAGAGCGACATTTTTCTAATCCTTAGTGTCCCTTCATAAAACCTTAATTCTCAATCATAGAATCACTCGCTAACGCATACTCCATCATCTTACAACACAATTTCACATCGGTGTAATAGTTTCAAAAGCAAACCACTGGGACTCGAATATTTTATCGCCGTTGCCCCGATACCATTGAATTCGCACCTAGAATACAGCCAATGTCTGCTATCTGCTACAAGCATGCATTGGAAATATTCGAAAGGTTGTTCAGGAGATCCCGAAAGATTCGTACGTTGAGGTGGCCATTCACCGCGTTAAACTACCCTTCCAAGATACGTAAACCGAAAGGGTAACAATTAAACTCTTCATCTGTGAAAAACAAATGTACCACAATCGCAGAAGCCGCACATTCGCAATTGCTTTCAGTACTGCTCTCAGTACTGGTAAATATTCAGCTAGTAGTTTTCCCGGCTGCTGCCTTGTTGCCATTACACCAGTGGCATCATAGCACCTTGAGCCATCTGTATTCAACAATGCTTCATTACCCACGTGAACACTGCATTCTAGATTCTCTTCCGATTCATTTTGGACATTTTAACACATGACGTGGGACTTCTGCTGCAGTTCATTTTTATCACTAGCCCTTCCCTATAAGAAGCAGGGGGTGGCACGCCTTCAAACCATCACCTTATTATTGTTCGCATTAGCGTCGTCAAACCATGCTAGTTTGGTGTAGGAAACTTTTCACCATACATCCTGCCGTAATATGTGTACATATAAAGGAATAAATAAACGAAAAATGATTCTGGCTAGCAGTGATGATTCCGGGGCTCCTGGACTGAAAAGGCGTCGCTTCGTACACAGTCCCAACAACCGTTCCTTCAAACGGTGTTTATTCTTTCGCTTTCGCTTCTCCCTGTGGAGGTGACTGACCAACGGGGTTGATAATAGCAAGCCCGGGTACTTCTCCAAATGGTTATGACGTCTCGGAAATAACGAGTTTCTGGACACACTCCGCAATTGCGTGGATCTTCCCACTACCCCAATGCAAGCAATGAAAACATGAAAACGTTTAGCTTGATTTATCAAGAAAGTCTTTTCAGTGCTGAAAGAACAGATTCGCTAAATCACGATGAATACACCGGCGGGATGCTTGGTACAGGGCGTTAAGAAAAATAACAGAATAGTTACGGAGCAGTGTGTATGCAAACACTCAATTACGCCACATCTAAGACGAATGCCCGTTTTCAGTTGTCATTTCCCGATACACTATATCAATATATCGAATCCAACAAAAGGTTTAGGTTTGCGGTATCTTGGCGCTATTTATGCTCTCCAAGTGAACGATGGAGGTACAGAAAAGCACTTTTGCTAATAAAGGTTCGGGTGGTGGAAAACGTTCTGGGAATAAGACCGCGAAAGCATATTTACACCTCTTATTGTTCCACTTTTCAACAGTTTTATTTCGTTAGGCCGCGCTTAGCAGCTTTAGGGTATGTTGGCCGGAGGCGGGTGCATCCTTCACCAAAAATCTCGAAGATATCGCGTATTTCAGCATCAGCCTAAGCACTTTAGCATGATATCGAGTGAACAATGTCCATTCAACAGGTTGTCAAGTAGGACGAATTCATACGTTTCACAAAAACATTGAAAATTGTCGTTGACGTGTTTAGTTTGAGTCAAAGCGGCAAGGGGATTCAAGAGCATGGCACTTTTCTTGCAAGCTGTTTTCTGAGACGGAAGAGTCCATTTTGGAGCGTTCAACGTGGTCACATGTAGGTGGTAGTCAATTGAATTTCCGGCGTGCTAGAACCGGATGCTTTCTGCTGCTTTTGATGAAGAAATAATCAAGAATTTGGCTTTTTATGAAAGCATACGTCAAACATTCAATTTTATCTGAAGCGCTGTTCAGCTGCTTGAAAATGCTCAGTTCAGGTAGGGTCTCATGGAGCAGACACGAAAGAAGGGAAATACATCCGGCTGGGTAGATTACCACCGAAACGACTGTAGGTACTGGATACGGCGGGTTGACGAGTGCCGCTTTCCAATTCAGCCGAATAAGGGGCGGCGACGGGTAATAGTTTGCTGGGCTGCCCAGTTTCACCTGCGCTACCAGACGCATCTCCTCACCCCGGCAGGCTGCTTTGACATACCTCCCTTGAGAAAAGTATGAAACCTCAGCTTGCGGCCCTGGGAAGCCTTTATGGGAAGGGGGCTTTGCAGTTGAAGATTTTATTTTCCAGTAAATATTTCCTACAAGTTCGGGAGAAAGCGGGTGTGTATGTCTTTGGCGCAAATTAAGTTTCTGAAGTTACAGCTGTCTGTCGGGTTGTCCCGTGCTGCTTATTTCACTCAGGTCTTTCTGCCGCGTAATCAGTACATACCGTTCCCGAGCCGTAATCGGCGCGGGTACAGTATATGCACGCTTTGTTAAACAAAGCGTTCATTGGCACATTCAGGATGTTTTGAACTGTTGAACAGAAAGAAAATAACTTTACGGGGTACTTCTGCATTGTTGTTGTTGGGCGTGATTCTGCACACAGCTTCATCCTCCTTAAACTCCATCAGTTCGGGAGCTCCCTCGTTACGGTTGGTGTAGCCATGATGTGCAGCTGAGCCATTCTTTGTCTCAGTGAGCAGCTTTGTACCACCCTTTTGGCAATTTATATCGATAAAAATTTGTGAGATTTTTCTTTCTTCAAATAAACGAGTTCCCAATGAAGCTATAAAGAAAATTTTATACAATGTATACTTACTATGAGTTAACTGAGTTTTCCTAAATGAAGGAATCTAGTGACGAGAAAGGGATAGCAATTGTCCAACTTAAGGAAACTGGCGGTTAAAAGTGAACGAAAGAAGCGTTCTCTTCATCCTCTTTTCAGGAACCAATCAGATCTTTTTTCGAGGGAAGGCGATTGAATATACCATCTGGCGTTCGAATAACAGAAGAACTGGGGTACTTTCTTGCAGGAGCTGGAGCTTCAAACAGGAGCTTCCTGCCAATTTGACAAAAATAAATCGCAAAAGATGGACGTTGACTAGTGCTGCCACTGCCACCATACTAGGCTGCTAAAATAATTCTTAAAACGAATTGCCATTGTTTGTCACATTGGGAGCGCGGATGCTCGGAGTCCAGCGTATTGCAAATACCGTCGTCTGAATACCGTAGCCAATACACAAGGTGAGCTGGGGTAGCTTAGAGTGGGCTTACGGAATACCCTGTTTCGTATATTACTGCTTGCAAACACATTACGAGATTTTGGGCTCCAGTAGTACCCTAATCCTTTTGGCTACCCCCGACATGGTTCCAGTTTGAACCTTAGGGCACCTATATAACAAGACATTCTAGGTCTCGCGATGTTTACCAGGTACGGTGATATTCGAACGGTATTTTTACATCTCTTTGATGGAGGACCTGTTGATATCAAGAGAGGGTTTGTCACAAGGATAACTGAAATATTAGAGTGGCCGACCTATTGCATGGGAAAAAGGGTTACATTTTTGCCCCCATTAAGGACTCATGTTCCCTTCACTCGATTTTACACCGTTTTTGTTTATTGCGCAAGGTTCTGGTGGAATATGCCTAATAAAAGCACAGGACAATGTGGCGAGCATTTTGCAGACTTGAATGTACAGTTATGTTGGAGTCGACGTGCATGAATTCTCTGCCAGATTCTCCTTTCTGGGAGCATCAGATCAAAAAGCTTAACCCAGACACGGCGCCGTCATCACTACTACAGAGACTTCCCGAAATTCAGGCATAACGTACATCATTGACGTTAAGCTTTTCATCGAGCATTTAGGAGGGCACCCGGCAATCGATGTCTCGTACGCTCGTCAGCTGCGCCAAGGAGCAGCGGGTAACACCATTCGTGTTTATCGCGCATGAACGCAATTACCCTTCTCGATTCGTTAACAAGAATAGCAGTTGCACGTGGTGCAGCTTCCGAGCTTCGGGTGCCTTGATTTCTTGTTGTGTTGATGCGTAAATTATGTGCATGAGCTCTTGTTGGCATCAGGACATGTAGAGAAAACCCAGGTACAACAACACGTAGCACCAATACTCAAACTCACCATACTACCCAGAAGCCGACCAGGCCGCCATCCTAGCTAAATGAAAGTTAATTATTGCACTAGTGAATAGCACAGTGCAGGCCCTTGCCGATTTAGTTCGGCACAATATGAAGACTGAAGGACAATGCCAATTACTACTCATTATGCAGTCCGTTGTTGAATATCCACTGAGGTGATTCGCACGAACAACTTATTGGCGCGCCGGCTTTAAGGAAGGGTTGAATGACGCTAAGGATAGGTCGCATCGGTTTAACCTCATTTTCAGTGACGTCAGTGTATTCGGCGCGGTGAATCCCTGTGTCATCCTAAAAAAGTTGTGGCAGATATTTTCCAAAAAAAGGTGTGAAAGCGGATCAGGAAAAATGTAAGGAATTTGACTCTGACTTCGCCGAAGCACAAGCGACACTCGCCATTTTAATTATTTTGAAGGGAGCGCCGCTATCGAGAGTGGACTGCCAACTGCTGTGAGGTATGCAGAACGTTGTTTGGTCAAATACTTGTCTGCCATATGATCTGCTAGCTAGCATAGGGTAGCAAGGTAGGGAAGTTTAGAATCCGATGCTCGGGCTAGTTCAGCCTAAAAGTGAGCACGCGGTAATCCTTTTCCGGGAATACCACAATGCGTGGGCACCCAGAGGATGGCATTGTAACCGGGTCACGGAATAGGCACGCCTAGTGACGGATCTTCTGTAGTACATGATCTTTGTTAAGAACATTCCCGCATGCTCGATGGGTTGCCTGGGAATCTGAACACACTAAAGTGAATGGGGTCAGTTTCACCTGAAGTTCGGAGGGCCCAATCCAAATAATCTCGAAAGTCCATTTACCCTGCTCGGGCATATCCTCTGTTAGCACGTAGTGGCGTTGGTTCAGGCATCTATTTTTCTGGTAGTATCACGCAGTGGTCGAGCAAGTGTAGGTACCAAAATTTGCCGAAAATGCAGCGCCCGTGTGTACGATGCCTTCATTCAAGGAAAGACAGCTTCTAACCTTAGCATACGTCTTTGATTTGTAATGTTGGCACATTTGCTCATTAGGGTAAATATTAGGTATAAGTGTGTTGCCATCAAGCTACGCCATAAAAAAAACTTATAATAAGGACAAAAATGCACTCTTATGACACTGTTGATAATTTGGGCAAAAAATGGGCATCGCGGGCGAGCTAGCAAAAAAAACTATATTAAAACTTGTCTTTTAAAAACTCACCCCCATAACACCCAAACATACTTGAATACTAAAATTACACCGTATATTAGATTTTTTAGAGTATGGCACAGGATAACGCTAAAGCGTAAGGCCGAAGTGCGATGAAATATCCGCCATCATTTATTTATGTGATGGTGATCTTTTGTTATCTCTGAAACATGGCTTCCCCCACTTATCACTGTCGCTGAAGTTGCTAACGTACATACCTGGATTTATCATTTCCCGCCGTGATCGCTTGATAATCCGAAATGGCACTGTTTCTTTTGTGATAAAGATTGAATTATTCATTATAACTATACCCCGAGAGCGGCCTTGAGGCAATGTAAGTTCGTAGCATGTCGAACCCAATCGGGCCTTGTCAGAATTAGAGTGCAATATTGCCCACCAAAACCATACGCAATTTTGTAGCACTTGAAGGACTTGCACGATTTGAAAGGCAAAACGTGTCTCAGAGCTAGGCTAACAGCATGCCGCTAACAGCATGCCAGCATGCCGCCTATAGGATTTTCAATTACACGAAATATGATGTAGCATACCAGAAAAACCACTAACGTCCCACTGACGCCTAGCAATTGTCCTGCCCGTGTAGCTTTCAAGCTCTTCATTTACTAAAATACCTCAAGAAATAATAATATTTTAGAATTTTTTCACGTTGCAAAAACAGAAAGAAGCCGAAAACAAAGTATTTCTGGTCTATGACAAGTTATAAGTGAACGACGATCCGAACAGATGGGACAAGGAAAAGATGCTATTGCCCTCATAAACTCCGGACCTCACACCATCAACCTCAAAAAAAAACGAAGCGGAAACACCAGTCAAGCTACAAAGCCGCAGCCAACAAAAGAAGTGACATTTCTTACCTTAACCCCCGCAGCATGCTTCAAAAATTAGCACGGCTTGAATCCTTACTTCTTGGAATTGAACCTCAATTTAAAGCCTTGACAGAAACGTGCCTCACAAAATATATGTGTAATTTCGAGGTAACACCCCCAACTATGTAATCGTTCGTAAATATAGGCCAAGACGAGGGGGGGCGTGGCCATTTTATGAAAACACACATTTCCTTTGAAATCTTTCCCGAGATTATCGAAGTCGATGTACCATTTTGCAAGCTTGTCTTTACTTCTCGCCCAGTGTTTGTTGGCTGCGTTTATGGCACACCATCTTCTTCAACGATAGCTTGCAAGCATTGCACACGTATAACCATCGGCATGTACTCAGAGCTAGGCTAATCTTGCTCGGCGATTTTATTTTACCTGATATAAACTGGCAAACAATGCAACACCACAGCACATGCTCGCACGGACTAATTGATATTATATTGACGTTTACTCTCTCCTAAAATGTAAAACAGCCTACTAGTGTTCAAGCGTGCTGTTCCATTGTACTTGACATAGTGCTCCTAAGTTATCAGTTTCCTGCACATAAAGCACAGGTTGAAATACTTAAAGGCATATCAGCCCCCGAAAATATTGAAGGCTCCCTTTCTATATTTGACATTCCAACATTGTTCAACTTCTTTGCTGCATATCTCGACTTTACCCATGCCGATAACACCAGCATACCTGATAACCTTTTCCATGAACTTGCTTCTTTTGTTACTACAGGCAAATGACGCAAACACAAATATAGAAACACTATTGGCAAACTTTAAACCGGTCATAACACACTGCGTTCTTGACAATGCGGCGTCTAAAACAAATAAAACAATAAATCATAATCCCTGGATAACGCGTAATATCTTCCATGCCAAGCCTACTGTAAAACGCCTCAGAAAAACTGTGAAATAAAAACCAATGCTGCAAATTCGAAAAACGTTGAGTCAAGCTATTATTAACATGAAATCACAAAAAAAGGTCCAAAGCAAACTATTTTACAAGAATGCTCCCCTAATTTTTAAAAACGTCTCCTCAGAAGATTTGGAACTACCTCAATCCCAAAAACCATAATAGGCCGGCGCCCCCTGGAGAAAGCAAAAATAGAGCCAACTCGCTACATAACTAATTACAATCTCTTTTTACGACTCAAGACGAAATGTGCCACATATTGACATTTGCAACAGCCGACTTGTTGAACCACTTGTTTTGACAGACTTCGGAGTGCTAAATGTTTTGTTAAAATTAGATCATAAAAGTGTGCCGGTCCCGACAACTTGCCGAACAAATTTTTTAGGAGATACGCTGAATGGGTGGCCAAATACTTGTGTATACTTTTCAAAGGATCGCTATCAACCGGTCAGTGAATGGCAAATCCCAGAGAATGGCAAATCGCAAAGGTAACTAGTGTTTATAAATCTCGTAGTGAAGCTGGCCGTTCAAACTGTACACCTATCTCACTAACTAGCACAACCTGCGAACGACTTGAACACTTATTTCTTAACATCTAACAATTTACTTTGACCAGTAGCACATCTTGTCGCCATTACAAAATGGTTTCCGCAAAAGACTAGCTAGATTTACGCAACATGTTGAAATAATCCACGACACCTTCCTCAATGTAGACCGTCAAAAACAAACTGATTTATTTCCACTGTATTTCTAAAAGGTTTTTAATACGGTGCCACCGAAATAAATTCTAAAAAAATTATAAGCAACAATAGGCCCACGTCCAGTTACTGACTGGATCGACAATTACATAAGTAACCTAACGCAGTACGTCCAAGTCAATCGCAAAAATTCTACGATAGCCATGGTTACGTCAGGTGTACCACAAAGCAGTGTTTTGGCGCCAATTTTATTCTTGATCTTCATTATTGATTTATCTGCTGGCATTGGTGTTAATTTAATGCTTTTCGCCGATGACTGTATACATTACCAAGAAATTACCGCCCCAGAAGATCACCTAAAATTGAACAATGCCTTACAGTATATATATATTGATATAGTGCTCTCTGGCAAATCACCCTGAATTTTAAAAAAATCTGTTCTCTTCAAGATAACCTTAAAAAAGCATGTATCTGAATTCACTTACGTTATAAATAACTCTCTTTTGCCGGTAGTAACTGAGCACAAATATCTAGTCTTAACTTTGTCACAAGATCGTGGACGGGATATCAACCTGAGCCTTGTCACATCACCTGCTTTAAAATTGCTGTTTTTTCTTCGTAGAAGTCGTTGTTCAGCGCCCCATGAAACAAAACTTCTGGCCTACAAAATATTCATCACACTTGTCTTAGAATTTGCAAACGTAGCGGGGTTTCCCTTTACAAACCATCTCATAAATTCCCTAGAGTGAGTACAACGAAAAGAGATAAGTTTTGTCTATAACAAATACCGAATAAAAACTCACTCACAGAATTAAAAAAAGCAGGTCATTTTACAATAAAAACTGCGCTAAACTTGCACGTCAAAATTGGTGTATCAAATAATTCAGGAACAGCTGAACAACGATAGTTCAAATATATGTCATACACAGGGACAAGGCCAACACGACAAAAGCATTCGCAGACACTGAAAAAGTATGAGTGCCGGACTAACTGACTCAAATATTCCTCGTTTCCAGTAGCAATAGGAGAGTGTTATATTTAGCCCATCAGTATAACAAGCAGTCAATCCCTGGAAACTTCCGAAACTCTGCTCAAATGTTATTTATTGTTTTTGGAACAATGAATTGAGTTCTTTGTCAACTGTTTGAAGTGTTCACTACTGGTTTTTCAATATCTATTTGGTATAAACGTTCTTTCGTAAATATATTGTTATAATTGGTATGGCACTCACATAGTCATAAAGTGTATCGCTCTCAGTTTTTTCTCGCCTGGTAATGCAATATTTCACTTGCTACCTTGTACCCTTTGTATAAATATTGTCATTTCACAATGTATGTGCCTTTCTGCAATATTACCAAATTAGAATTGGCCGCATATGTAAATCAATAAATACAAAAAATACACTATTCCAATCAAAAGAACTCAAGTTTTACTTTTCAACATTGGTACAACATCGACAATGTTGATTGCCATCGCGGCAAAAATGTGTAGAGCCAGCTTTATGACATCCGAGTGCTGGAGCAGCTGGAGCCACTTTGCTCATACATAAACATTGCACAGCTTATTTTGTTGAAACCAGTAGTTACACAGAAGCAACATTACAATAAACTGAGCAATATTTCACCTTTAATAATTATTCATGTGGAAATCGAAATTTACAAAGTCACAAACACGTAGGTCCCGAAATGCTGTTCCTTAGATGAACACTAAAACTTTTTTTATACAAATATCACTTCAATTCCTCGTATAAAAAAAATGCACTGATTTCCAACTGATACGGACACGTCAAGTAAGATATCGACGTAATTGGTGTAGCATCGCAGGTACGTTGTGACTAAGCGATTGTAAAATGTAGTCAGTGAAATGATAGAAACTGTATCGTCACGAAATTAAAATTGAAGCATTTGACATGAAGAAAAACTAAGTCGATTGGGGCGAACTTGTGCTCCCCCCCAAAACCTCTAAGAATACGCTTTCGCGAAGCAAGTCAACAAAGGGACGTGCGCAGAAATGTGTCGGCGAATGGAATACCATGGCTCTGCAGGCATTTTATCTTTCAGCGCGAGTGTTTCTCGAACCGTCGATATATTTCAAAACACTGTAGATGAAAGGAGGTTATTCCAAGCTGTTGACGGCATTTCGAAATGCTCTCATATCAAAAACGATAACCCGTGCTGCATAAGAATAAAAAATGGAAAACAGCGGGCTTCACTTGGCACACGGATAACACACAGCACTGCCCGGCGCAGCCTTTGGACAAAAACAAAGCAATAACACACCCGATGCATGGTTCGCGGCACTACCCCCACACACTATAAGAGGGTATCGACGCAATACTAAAATGAAAGACAGTCCGAACAAAGGACAAAAAAGTCTGCCATCTTGCAGTGTAATGTTTAAGGTGAACCACGTGGACGACTTCGGCGCCCTGCGTCGTCGTGATGCTCCGGAATCCCCATCGGGGATCTCCTCGTGGGTAAGTTGGGCAACACATTGTAGAATCCGGTAGGTTCGAAATACCGTCGCCGAAGCGTATAAATAGTCCACGTCGTCGGCTGGGAGTCCAAACCCACACACAATCTCCTGGGTGGTACTCTGAGTATCGGCGTCGGACGTTGTAGGGCCCTGCATCCACCAGCTACTGGTCCGTTGTACGAACTCAAGGCAGCTCGTGGGCATCCTCCGCACGCTTAAGGTATCCTTGGACGTCGGCGTTGAGGTCGTCTTTTTCTACATGCACAATCATGATGGCGTGAAGCATCGTAGACGACGTCTTCTGTAGACGAGCTCGAACGGAGTCATCTGCGTAACTTCCTGTGTCGCTGTGTTGTACGCAAACGTGACATACGGGAAGACTTCATCCCAAGTTTTATGTTCAACTTCGACGTACAACCCGCCGCGGTGGCTCAGTGGCTAAGGCGTTGCGCTGCTGAGCATGAGGTCGCGGGTTCGATTCCTGGCCGCGGCGCCCGCTTTTCGGATGGAGGCGAAAAGCAAAAACGCCCGTGTGCACGAGATTTCGGTGCACGTTAAAGATCCCCAGGTGGTCAAAATTAATCCGGAGCCCTCCACTACGGCGAGCATCATCGCCTGCGCTTCATCGGCGTGTTAAACCTTACAATCAATCAATCAACTTCGACCTACATAAACAGAATATCCGCGATCGTCTTGTTCAGACGTTCCGTAAGTCCGATCGTTTGGTGGTGGTGCCCGTTCAATCTTCGGTGATCCGCAATAAGGGGGCCGTTCCGCGGTCCGTGACTTGTACTTTGGGGGCTCTATGCCGCAGCACATTTCGGTTAAAGAGAACTTCGTCTTACTTCCTGTGCCGTCACCATCGGAAGAGTGGCGGTCTCTGCGTAGGGCGTCATGTGGTCTGTCACCACGACAATCAACTCCTTCCCAGATCGTGACGTAGAAAACGGGTCCACAACGTTCATTCCAATTTTATGAAAGGGTCTTGAAGGGATGGCTACCGGCTGCAGAAGTTGGACGGGTTTCGTCGGCGACATTTTTTCTTCGCTGGCAGTCATGGCAACTACCGACCTGTGGGACACATCGGTTGCAAGGGGGGGCCAGTTGTACTTTGCCCTAATTTTTTCAATAGTGCGAACTGTTCTAAGCTGTCCGGAAGATGAGTCGTCGTGGCAGGATTCCAAAATTTTTTCACGAACGTCTGCAGGGATTACAAGAACATAATTCGTTCTTGTTCGAGGATGGAAGTTTTTCTTGAAGAGGATGATATTTTTAGGCTGAGTGCTTGTAAGCTGCGTTTGAATCCCTAGATACGGTGGCATTCCATCTTAGGAGATAGTCGATCATGACGCGTAACTCATTGTCGCATGATGGCGGGTGGCGACGTCGCTCTCCGTCATGATCGCAGTCTTGTAGTGGTGGGTCGACAGGGGGCACGAGACAAGCAGTCAGTGTCGGAGTGTTTCCTGCCAGATTTATCGCCATTGCAGTGTCCAATTCCTGCATGCGCAAGCTCAACCACCCAAGACAGGCAGAGAAGTACGTCAAAAAAGCGAGCCCAAAGAGCCCATGGTGGTCTGTCACAACCTTGAACGGTCTACCATGCACGTATGGCCGCGAATTTTAAATGGCTCATATAATAACCAGGCGCTATTTCTCAGATGCCGAGTAGGTTTTCTCTTCCTTTGGTACAACGGCTGGCCTAAACGATTACTTTTTTCGCTAATGCTTTGCTTTTCGTCGAGGACAGCAGCCAAGCCTATATTACAGAAGCCACGGGCGGGCTTTTCAGGCGTTGTGGCAACTCGTAGATTGCATCCTCTTGGGGGTTTCTAAGAAGAAAGCAGTTCTATGTTTCGTCAAGTACGTGAGTTCCCCGAAATCCTTGCGAAGTTTGTGATGAAGCGCCAGTAGAATAGCCGCAGTCCGACGCATCGACTTACGCCCTTTTTGTCTCTCGGTATTTAGAATTTCGCTATGGCTGAAGATTTCGTCGGGTCAGGCAGCAGTCCTGCGGAGTTGACGACACGTCCCAAAAACTTGAGTTCCTCCCACGAGAAGCGGAACTTTTTACGCTGCTACGTTAACCCCGACGTGCGAATGGCATCATGTACAGACTCCAACCTTGCCAGGCGTACGTCAATATTCGAGGGGAATACCACAACGCCGTCAATTTCTACAAGGCACGTGTGCCACTTCAGGCCAGCCAGAACAGAGTGCCGACTCTGAAATATTGCTGGCGCTATGCAAAGGCCAGGTGACACCACCCTCATTTCGGATGGGGTGTCCTGAGTTATGAATACGCTCATCTCTGGGTGTCTCACGTCAACCTAAGTTTGCCAGTAGCCGGCCTTCAGATCCATCGATGAGGCGTACTTCGCATGGCAGAGGTTGTCGAGGGCGTTGTCGATTGGAGCCGGGGGATACACGTTGTTTTTGGTGACTTTGTTCCGTCGCCGTAAGTCAACGATAACCGTAATGTGCTTTTTTTTCTTCAGTAGTGCGACTGGCGTACCCCGGGGGCTTTTCAATGAATCTATGTCGTCGCTGATCATGTGCTCGCCTTTTGTCTGGATGGCGTTCCGCTAGTGTGGAGATATGCGGTATTATGACTATCAGGTAGGTAGGGCTCCATTTTCTGTTATGATTCGTGCTTCGCTAGAGGCGTCCAACATAATTTCGAGTGAGACGAAAAACACTCGCTGTAGTGACGCAGCAAAGACAATATTTTTGTTGCGTCTTCCTTGTGGTAGTGCAGGGTTATGTCGAAGGTATGCCGAAGCCTCAAGGCATCCTCCAGTGCGCTTCCAAAGTCGCTGAGCACTATCACGTCACTTGATTTGTTGGTTTCTCCGAGGAACAGAGCAGCAGCGCCCTTGTTTAAATGCTGGTGCTCCTCGGTGAAATTATTGATCCAACTTTGGATTTGCTTTGCTTAAAGACACTACAGTCAAGAAGCAACTTTGCTCAATCTCAACGATAGCGTCGACGGTACAGACAGCATCTTTACAATAGACCGCGATCATCAAGCTTGCGCCGGGATCAAGGGTGATATGATAAGAGCCTCACGGTGTTCGGTGTTCGGTTCCGTCACACAGTGATCACAGGAAAAAGTTTTCGACTTGGTCTGCAGATCTATTATTGCTTCATTGTCCATACAAAAGTTTTACAGGGGCATATCTCGGCTATGCAAGGATATACCAAACGTAAATTATGCTTCAGCTCGTTATCTTTAGCTTTCCTGATTGTCTAGGATTAGCTTGATTATCATGAGCACTGCTGCTTCATTGGCGTGTAAATGATATACGTATTATGTTACGCCCATATTTATCAAACGTCCCGGTGAAGTTTCACCAATTTCCCCAGGGCTAAGCTGGTTCCGTAGGCGCACGCCGGTTTTTCTGCGATGCACGAGCCATCGGCCTCCCGGCCACCCCTCGCATGATCGCCAAGTGGTCCAGTTCGCCACCCACCGTGCTTCCGCAAGACGGCTCTCCAGGAGCCACGCCAAACTGCTCAACCTCGGCAAATGCGCGCTCAAGTTACAAAATTCTTCTCCGTGAATCACGTCCCGGGAGCAGTTAGGCAAAATCCCGAACGCCGCAGGATACGTGTTGCCGTCTATGGTGACGCGCGATGTACACGTTCCACTTGGTGTTACGAGATGGCCTCCTACTGTGCGTATGCGCCAACCGTCCCATCTGGTCATACCTTCTCAAGCTTAGACGCGCATAACCGGCTCATTACTGAGTAGTCAGGTCCCATGCCTACAAGGTCAGGTACTTCAAAGCCGTTGAAGGACAAGTGGACGTCGGACGCCGTCTTCCTCGAGTGCCGGTTGCGTCTGGGCGTCGTATCCCGCCTATTGCGTCTTGACGGTTGGGCCAACTGCGTCGTCGGTATCGTCATCTTCTCAGCGACGCCTTTGTTATGTCAGGTAAACGTCGCGCCATGTCGATTCCGTGATGTTCGGGACTCACGTTCGGGTGAGATGGAATCGTGAGGCTCAGGAAATATTGTATATCATGGCGTTCGGCTATTCTTTGCGCCATTGGTGGATATTGAAATTTCCGCTGTCGGGCAAATTTACCCCCAGAATTTGCTGCATTAGGTTTCTCATCCACGGGCTTGGGGACCTTCTAGAAGCGAAGTGAGCATTGCTAGAGAGGCTCGGGGATTGGTGTCGGTAAGGCGATGGCGAATGGCAGATACGGCCTTGGCCATGGCTGGCCACAGTCTGGCCAAGGCAGGTAGTAGTCGATCTTTGTGGTCGTTTCCAAGGGAGAGGGAGAGGTGCGGCGATGTAGAAACAACGCAGCGCGAGTCTCTTTTACAGAGAGCGACGACAGATGTGAGCGGACTCTCCCCAGTGGTAGCACAGTGGAAGATTATCGGTAGTTTGCCCTACGACGGTCTTCCTCAGCGTCTGGTTTTGGGCTGTGGACGGCGGTTCTGTAGACGGCGGCGACAGTGGCGATGGCGGTACGGCGGAGCTTCTTGACGACGGCTTGGAGCAGGGTCGGATCGAAGAACGGCCGCTGAGTAGGTCACTGTCTGTATCTCCCTGTGTGCTTGAGAGGGCATAGAAGCGACCAAAGCATGTTGAACTTATTTGCCATTAGGGATGGTAATTTGCGTGGTATAGTATATTTTAAAGATTTGAAGTTGGCATGCAAACCATCTGTTCGTGGGCTCGGCAGATAAATTTAGTGGGCCACTCACATTCCTGCAGTGAGCATCTTACCGATGCCACATTCACCTTCAGGAAAGCTCATGCAATGAAGCATACTTGAGGAGTGCAAATGATGTAATATGTTTCCATCACTTAGAGGAGGCAGGAGGCGACAAGGTGGTTTAAGAGCACCACCAAAGAGCGACCGAATCCGAACGCCCTTATAGAAAATGAGCATTTCATTCATTTACGCTGCAAATGATAGGCAGGCTAAGGTAATGAATGGCAAAATATCATTCTCCCTAAAGAAGGGGTATGACACAGCTGCATCTTAGCGGTACTCACCTGCGGTGCATCAACGTGGAGGCTCATTAGGAAGGTTCAACCTAAACTAAGTATGACTCAGAGAGCAATGGAGCGGAAGATGATAGGTGTATCATTAAGAAACTAAAGGAGAGGGAAGTGGGTCAGGGAACATACGCGTGTTAAGGACATATAAGTAGAAATTAAGACGAAGGAATGTACGGGGGCAGGGCATGTAATGCGGTGGCAAAATAAACGTTGGTCATTAATGGTACTAGAGTGGATCGCCAGTGAAGGCAAGGGTGGCAGGGCCCGGCGGAAAGTGAGATGGACATATGAGATGAAGAAGTTTGCAGGGATAAATTGGTCGCAGTTAGCACATAACCGTGATATTTAAGAATATTACGAGAGGCCTTTGTCTTGCAGTAGGCGTAGATAGGCTGGGGGTGGTGTTGACGGCGATGATGATGACGACGATGATCATGATAATGTAAACTCAGGATGCAGTGGCCGAAGCGGCCATACAATTCCTTTACAGAGAGATCCAACAGATGGCGTGGTGATTGGATACAGTAAGAGACGAAGGTTGTGCGAAATGAGCATAGATCAAAACGGAACATACAGCTTATGAAGCGAACACAAGTGGCTTACCTTGCACTTTGGAGGTGCACTCCGGAAATATTTAGATATAGGTAACACCGAAGGAGCTCATTTGAACAATGAGCGGTTAAAGATCATCTCTGGCAGGATGGAAGATGAAATCAATTAATTCTCAGACAAAAATTGGGATTATGAGAAAATGATTGCATCCATAAAGGTGGAGAAAGATGATGAAGTATGAAGGAAGCAAACCAACGAAACCGATAAAAAGGAAGAAGAAACCCGAGACGTTTGTGAAATAAGTAAATAAACCAGCCTATTGACTCATGAAAACACGCGTCGAGAGAACATAGAGAGGCCAAAAGAACTGGAGGTAGTACACGAAAATTGGAATATCTACCTGGGAAAAAACTATAGGTTCAGAAAATGGCTCAGGCAAAGATCAAGCAGAAAAGCGAACAATAGATGCCAGAAATACGAAAGAAGAACAATGGCGCATTCAAGAAGTTTTTGAATCATGTAAAATTACTCAGCTTAAAAAACGATATCCCTTAAATATTTTTGATTGATAAGGAAGGGAAACACTTGGAAGGAGAGCACGTGATGGCGCATATTTATCGAGTGTATGACGAGAAGTTTAGGGCATCCGAGGTAGGGAACCTGCTCCGATAACATCAGCGCCATAGAAGACTGTGCAAAGGGAAACAAGTTTGAGGAACCTAGATTGGACAAAAGCAGAGTGACAGGTTTCCCCTCAGACAGCATTTTTCCCGGAATAAATAGCCATGCCACTGATAAACCTGCTGGGGCTTAAAAGTAAGGCATCGTTTATGACGCCGTTCGATAAGGGGATATAAACGGAACAAACACCGGAGGACTGGCTAGGAAGTAGAATGAATTTATTATATAAAGCTAGAGGCAACAAAGCCAGACTTGATTCATACAGACCACTTAACCTATTGTCAGTAGTATATAAAATTGTTATGCAGGATGTAAAATTAGAAATTCAAGCATGAATGTAAGAAAATGAAATTCTTGCAGCAGGAATTCAGACAAGACAGGCGATTGGGTGATAATTCGTTTGTGATAACGCAACGCATTGAAACTGCAAAATGGCAGAATATACCATTTGAATGGCGCTCATAGACACTAAAAGGGCATACGACTGCGTAAACAGAGAACTGCTTCTGAGAATACTGAAACTCAAGAGATTATATGACGAATTAATACAGTTCCTAAACCAATCTATAAGGGCAATAGAGTTCACCTTTCATTGGAAGGAAACAAACGCGCCCAGCTGGTCTACACAAATAGTGGATTGAAACAAAACTGTCTTTCATCCTATTACGTTTAACGCTTTACATGGCAGGGTTAGGAAAGAAACCGGGAGAAAGTCACGTAGAATTCAACGGAACGTTTATGCTGCGAAGAGAAGTGCTATTGGCAAGGACTTTCGATGAACACCGTGCAAGGTTGGAGTGTGTACTCGAGGCTATTCCCTCATCGTGGTTAACGCTGAAGCCTGAAAAGTACCGCTTCGCTTACGATGAACTGAACCTTTTGGCCCGTATTGTCAACACCGCGGGAGTCCTGCATGACTCGGAAAAAAACTTCAGCAATGGCGAAATTCCCAAAATCGAATAACAAAAAGGGCGTGGGAAGATTTCTCGGACTGTGCGCATACTACTGGCGCTTCGTAGCACTTCGCACGCATTGCTGAGCCCTTCACATGCTTCACAAAAGATAGCGCCCCTTTTAGATAGGAAAACGACAAAAAAAAACATTCAGCGAGCTGCAAAAACACCTGCAAAGCCGGGCCGTAATCGCTCATATGGATGAACACGGCGAAACGAAAATGCCCATGGACGCCTGTGAGATAGGCATGGGTGCAGTCCTCCTCCAAAAACAAAGCGGTTGCGAACACCTAATCGCCTTTGCAAGTCATGGTCTGTCGAAACAGGATTATATGGGCTATTTCAAAATTACGCCCATACGTGGATGGGAGATCATTCAAGGTTGTAACAGACCACCATGCGCTTTCTTGGCTCGCCAATTTGAAGGACCAATCAGGCCGTTTTGGGTAGTGGAGGTTGAGCATGCAAACGTTCGACGTCACAATCGTCTAAAAATCTGGCAGGAAACACTCCATCACCGACGGCCTCTCCCGCGCTCCCGTCGACCCACTACCATAACACTCTGATTAAGACAGTGCATTTTTGGAAGTCGTGATGGAGAGCGACCTAGCCACGCAGCAGCGTGCTGACGCTGCTGACGCCACATAATCGACTACCTCGAAGGATACAACGTCTCCGTGCCAAGGATCTTCAAACGCAACCTACCAGCATGCAGCCTGAAAAACTCCTTTCTCGTGAAGACGAATTTCACCCCCCTAACGAGAAAGAAATATCTTGTCATATCGGGAGACCTTCCTCGCAAAATTTTGGAAGCGTGCCACGACGACCCGTCTTGCCGACATGTCGGCACAGCGCGCACAACTGGAAAACTCAAGGCGAAGTACTACTTTCCTCTCCCTACATTCGACGTCACCCACTACGTCCGGAGCTGCCGTGACTGCCATCGACGAAAAACGCCACCGACGAGATCCGCTGGACTTCTGCTGCAGAACGCAGTCCCATCGAGGCTCCCCGCCCAACCGATTGCAATGGACCTTTTGGGTCCGATCCCTACGTCGCGATTCGAGGAAAAGTGGATTGTCGTAGCGACAGACTACATGAGGCACTACGCAGAAGCCGCCACTCTTCAGAGGGGGACGGCACTAGAAGGTACGACGTTTTTCCTAAAGAAAGTTGTACTGCGACATATACCCCTGAAGTTTTAATCCCTGACCACGGAATGGCCTTTACGGCGGAGCTTATGGAAGCAATCTTACCCTACAACAATACGGATCACCGAAGAACGACGGCGTACCACCCCGAAACGAGCAAACTAACGGAACATCTGAAAAAAACGATCGTGGGTATGATGTCTATGTACGTCAACGTTGGGCATAAGAACAGGGAAGAGGCCCTCCGTGTGTCACGTTAGCGTAGAACACAGCGTTCCAAGAAACTACGCGGATGACACCATTCGAGATGTCTACGGAAGATGGCCGAATACGATGCTTGACGCCATGCTTCCAATCCTAGATTACGACGACCTCAACGCGGACGTCCAAAAATACCTTCAACGTGCGGCGGAGGCCCACCAGCTCGCTCAAGTTCGCACAACGGACCAGCAGCTGGTGGATGCGAGACGCTACAACCTCGACTCTGAGATTGTGAGCACCGCCCAGTGGATCTTGTGTGGGTTTGGACTCCCATTCAACGGCGTGAACAGTGAGAATCTTCTACGATTGTATTTCGGACCCCACCCGATTTTACAACTTGTCGGCCACCTTACTTACGAGGTGATCTGGGATGGCGATTCCGGAACATCATGACGACGCACGAGTCCCCAAGTCGTCCACGTGGTTTGCTTAACACTTTTCTACACAAGATGATGGAGATTCATTTTTTATTTATTTGAACTGTCGCTTATGTTAACATCGGGTCGATGCAGCATTAGAGGGGGGTGTTATGCCGCGAACCATGCATTGGGTTTGTTTATTTGTGTTTTTTCATTTCCCGCCCGTCTGCGGCGGTCTGTGTTATCTGTGTGCCAAGGGAAGCGCATGTTTTATTCTTTCAATGGTATGGGCTGCTTCTTCTGATAGGCAGAGCGCTCAAAACTAACGTGATAATTCAGAGTAATCTTCTGTTTTCTGGATTTTATTCCGCGGTTCCAGAAACACTCGCCACCTAAGATATATCCCCGCTGAGCTGAGCCGAGGCATTCGAATCGCCGACATTCGCCTACGCACGTCACTTTGTTGAGTGGTACGTCGCCACCTCTGTATTCTTTGAGTGGTTAGGGGAGCACGAGCACGCTCCAATAAACTTGTTTTTCTCTAAGACAGTTGCGTCCTCTTTAAGTGCGCGACAATATGTTTGTATCAGTTGCCGTGGCGGCAGAACTTTTGGAGGTTTTCGCAAATGCTTTGGAAAAACTGGAGTTGACGTGAACGCCTTTAGGACAATTCTGCCCGTTTAAACCATACAAGAATAAAAAAAGAAAGAAGAAGGCGTGGCAACCTCATGCGATATTGAATGCCTTTTCGATTGCATAAATGTCTAGAAAAAGACACTAAGGCTGATTGATATTCAGCCCCATGTTGATGTGCTGTCTTTTAATTCTAACAGCTTACATCAAGAACGTCAATGTCGTCTGGGATGGGAACAGAAATCCCCGAAAATGGGGTCCCTTTGCCGTTCACTGAGGATAACACCTTCGTGATCTACCCCCACACAAGCAAAACATCCGCGATGGGGCAAACATAACCAATTGTGCTTGCCAGCGGCATAGAGAAATTTGAGCTTTATTTTTTTGAAGAACGGCTTAGGATGGTGAACGTAAGCTCCCGTAACCTCACAGACTAACGCCTCATCTAAATGCACAGCAGTTACTTCACAGCCAATACTCGACAAATGTTAGAAAACCTAGCTTCAAATAACGACACCCTGTGACCATGTGGTGCCTCAATGTACAAACCCTTTGACATATTTGTGGACCATACGCTGTGTTGTGCCGCTTTGTATATTCGGCCCAATTACCACATTTTCATTCAAATTGGAGACACTACCACATTTTCATTCATTGTAGACTCATTCAAATTGCAGACGCGTTGCGGAAGGTTTCATTTTTAACTCCGTGTCCAATTTTTGTCCGCTGTGGGTGTTGATCACTCAAGTGCTAGGCGTTATTTTAAACTGCATATTGCAAGTCAACTATTTTAGTCTCGATAAACTACTACGCTTCGGTGATTTTATTCCGCCTAAACTTGCTTTAGTACAAAAAATCAATACAATTACGGTTTGAATTATCGGGTTCTCAAGAGGCATATTGGGCGCAATTTGTTTTTTTTTTGTTGTGCCACCAGTTCATGTTTTTGGCAAGTACTCTTTTTTGTGGGGAATTCTTTTCTTTATATCGACATTTTTTTGAAATGGCAATGTTTCAGTTGAACCTGTTGTGCCACAGGCCAAACTTCTCTTCATGCGTACTTTATATGTAAAATCATCAGTTCTTAGAGATGTTTTAAAATTTCAAAAAGTTGTAAAAACCGCATGGCGCTGCTTTTACCTTTTTCACACTAATTGAACTTTTACGTTCCTTGTCATGTTGCCATTATTCCACTAGAATATAGTATAATTTCGTTTGTTCTGAGAGTTTTCGACTAAACATTTGCACACAACTGCCAAAATAAGTCTCTGCGTTGCCACGTAAACAACATAAATTCTAAATGGACAGCGTTCTCCAATATTGAAACACGGAGGATTTTTGAACTTACATGTGATTTGACTTAGGGTGCTTTGCGAGGGAAAGTAATTTATTTTTACCCATCATAACCTAAAATTCTATCGGATGAAGTCTGCCTTAGGATCTCAAACGACGTTTGGTGACTGGCTTTGAAATATCTTTCTCAATTATCTGTCCAGATTATTCACGTGCTGCAATGAACGCGATGAGGTGGTTTATGTTGCAATGACATTTTGATGCCATTGGTGGGTAGGCCTCGAGACTCAAGTTGCCCAAACAAGACAGGCGTTTGCGAACAGGCGGAATAGACAAAGACAACAATTTAACGCGTTTCTTTTAGTGATGACCAATATTATGAAATCGGAACGGAGTCACGTAAAACTGAAGTGAGAAGAAACACTCAGCAGCTTTTCCTTAAAAAGGTGGCGGAAAAATTGTTGCAATCATGCCCCGAAAACGTGTACGGAGATCGTAGGACATATCGATAATGAACCATGTAGTGCCGTTTTACCGATGAAAATGAGTCAAATGAATTTGGCCAAAGGGAGTTTGATTTGGCTTTATTCTTCAGACTATTTCGTTGGTGCTTTCAGAATTTTTTTTGTGCTTCGTAACTGGCCTATTATGAGTTCAGACGGCAATTAAGAGGTCGGTTAAAGATCTGCGCCCAGATGTCAACGACGAAGGAAACGGACGAAGTGAAGGAACTGAAACCGATTTAAAACAATAATTTCATTTCGTCTGCCTGTTTCTGCGAAATATCTCTTGATACATTCTTACTACAATATTTACCATTCCAGTACCTAAATAAATAGCCACCGCTTACAAGCCCTCGCCAATCGCCCGGCTCTGGAAGTACGCGCCACTTTATCGTTGTAAGGAATAACGTATAAACCGCCTTCTTGTGATGATTTTTGCATATTTACGGCGAAACAATGAAGAGCTTGCCTACTTCTGTAGTGCCTTGAGGCGCGCACAAGATAATTATCGTGCAAAAATGTCTTCATCAATGATCATCTCACGCCAGAAAAAAAAGCGTCTCTTCGCACAGGCGCTATCACTGAAGAAAGAACACAGTTGGAGGCACCTTTGGACAGACAATGGTGCTATCAAGGCTAGGAAAACTGAGGACAGCCGCGTATGTCGCATCTCTGGCGTGGAAGACCTCAGATTCATATCTTAGGCTTGTGCATGCACTCTTGATGACCACTTGTTCTTTTCCTTATGGCCTCGTGTGTATTCACATGCCAGGAGGCCAAAGTACTGCTTCGTGAGCAATCACCCGCATTATCACTCGTACACTTCAATATGCGAAGCCTTCGCAAACACTATGATGACTTGCTAGCATTCCTTTCTATAGTTGACCACACATTTTCAATCGTATGTCTCTCTTAAACATGGTTGTCTATCGGTGACGGTACTTTGTATGCGCTACCAGGATACGCTTCGGAATACTGTAACCGGGACAACCATCGTGCAGGAGGGTCTGCTATACTAATTACTTCGTCACTTTCATACAGGCGTCGCAATGACATCTCATTTAATAACATCAATTGCGAATCTGTCTGGCTGGAATTCGAGCCCGCCGTCCTCCAATGAATAATCGCAGTACAATAATCGCGTCCATCTTTCGGTCACCCTCTTCTTCATATTCATATTTCTGCATCCAGTTGACAACCATTCTAGATAGATTAAGAAATGAACACAAAAATATTATAATTTGTGGAGATATAAATATAAACATTATTGACACAAATAGTGCAACCTCTGCTGAATATGTGAATTGTTACCTTAGCTATGGAATGACTTCTCTCATCAATTATCCTACCATATGCGATGCAAATGGCTCATCATCGTTAATCGATCATATCCTGTGTAATATCGACTGCATTTTGAATTCTGGTGTTATTGACTACTTATTCACTAATCATTACCCAGTTTTTATGTGCCTAGGAGCACATACTCCCGTTCAAACGAGTGTCCATACGAAGTCCGTATTTAATTCCACAAAATTTGTAGAACTGATAAGTGGTACTGACTGGGGTTCTGTGGCGGTTGAGCAATGGGCAGAAAAAGCGTTTCGTGATTTTTCCGTGAAAATAAGCGCATGCATCACTTAATGTACATCTGTAACCCATATCACGAAGTGGTATCGCTCCCCTAGGAATTTATGGATTACTCCGGGATTGCTACGTTCCATATCTAGGAAGAAAAACCTTAGAAAAAAAATTAAAACCCCAATCTTCTAATATTTCCCTAAAAAATCGGTTCAAGAAGTAATAAAACGTGCTATCAATGTTGTTGAAGCGGGCCAAACGTGAATACTATGAAAAAGAAATTCAAAAGAATGGCAATGATACCCGGAAGAACTGGCAAATAATCAACAGATTTTTAAACAACTGTACCCCGCCACATTTATCAAAAATATTAGTTCATGACTGTTCTATTTTCGATCCCGGTGACATTGCAGAAGCTTTCAGTGAACACATTGCCAACTGTGATAGCTCCCAGATTAATCCTTCTTTACCTGTTCTGTCACGTTGTCCTCATACTTTTTATTTACGTCCTACTTCGACGGCAGAAGTTTACAGTGTTATTTCATCTCTTAAAACGACCGGACCCGGCCTAGAAGATATTCACCCATCTAAGATAAAACTGGTGTGTCTTGAATTATCGCCTATTTTAGCCGAAATCATTAACAAGTTGTTTAAAGCTGGCAAATTTCCAGATTGTCTTAAAGTTGGTAAAATAACTCCTGTTTTCAAAGAAGGAGACCGGTTATGTATCAATAACTACCGCCCGATCTGTATTCTTCCGTTCTTTAGTAAAGTAATTGAAAAACTTTTTTACACCCGATTAATGTCTTACCTCCTGAAATTTAACCTACTCTCTTCACACCAATTTGGTTTCAGGCCTGGCTACTCTACGGAACTAGCAGTACTTAGTTTTACTGACCAAATTAAAAAGGCTATCGACGAAGGTTTACTCGTTAGAGCAGTTTTCATTGGCCTAACGAAAGCGTTTGATAAAATTACCCACCATATTTTGTTACATAAACTTGAAGCATATGGCCTATCAGGGCCTCCATTGGAATTCCTTCGTAGTTATTTAACGAACCGCTCTCAGATTGTTTTCATTAACGGTACACCTTCCACTTCTAAATCAATCAACACTGGAGTTCCACAAGGCTGCATACTAGGTCCTCTACTATTTCTGTTATTTATTAATGACCTTCCTACTATTCTTACCCATTCAAACTGCCTCATTTATGCCGATGATACTACCATCTTTACATCAGATCAATCAGCCTATGAGATTCAGCAAAGACTGAATTCAGACTTATTAAACGTTCATCGTTGGTGCGCCATAAACAGTCTTCAAATAAACCCAACAAGAACTACATTTATGATATTTTCTTCCCCCCAAACCCCTACCTCACGCGCGTTTCTAACTCTCGACAACCATGTTATCTCTTTATCTGATACTACGAAGTTTCTCGGCGTTGTCTTAGATAGAAATTTGAAGTTTAATTATCACGTGAAATCATTGCTTAAAAAGGTAGCTTTCGGAATTCATGTTCTTATCAAAACGCGCCCTTATTTTCACCAACGCATTGTTCTTTCGTTATACTATGCATATATTCATAGTCATCTTTCATACTGCATTTCATCATGGGGCAATACATATGCTACCCAAATGAACCTCTTAAAATCCTTCAAGATCAGGGTCTCCGAATCATTACATTTGCTCCTTATCAGTCTCATTCCATGCCTCTCTACATTAACCTAGCCGTGCTTCCGGTAAACGACTTATTTATTTTAAATCTGGCTTCATTTATATATCCCCTTGTCCATAATCACATATTCATTGATTGAGTGCCCCGGGAGCATCTCATTAACACAAACAACACCTGATTCTCTGCCCGAAACAATTTTTGACGCCAAAAGTGCAAACGAACTACGGAAAAAAGACCTCAAACATTGCTGGTGTGTCGACCTGCAACAATATACCTGAAGAAATTAAGTCAAGTTATGCATTACATTCTTTTCGTAAATTTTTTAAATTATATCTTCTTAGAGAACTACATATCTAGTAAACTATAAGTGTTTTTGCTTTGTATAATTGATTTTCCAGAATATTTGTGTGCGTATTCTGAATGAAGCGTTATTGCATGGTTCCTGTTCGATATATTGTTTTTTGCTTGTCCTAATTATATTTTAGGATGTTCTAAAACCTGCTGAATGCTTGCTGCGTTTTGTTCTATTTTAATTACGTTATGTAACCAGGTCCCCCCGACAGTTCTCAACTTCGGGACCTCCTTTGTCATTGTACTCGCTTATGTTATACAAAAAAAGTGAAATAAACTTGAACTTGAACTTGAACTTGAATACATTTCCTTCATCCGTACAACCCTCGACTATGCTTCTAATATTTGGAACCCTCACACAGCTATTCTGTCCGACTGTATCGAGTCCATTCAAAATAGGCCTGCCCGGTTCATTCTGCGCTCGTACTCGCCATTCCAAAGTGTATCGGCATTAAAACGGATTCTTAATCTTCCAGACATTACACTCATCGTAAACTCTTCCGTTTGACCTTTTTTCACTCTCTCTATCATGGTGTTACATCTTTTTTGTGTGCTCATATTTTTCCTGCCCATTATGTGTCCAATCGGACTGACCACGATCGTAAAGTCTCGCCCATATTCGCAAGAACCAAAAAGTACCAAAATTCTCCTTTTGTGCTATCCGTAAGCAAGTGGAACGAGCTACCCCGCGAGATTGTAGCGGTGGATGACCCGTCTAACTTCCAATCTGCTCTGCGCAAATTTCTGAATGTGGAAAGTTCCGGCTGATACTTCTTGTGTGCCCTGTTGTATCTTGTGTGCCAGTGCAGCTTTGATGTTCGGCTGCCATGTGTACTTCTTGGCATTGCAATGTACGGCGGGTATAAAATGCGCTGTGTGGTAACTCCGTGTCGCATCTTCTTCTTCTTTTTTTTCCTTCCTTTTTTTTACGAATGTATCTTTCGCCCAGTTGTCTGTTCGCTCAGTGCGGTCTTTTTTACGCCTGTTGACGTATGCATTGTATGGATAGTATCCCCTCCTATGTAATGCCTCTCGGGGCCTTTAGGGTATTCAAATAAATAAACAAATAAATAAAATTATTGTGCACATTTTTTAACAGAATATATTATGACGAAAAAAAAACGGCATGTGCACAAACAAAACAAAAACCAATATCAGGCTAAAAATACACGATGTGCGTGTATTTACACGACGCGAGTATACACGCCTATATTGGCACACGCAGATATATTCGCACACTCCAGCTTCCCATATTTAATTTCATATCAAAACATTCGCCTAGCAAAACAGGGCAGAACACAAACACTTCGCTAAACACAGGGCTAGAAATTGCGCGAGAATTGATTCTGTTTACAAACGCAGCAGCAAGGTGCAAAGGTCTACCGACAAATCTCCGCAACGCAGAAAGTGACTCCCTCAAATTTCTTATGGCTAACCACTTACGGGTACCGAAGTTCGAGAGCACTGTGCTACGTTATATACTTATGAAAAGATATCAGCCAGATATCAGCGCCGACGCAGCGCCAGAAAGCATCCGAAAGCAGGCGACGTCGTCCGGATTCCATATCCATCTGACATTCTGACGTTCGCCGGGAGTACTGACGTTCGCCGAAAATAGAGATTTTTTTAACGTGCGGTAATTTGGGGCTTGGAGGGAAATTGCAAGCTATTTCTGTTCGAAAGTGTGCATTCCTCCGTGGCTAGCTTGGCTTTCATTTGCGAGGTGGGGGTTTGGGAGAGCTTTTTGCGAAATAATTACAGGAGCTCTGGCTACATTGCTTGTAGTGTTAGCATCGTGGTCTTGTCTTTAAGATCGGTGGGTAACAAACAAAGTTGATCATCGCCAGAAATCTAGCGGTGCATTCAATTTCAATCACGGCTACCGTAGCTTGCATAGGGGGAACGATGAAGCACGATAGCTTTTTTTGGCTTAAGTAAGGAAGCTTTGGTTACATCACTTGCAGTATTAGCATAATTGGCCTCGCCTCCAAGATCGGTGTGGAAGAAACAAGGGTTAGCTGAGCTAAAATTTGTCAAATATGACCAAAATCAATCACCTGACAATATTCGGTGGCAGCCTCTATTAGGGTACCAAATTATTGGGTCCTCGCATTGTTTTCCGGCGTGGTCGAGTGGGTTGGTGCTTAGGGGCTGGGGTTGTGTGTTGAAAGTCTGTGGTTCGAATCTTGGCAAAACCTCGCGGAATTTTTTTGTTTTTTTTTTGCAATGAGCGTGCCATAGACTTTTTTTTAGGCAAAAAAAGGCAGAGTACCTTGCCGTTTAACCTACAAGTGACGTTTGACGGTAACCTCTCTATCAAGGGGCAGCCCCAAAATTTGCTTTGCTCACACTTTGAATTCGTGAAGCTGCAGTCGGTACGAACATCAAGGTTAAATCAAGTAGCAGGCAAAGTTGTGCTCATTGCGTCTTCGTTCATCATCCTATCTTATTCTGTTCAGATTTGGCGGCAATGACACCCGCTTCTCTCCTAACCAAAAAAAACCTTACTAGGCTCGTTGGCAACGTCGCTTGTAAACGAATTATGCACTAAGTTCCTGCCTCTTTCCGTGAGGTTCGGTATTAGGCTACTGTTTTGAAGGTCAAAGGTTCAAAGCAATAGTGGTGGATTACAATCTTGCACTAAACCCCTCGGTACAAAACCCTTACAAAACACATACAAAACCACTCGGTAACTTATGTGCAGTACGCCTGCGGAGAGTTTGAAAATAAAGTATAGCAGATATAGCTAAAATAAATGTACTGTGATAGACATGTTCGAAGTAACAAACGGACATACCAGCAACATCTGCACAACGCCAGCAAAGTATGTCTAAATACTGTCCCCAATATAGCAGCAGGAACATCGATAGTACGTATTTAGCAAAGTTGAATGAACGTCCGACATTAAGGTACCAGCAAAGTTATCTCAACATCCAAAACGTTTCATTAAAAATTGCATGTTGTACGGATGTTTAATAGAGATACTGCTGGTACATAGACGTTCGGATCTTTTTGGGACGTCACAGAGATGTTAGTGGTTTGCTTGGTATGACGGCTAATGTGAGGTACCACTATACATAACAACTATATTTCGTAAATGGGGACTCAAAGGACATTTTAGCCCAGCTACAGATCCCATCTGAACTTTCAAAATATTTTTCTGCGTCTGCCCTAACCGCTTGGTGGATAGAAGTAACAACGAATACACGGATGAAGCCATGTCTACAAAATGTGACAAAAGGAAACATGCACAAACCCGGACAGCGTCACGGCCAAGCACGTATACTTCCTGCAGCAGAATGGCGAGGTGAGCTCGTTGGAATATCTGCACAACTAAACCTTCAAAAAGCCCATCACTGAAAAACTCGTCATGTTGTCCTGTTTGCTCGTCCTGCTACGCCAACATTTTTAGTTGAAGTGTACGTTGTACAGCAGGAAGCATCAAGTAGTGCAAGAAATTTTTACAGCAAAATCACATTCACAGATAGTGTAAGTGGCACCACTGAGCAAACTGCAACTTGTAAGTTATTAACAAATGATAGGCCAGCCTCCAGAATTATACTCTGCCTTAAATCTGCGAAATCTCAAAATGGTGTGTTACTCTGATCACCAAGGTGTGGTACACACTAAATTCATTAAACTGAAAATTTCATAGGTGACCGACATTTAACAGCCATTTTTGAATATTTTTACTATGTTCTGAAAGGTTACTTTACATTTGCGATGCCGCAATGATAGTGCAAAGCACAACTAGCGCTGCTCATACTACTGTACCAGTAACAAAAAGCGTGTAGTTCTGACGTTACAAAATAATTCGGGTTGCATACACGTTTACACGTTCTTAATTCCAACATTTCACGTCCAAACTGAGCGTTCGAAAAGATTGAACATTCAATCGAAACGCTAAAAAAACATTCAGATGGCATTTATTTATTTCTGTACTCTCAGAATTCATCCGATGTATGATTTTATTTTAACGCTACACGCACGGCAATCATTAAGTTCTTGTGCACATTTTTAACCGAATATATTATGACGAAAAAAAGACGGCATGTGCCCAAACGAAACAAAAACCAATATCAGGCTAAAAATACACGATGTGCGTGTATTTACACGAGGCGTGTATACACGCCAATATTGGAAAATGCCAGATATATTCGCACACTCCAGCGTCCCATATTTCATTTCATATCAAAACATTCGCCTAGCAAAACAGGGGAGAACACAAACACTTCGCCAAACACAGAGCTAGAAATTGCGCGAGAATTGATTTGGTTTACAAACGCAGAAGAAATGTACAAAGGTCTACCGACGAATATCCGCAACGCACAAAGTGACACTCTCAAATTTGTTAGGGCTTACCACTTACGGGTACCGAAGTTCGAGGGCACTGTGCTATGTAATATACTTATGATAGGAAAACAAGGTTCACTAGTACTCACTCACCTTCACTACTTGGCAGTATGTCTTCATCTACTATATAAATTCATGATAGTCAAGTCACCGAAATAACGAAAGTTGAAGTCCTGCATACCCGTGCCGTCACCGGCCTGTAGCACACGTATCGATACGAAGTGCAGTTAATACAACTGTCTGACGATGTTACTCCCAACGTAGCGACTTCCTGTCTCGTGTTAGTCCGAAGGAAAAAGTAGTTCCTGAAAGACACCCACGTTAATAAAAAGGCGTTGCAAAATAGATGCCCAAGTTATTGGTAAATACAGATAAAAATAGTTGCTAATTATATACAAGAAAAGCTTGAGCGTGGGTACTTTTTAGAGAAAACAGTAATTCTACCAACAATCTAGATTACGGCATATAAGGCAATTTCAGGGTCTACGGTGGAAATACAGCTGCCATGGGGTTGCGGGCACCATACTTTTACTGTTCCTTCTGAGGCCGCAACCGGTTGCAGCGTATTTTCCGCGCTTTCGCGCATCCACATCTCCCTGTGTTGACGGCGTCGGTAATATGCAGGGCGACGTGAGCTGACGCGGGAGGAGGGGATGAAGGAGAAAACTTTATTGAACTGTTAGATCGAACTTCGAAGTGGGCGGGGTTCTCAGTCCAGGACTCCCTTGGTGCGGCATGCGGTCTTCGCCCTTTCAGCGAGCCAAGCTGCTTACTTACGTCCGAGCTGGCAAGTTCACTCTCCCACTGCTTCTATGTAGCTGCGCCGATGTCTATGCTACTCGCCAGATATCAGCGTCGACGGAGCGCCAGAAAGCATCCGAAAGCAGGCGACATCGTTCAGATTCCATATCCATCTCCTGGTTGGGGGTCCTGACGTTCGCAGAACAGAAACATTTTTTTGACGTGCGGTAATTTGGGGCTTTGAGGGAAATTGCAAGCTATTTCTGTTCGAAAGTGTGCATTCCTCCGTGGCTAGCTTGGCTTTCATTTGCAAGGTGGGGGTTTGGGAGAGCTTTTTGCGAATTAATTACGGGAGCTCTGGCTACATTGCTTGTAGTGTTAGCATCGTGGTCTTGTCTTTAAGATCGGTGGGTAACAAACAAAGTTGATCAGCGCCAGAAATCTAGCGGTGCATTCAATTTCATTCACGGCTACCGTAGCTTGCATAGGGAGAACGATGAAGCACGATAGCTTTTCTTGGCCTAAGTACGGAAGCTTTGGTTTCATCACTGGCAGTATTGGCATAATTAACCTCGCCTCCAAGATCGGTGTGGATGAAACAAGCGTTAGCACTGCTGAAATTTGTCATATATGACCAAAACCAATCACCCAACAATATTCGGTGGCAGCCTCTATTAGAGTACCAAATTCTTGGGTTCTCGCATTGTTTTCCGTCGTTGTCGAGTGGATTGTAGCTTAGGTGCTGGGGTTGTGTGTTGAAAGTCTGTGGTTGGAATCTTGGCAAAACCTCACGCATTTTTTTTTGCAATGATCGTGTCATCGACTTTTTTTAGGCAAAAAAAGGCAGAGTACCTTGCCGTTTAACCTACAAGTGACGTTTGACGGTAACCTGTCTATCAAGGGGCAGCCCCGAAATTTGCTTTGCTCACACTTTGAATTCGTGAAGCTGCAGTCGGTACGAACATCAAGGTTAAATCATGTAAAGTTGTGCTCATTGCGTCTTGGTTCATCATCCTATCTTATTTAGTTCAGATTTATACGGCAATGACACCCGCTTCTCCTCTAAACAAAAAAAACCTTACATGGCTCATTGGCAACGTTGCTTGTAAACGAATTATGCAACAAATCCCTGCCTCTATCCGTGAGGTTCGGTATTGGGCTACTGTTTTGAAGGTCAAAGGTTCAAAGCAATAGTGGTGAATACTTGCACAAAACCCCTCGGTACAAAACCCTTAGAAGAAACATACAAAACCCCTCGGTAGAAAAGCCTTACTAAACACATACAAAACCCCTCGGTAACTTCAATACAGTAGGCCTGCGGAGAGTTCAAAAATAAAGTATAGTAGAGTATTCACTATACTAAATGTAACTCCGATAAATGTAACTCCGATAGACATGCTCGAAGTAAAAAAAGCACATACCAGCATCATCTGAACAACGTCAGAAAAATATGTCTAAATATCGTCCCCAAGTGAAGCAGCACCAACATCGACAGTACGTCTTTAGCAAAAATGAAAGAACGTCCGACATTAAGGTACAAACAAGGTTATCTCAACATCAAAAAATTTTTTTAAAATATTGAACGTTGTACGGATGTATATTAGAGATACTGCTGGGATATACACGTTCGGGTCTCTACGGGACGTCGCAGAAATGTTAGTGGTTTGCTGGGATATTGATTGTTTTGAGACATTTGTGCTGAAATTCCTTGATGTGGGGTGTTTTGTGGTCAAACGCAACAACTAAAAACTTGTGCTCCTTGTTTACCGTAATGGATACACCATTAGGGGTAATGTTTGGTTCGGCATGGATCCCATGCTTCCTGGAGAACCTAACGCAAGAGGTTTTTAAGGGTAAGTCTAAAACCATTCTTGTCTGCCTAGCCGGCAAATTTATTTGCGCCCAGCTGGACTTGACGTTACATCAAATAAAGAGAATCCGGACATCATATACAGACATAAAATAAGATATTGTAGGTGGGAATGCCTTTCCAAGAGAGTTCACATAACTATGAAAAGAGGGCAGCTCAACACTCCACCTTGCGGCACGTCATTTTCTCACACGTGAACCTTTGAGAGTTCACTACCGACTCTAACCCAAAACGTTCTCTTCGGCAAGTAACTAATACGGGTGTTTAACCTGTTACCAGAAACACCGAATGAATTGAGGTCACTAAGTTCGCCGTAACACCAAGTGGTGTCATAGGCCTTCTCGATGTCAAAAAACACCGTAACACAGAACTCTTTGTGCACGAAGGCATCTTTTATATATTATTCCAACGCAACCAATTGGTCTTTGGTGGAGTTCCCCACCCTGAAGCCAAGCTGGCAGCTCACGAGTAGACTATTGTACTCAAAAATGCACGTGAGCCTCCTGGTTATCATCTTCTCGTGCTGCTTGCAGAGGCAGCTGGTCAGGGCGATGGGCCGATAACAGGCGGGAGAGGAAGGGTCCTTCCCTTCCTTCAGGAACGCCACTACTGTGGCCTCCCTCCTAGTGTTTTTAATGTGCCCCGAAAGCCATATGTTGTTCTGTAGATATAGAGGTGTTTGAAAAGTGTCTGGGTGTAGGTTTATCACGGTGTATTGGTGATATTGTCTGCACATGGAGCTGAAGGCTTACATGTCGGGAGAGTGGCATTTAGCTCATAAATTGAAAAAGAAGAATGGTAGGAACTGTGCGACTTGTTATCACTCAGGGACTTCTTTTCTGCAGATGTTTTTTTGTTTTAATAAAGTGTTTGTATATTGAGCTTAAATGGGCAAGTGTTCAAAGTTTTGTGCAAGCGTGTTAGCCGGGTATTCGAGTGTGTCCCCAGTTGTGCTGACTAGGGGCAGGCCGAGTGTCTCTTGCCCTTTTAGTTCGCGTATTCGTGTCCAGACTTTGTGAGTGTCGGTGCATGAGTTGATGGAAGAAAGGAAGCACTACAACTATCCCTTTTCGCCTAACGACGCACACGCTTCCCAAAAGCTTTTGCCCGTTTGATGGAAATGAGATTACCTGACGTTGGGTACCGACGAAAGACACCCCAAGCCTTGTTTTGGGCCTCTCGCGCCCGCCTACAGTCCTCGTTCTCCCAGAGCATCCTTGGGTTGCGGTGCACACTGGATGCCTGGGGAATGGACTTTTAAGCGGCGTCGCGGGTGTGCGCCGTGATAAGTTGAGCAGCTTCCTCCACTTGTATATGTTGTAGGTATGTGTGGTGTAGTTTAGAGGTTTCTGTGATTGTACTGCAGTTTGCTTTTGATTCATTATTCCTGTTGTGGGAATATGGGCTGCCTGGGCCTCTACTTTTATACGTTAGTGAAGTGGGATTGTGGTCCCTCCAATATGGGTCTGTGCCCACATCCCACCCAAGGCATGCAAAGAGAATTGCAGAACCAATAGCCAAGTGAACATGTGAGAATATATTGTGTCCTAAGTTATGGTTTGTGGGCTGTTTTTGTTGAAAAGCCATGCTCCCGATGATGCAAGAAACTTTTTATCAGGCGACCTCGGGCATTCGTTCTGGGGAAGCCCCAAAAGGAATTGCGCGCATTAAGGTCGCCTTTGAGAATGTATGGTTCGAGTAGTTGGTTAACGAGTGCCTCGAAGACAGAGCTCGAAAGGGCAAGGTCAGGAGCTATTTAAATGGAGCACACCGTTACCAACCTAATACCAACCACCGTCACCAACCAGCGCTGTGGTTTGTCGTTTCTTTCTCTAGTGTCCGTGTTTAGGTGCGCTACCTTCAAGATGTCCGATTTGTATTACCAACTAGCCCAGTTGTCACTTCTAATAAATATTATTGTGCGGATTGCTACAGCCTCATGGACACGGTTTAAAGAGATAGGGTGGAATGCTAATGTTTTCCGGACTACAATGGCCACACCACCTGAAGAGTTTGTGCAGCCAACCCTGTCCTTTCTGAATACCATGTACCTAATAACAAATTTGTCTTTTTGGAAATAAGCTTTGTTTCTTGAAGACACATGACACTTGGCTAATTGACATGCAGTATCATACATATCATCAAGATTTTTAAGGAGGCATCTCAAGTTCATTTGGAATATTTTTTCTGTTCCCAATATTTACATTTAGAATGAATGGAGTGTGTGTGTGCGTGTGTGTTGATGTGTCGTCTTTCGGGGTGTTATTCAAGGATTGGGCTTTTTTTTGCCACTCTGTAGGCTTGGAAGTCGGAAACCGCTCATTGCGCTGTATTGAAGGCCGAAACGGCCCGACGTTCATCTCCTCGTCAGATGTCAAAAAGACGCCTGATGGACCTGTCCCCCCAGACTTTGAACCCCTTCGTCGACCTTTCGTTTGACCGGCCACCACCGAGGGCGTCAGGGGTGCCAGAGGTGGCACGGACGGTAAGGTCGCCTCGGAGGCCGATGCTGGGTTCCCGGTATCCATACCCTTGGCACCCTCCCACGCAGTGGAGGAAGCAGAGGAAGGGAGGGAGAGGCGCGGGCCCCAGCAGGGGTGGTTGCCACCACAACCGCTGCTGCCTCAGCAAGCGGTGTGGTGACGGGTTCGGCTGTGTGAGGCACCCCAGCGGCGGGTGGGGCAGAGACCAGGATAGACTCTCTGAACTTGGTCCCTGTAGAGACCAGACGCCGCTCCGCCCCACGGCGAACTCCGTCGGTGTACCTCCCCAGGGGGAAAGAGGCGAACTTCTTTCGCCCCTCTGGTAAGGTGGTGTTCTCGGTTACCTTGGTGTTTGTTCTTTTTTGCATTTGAATTTTTAACATGTGCGGGAGTATGCTGCGTGCGGCCCCCGCAGTTCACACAAGTGAGGGTGTCAGATGGACAGTTTTTTCTCGGATGATCATGCGGAGCGCATTTTTCACACGTCGTTCGGCCACGGCAAGAGTTCGTACCGTGCCCGAACCGCTGTCATTTAAAACAGCGCCGCGGCTTCGGCATGTTGGGGCGTATTGAGCTCCGGAATAAACCTGCATATAGATGTTGTGAGAGAACAGCGCGGTCAAAGGTGAAGATGATGTGCTTGGTGGGAATCTCCTTGTCGTCTCTGTGGATGGTGATGCGTCTCAGGGCAGTGTCGGGCTGATCCTTCAAAACCGGCAAGGAGATATGCACCGTTTTGTTTAGGAGATCTCGCTCGCATATCGCACCCGGTGAGCTGTTGAGACTCCGAAGGGGTGTGACACTAATATCTAGATCAGCCAGTCGAGTCTGATCTAGAAGCTTTGTGGACTGCTGCTTTTCATTTATTTCAACGAGGAGTTCACCAGACCTTTGGTTTTCGCACCTATACGATTTTCCTTTTATGATGCCAAGATATTTTGTAATAAAAAAAACAGACTGAGATGAAAGAGGGTGGGTTGTATTGAGGGAATTCATCACAACACCACAAGACATTGAGAAAAAATGATCCGGTTCAGGAAAGGTAACCGATGGCAATGGGGGAAAATAAACTTTGGTGCGGCCCCTTTTCAGAGCCCGATCCCGTTTTATCGGCATTTGGAAAATCCCATAAGGCATACTTTAAAAGCAGGGGACAAGGGTACATTCTTCGTCCACCTTACCCTCATAGCTGAAGAGGTTGAGGAGCTTTCTGCCTGGTAAACCGACAGGGAGCTCATCCGCCGATGCTTGACCTGGGTTCCGACAGCCCCAGTTTTAGGTTTCTGCCCTTCACCTTAAAACTCATAGCCACGCAAGAGTATGGGGGCTCGGGGTCAGCAGTATTATCAGCAGAGGTCGGCGAACACACTCATGAATCCACTCACTGGGACTCATTTGGACTCAAACTCACGCGTGAGTTTGAGTTTGAGTGAGCGCGAGCCTAGTGTGGCTTAGTGAGTTTGAGCTTGAGTGAGTTTGAGCCGAGTGAGCCCAACTGAGTTTGAGACCGATTGAGGTTGAGTACGCCTGAGACTCAGTGAATTCTGAGTCCATTTTGAGTTCTGAGTACATTTTGAGTTTGAGTTTGAGTAAATTTTGAGTACTGAGTACATTCTGAGTTTGAGCCCAATTTGAGTTCTGAGTACATTTTGAGTTTGAGTCCATTTTGAGTTCCGAGTACATTTTGAGTTTGAGTTCCTTTTGAGTTCCGAGTACATTTTGAGTTTGAGTCCATTTTGAGTACTGAGTACATTTAGAGCTTGAGCCAATTTGAGTTCTGAGTACATTTTGAGGTTGAGTCAATTTTGAGTTCAGAGTATATTTAGAGTTTGAGTTCATTTTGTGTTCTGAGTACATTTTCTGTTAAATAGTGAGTTTTGAGTTCATTTTTATAAAGTACATATGAGTAGACTAGCAGGCAGCTATGGTTGGCTGTTAAGTTTCATGTGTCGCTGTGGGCTCGGAATTCAGGTTACCTGCGGGTATGGCACCATTAGCGATCCGCATAATCGGTTGGGGCGGAGGGGGTGTTTGATTTTTTTAGTTTCTCGTTGAAGTTTTATGCCCCTAAGCACTTGCTGTGTACCAAGTTTTCTCGGCTGGGCCTGTGAGTGATAATTGACTGGTGAAGTCTAGAAAAAGGGTTTTCCTAACCTTTCCTCCTGATGGATCCACTAAGAGGGTTGGAAAGAGTGGTGGGAAAGCTCGCTGTGGCGCTTGCTTGCTGGTTGTTCGCGTGCTACTGTTAACGGCGTCATATACTAGATCTCACAAAGGAAAGGAGGCGAGGGCTGTCCCTTCTGCTGTTTCAAATGAATTAGCTGAATTTACTGGGCAACGCCCCTTTAGACAGAATAATTACTGCAGTAGATTGGGTGAAAATTGAAACTGATCACGAAGGCGTGTAAGGTATCAAATGAAAAGTCCTGATTAACGGAATCATGCGGGGTTAATAAAAAAATATTTCCTGAATATAGTCATCAGGCAGTCATAATGAGTCATAGGTTGGGTTAAAATTCAAAATGACGCTCCCAGGGCACGTGGGAAATGAAATTCAAGGTCTCCATGTGGTGAATAATCCGCGACAAAAATGAGTTAGTGTTATCTCATGATCTAGTCATGGTTAGTCATAAAATCAGCTAAAATTCCAGTTCATGACGCTAGGGCGTGTGGCGTATCAAAAAAAATGTCTCCATGTGCCTAATCACGTGCTTCCTGTATATTACCACGACATACTCAAGGTGGGTCATAATTTAGGGTTAAATTCACAAGGACGCCACTGCATGTGCGGGGCATCAAATTGAAGGTTCCGATGTGGGAAATCACGTGTGACAAATATGTGGTATGACTATATCATGAGATAGTCGTGGTTAGTCTTTCAACACACACACACGCATACGCACGCGCACACGCACTCGCATTCCAACACGCACACGTGTGCATGCTGCAAGTTAACAGCCGAGTACGGTGACGGTAATTGCTTACAATGATAGCGTAGTGCTTTTCCGAGCTATAAGAGCTAAACCCATCTAGCAAATGCTAATAAAAACTAATAAAAGTGCCTCAGCAAACCACGAGACACTTTTCTGTTCGTGCCACGTGATGTTGATCGTCGAGACCCGCGATTTGATACCCCACATTCTTTAACGCCACATGTCTCTTAATTTTAACCCTATCCGAGACTATCACTGACTCCCGTGTTAAACGGTCACCATTTTCAATATTTTTTCTGATATTTTTCTTTAGTTTTTTAACATTTAGTTTGATCAAGTGTCTATGTTTACACTTTTATAATGATAACAGGTTGAAGTTCCGTGATATGTGCATTTTTGTGTAAATGCAGGCTGTTACACGATGCTGGCGGGTGTAAGAGAAGGGGCTACTCGGCAAAGAGCGCAACGCATTAAAAAGCAAAGGCATATCCATGAACGCCTCGCACTTCAGAGATTCGCGGGGACAGTTCGGTTTGACACAAGGCGTTTTTTTAGGATGCAGAGCAAGAATGCACAGAACTGTAACCCTAAACAGCTCCGACGTAAATGAACGGACCAGTGAGCGCACGTCTCCTCGCCAAATCTAGCTTGTTTCGACCCAGGATTACAGCGCACCATCGAGTCTTGACTGCCTCTGTCATAAACACGAACACGGAGCCTACATCAAGAGCTTGGTATCCAAGTGCAACCAGCGCTAGCCACCATGGGCAGCAGAAATAGCTGTAATAAATCTGCAATGAAAATTGTTTCTGACCTCACAGGATCTCCGGTGTCATGTCGTCCCGAATGCAAGAGTTTCAGCTCACGACTTTGCACCCGTGATAATTTTACCGCTCGTGAATTTGAAAACACTGAATGCTAATGAAATCAGAGTGCATCTGAGCCCGAGTAGATTCCTTGCGCGAGAGAGTTGTGAGGCTATTTTAGTTTTAAATTCATTTTGAGTTCTCAGCCCATTTTGAGTTCTGAGTTTATTTTGAGTTTTGATTACATTTTGAGTTTTCAGTACATTTTGAGTTTGAGTACAGTTTCAGTCTGAGTCCATTTTGAGTTTCAGTCCATTTTGAGTTTTGAGTACATTTTGAGTTTGAGTACATTTCGAGTTCTTCGAACATCTTGAGTTTTGAGTCCGATTGAGTTGGGAGTTTTGCGCTTAATGTCAGTTTGAGTTTGAGTGAGCGCAGATGTTCTGCTCAGCATTGAGTCGGAGTTTCAGTGAGCCGTGATTCGAAAAACATTGTGAGTTAGTTTCAGTGAGTGGTGATTCGAAAAACATTGTGAGTGCGTTTGAGTGAGCCTCGCCAACTTTGCCGAGTTATGATCACCAGTATTGTCACCAAGATTGCTCCAATAAACTTGTTTTGCTTTAAATCAACTGCATCGATATTGGCTTCGTGAACCTTCCAGCCTACGCTCGAAAAATTCTTTTATACTTTATCAATGTAGCATAGCGAAAAGGCTCTATCACCTGAGTGGAAGACTGCTAACATCCGTCCCATCTTCAAATGAGAATAAATACTTGCTTTGAACAGTCTACACCCATTTTCACTTACGTCGTCTGTTTGGAAAACTGATGGAGCGTATGGTGCCCCATTGTCTCACTTCGCTTCTCAAACATGGCCAATTTTTCGAATGGAATATGACTGCGTTCTGCCCTCACAGGTCAAAACAGGATACTTTGCTAAAATTCAAGAGCAGGTGTACGCATATCCGAGTGTAGCTCATGTGAGCGCAGTGGTGTCTATATGCTTCCAAAAGGAATTTGATGCTGTTCCTCACTCTGACATTTTTTTTAGAAAATCCGGATACTTATGCCTAGCCCTGACAGAGTGACTTCATTCATATTATCTGACCACACGACATCACTCTGAAATGTTACAGTACTGCCGCCAAACCCCATAAACTCCTGCGAAGGACGTGACGGGGAATCTGTCATTTCTTTACTCTCCGCCGCATGCCTCGTCAGCATAATTCTTTTCATAATCTCTTCTTCGGACTGTACGCTGATGATATAACACTGTGCTTTCTGCTGGCAGCCAGGCTGAACTCCCCGACACACTTCATTCTGGAATTGATGCGGTTCACTCTTTTGGGGCAAGCGTAGGTCTCGCACTACCCCGCAGAAGTCTGAGTACCTAGGCATCAGTGACGAGCATTTGCGCGCTAAAGCTAAACGTTCTAAAGCGTTTCTAAAGCGTTTTTAAACGTTCTAAAGCGTAAAAAAACGTTCTAAACGTTCTAAAGCTAAAGCGACCAACGTTCCTAAGTAGAAGTAGGGAAGGCCTCAGAGTGGCTCAATTGATGTAAGGATCAAATTAGCCAACTCACTCACCACTTCAGCCGGTTGACACACCGGCAAGGCACACGAGAAAACGATATTACGCGCCTTGTGAACTCTTTAATATGTGTCCACATTTTTCACGGCCTGTCATACGTGGAATTAACATTGTCGCTCCCATCCCACCTTTATTTGCTGCTCTGGCGAGCCACACTTCGGGGTCTAGGGGAACCTATATATTCCCTCGTCGCTAAAATCGAGGCTGCTCAGTCATTTCTGACACTTGCAGATCAAGTTGGTCTTCCTTTGGTGGTACAACACACTTACGTCTACCTTACTTGGCATGGTCGTCTTCTCCTATCTTCACTTCATTAGGATGTTTGTTATTTACCTAACATTACGACACCACCCTTGGTATCGCCTCCCTCGCATAGGAGTTCCCACCTACAAATAAGAGTTTTTACCAAGAATTCCTACTAAATAAGAGTTCCTACAAAGAAAAGATACTCGGGCGTTCCTTGCGCCATGTTTATTGAGGCTCAATGAATCGCTGGTGCAATCTTATCCTCAGCCACTCTAGGTAGCCACGTAATCCTCGGCGACTGCTAGGGCGCTTTTTGCTTGTTCCAGGAGCAGTAGCTTTCAATTAATATGATGCGTTCACTCCACACGAATCTGGCAAAGCACACTGGTAAAAGCTACTTGCTGGACTGGGGTCTTAGTCACGGAAGCCTTCCCCGCAACAATCTCGGGCATCAGCTCTCCCGTGCTCTGTCCCAACCGGGAGACTCGGAGACGCTTTCGACAGTTCCATTCAACCCACTCACAGAGACGCCACAAGGCCATCTACATTGACGTCAGTCTGTGCAACAGTTAGACAGGCACAGGCAGACTCATCTGTCTCCCTCTCACATGCTAGACCTTAGGCAGATGCTTGTTTTATCCAGCAAGCGCATATGGACAGCGTTCCAACCCAACACATAGCACACGATTAGAATGCCATCGCTGCCCTGCATGGTGCTCAAAATGTTTTTGTTTTCTCAAAGCACCGCATGTTGTTTGGAACTGTTCTGCGTCGCAACCCGCAATCACTCTCCACACATCTTAAATTCTTTTCACCACCTCCCTTTTCTCTCTAAGACAATGTCCCCGCGGGAGGGAACGGACCCAGTGGCCTGGTAGCGAGCATTGGTGGCTCAAGTTGGTCAGGCTCCAACTTCTGCACAGATAATTTCTTTAGTTTCAGAAGCCCCAACTTTTGGGTGTTTTTCTTTTTTTCTTCTGTGTCAATTAGGTTTATCATAAACATTCTCAACAAACTGGAGGAGCTCCTTGTGGATCTGAGTAGAGGAGGCAGACTGCAAGGAAAGGTCAGTCGTAGACGAGGCATGCGGATGAAACTTCGATAAAGAACGTGGAGGACAGAATGGGTCTTGAGTCAATTTAGGCTAGTTCCCCTAGAAATGTGATAATTGAGACCTTCGCGTGTTCAGTTTCTTAAAACACCATCCAGTATATCCAGCTGCTCTTCTACGACCCCAAAGTCACTCTCCGCAGAATACAAGGGCATCTCAGAAACAGCTTTCCGGCGTCGGCGCAAACAACGATCACCGTCATGATATGTTTGCTGCGAAGCGGGCTCTGTAGCTTCCTCATCCTCCATTGCCACATCATCGTCTTCTGCCAAACAGTCAAAATGGTTGCCCGTCGAGGTTGGTCTTGCTGAGAACGAGCACGCCATGCACGGCGCTTGGGACGCGTTGCCTTGCTCTTGGTGAGCAGACTGTATATGTGAACTCATGGTCGTCAGAGGGACAGAGACCGCACAAAAATTGGGCTGTCGAGGCAAATTGTTTGTCCTGAGTGAGATCCGGTGTTGGGTAAGGACATGAAGAGGGCATGTGGCCACTGCAAAAGCAATGGTACCAGTGCCCTACCCCTGCTTGTAAAGAACGTGGCAGGAGGACACAACAATTGAAAAAAGTCGGTTTTGGGCTCTAGCATGCACATAGCGGCAAGAGGCATTTGCGCCCGCATCCCATTTACTGCACGAGAAGCACTTCATGTGTGACACACTCGTTGTTGTCACGAAGGTAAGCCGGATCCTCCCCGGGATCCACGCCCTTAACGACCTAATGGCTGATATCTGTTTCTGATACTAGGTACGCTTCCAGCCAAAGCTATGTGCTGCAAGGAGCACAACTTAGCCACTGCAATTAGACACGTCACTCACACTGATACAGTGTTCCTAGCTCGGTGACAAGGAGTATCCAGTAAATCCTGTGGTTCTGAAGCGGTCATTAGGCAAATAGGAAATTTCTGAAGAGTCTTAGTAGGAAGGCAGACAGTTAAAATGCTGAATAGGCTTGATGGCGAGATTGTACCGGTCTTGTGCAAAGAGCTCCGCATGAGAGGGGTTGCAGGAGCTTTCCAAAGCTGGAGTGGAAGATGAGAGCTGGAGTAGAAGACGAGTGCAGCGGGGAGCCAGTGGCAAAAGCCCGCTTTGCATCGTGCACTACAGTCCGTCCCTCCGTAACATATGTATGTGAATCGTCTGCAGAAAGCTTCGTGAACGGTCGGCGATTACCTTCATTAGTGACGGTCCTCTATGGTTCTAGCAGTATTGTCACGAGCAGTTGACGAACCTCACAGCTGTGTTTTTTCGGTCGCTGTTATGTGGTCCTTCCCGTCTGCCATGCAGGATCGTGACTTGGTCCGAATCAGCTCTTGTGCTGGTGGGCTAAGCCTCTCGGCCAAGGGTAGCTTCCCAGCTTGCGAATGAACCCGCCGGGTGACGTTTGAGCTTGCAGATGTGTAGCATCGGGGCCAAGAATACCACATCGACTTAAGAAACGAGCAGGAGTCGTGCAGCAAACGGCTGGAGCATGTAAAGACCAAAACAAATACAAATACTTGCCGGACAATTTCAACAAGCAGCTCTTTCATAATCCTCGTCCTGCGGCTAAATATTCCCCCTTTCTCAAACAAATTAGAATATACAAGCACATGAGTGATGACATATATAACAGCAAAGCATTACAGTAGGCTGAATCATAGTATCGGACCTATTATATTATAAGAAATAGTTCTTACCAATGACGAAGAAAGAACACTCTCACCTCTGTTTGACTCCTAATTAGACTACGAAGGCGACGAATTGTTGAGCTCTGCTTCTATCTTCCAGGCGAAGACGTCATACCGCTTTGTGCTCGAACGAGCTGCAAACGCTTTAAGAACACTGCTGAAACCATTACATATGGTGTTTATGGCTAAACAAACCGTTTCTTGACACCCCCTTAGAACCCTGTACGAAAACACGCGGACACCGACGAGAAAAATATTCAGAGAATAGGACACTCAGGAGAAAGTATAGAAATATTCCTAACTTTAAACCATCAGACGCAAAAACCAAAACGCTTTTTTTCACCGCTCCTAAAGTGAGCCGATAGTGCTTCCGGAACGATAACAAACCATACAAAAAATGTAGTTGCCTTCCACCCAGTCAAGAGATATAAGCCGTACAGCTGTGTCAAGTCCTAAGAGTGTAGCAAACATAATTTATTTTTGTTATCTCCTGAAGAATTTACTTCTCATTTTATTTGGCCAAATCTTTTGTACTACAATTATATCCTTGCTATAAACACAGGGATGTCCGTCTAAGCAACACATCGTAAGCACCTTATTGTCTATGCAAAAAATAACCCAAAACTACTCAAAAACAGAGGACTACATAACGGCTGACCGAGGCCCAGAAGCGTCCTCTTTTCACCAGCACACGGTCGTGTACTTCGATAACCCTATGTGCACACAAAACCGGACACCGCTGATGTGTCCGTTCTTACACGTAGAAGAGTCTTATTCTAAGCCTTAATTTTGGGTAAAGAAAACGTAGCTGTAGTGTCTTTACGTAATCCCGTTGAGATCTACAGAAGCACGGGCAAAGATGTCTCATGAGAAGCACTTCAAGAAGAAAACAAAATTATTCACCTTAGTATATCATTGTAATCCCGCGATGAACCCCTACCTGCTCCTACCAATACACTTGCTCGCTTGTGTGGTCATAGGTCCCACCTACACCATTTTGTTTAGCTGGCAAACTGGTTTCGGCGTACGGCGGCCACTACCGGCCCTTACTGGTTAACCCGACCAGCATCAATGCCGTTACGGCATCATCATCGTCTTCGCCTGATGCATTATCGAACCTGACGCCGTTTATCTTTATTTGGTGAGTCGCAAATACGGCTTGTTCCTACCGGGAGGTATTGCAAAGCAGACTCACCCTAACGCAACTCGAACACAACTAGTCTCCATTCGTTCGTCCTGAATGAACAGATGCGGCAAAAGTGATCTGCCTTAGTGCCGCAAAAGCCCTATGCCAAGAAAAGCGTTGCAGGCGCATCGTGAACGTTTCAAAAGAACAAGGGGATCACTTTTCTGACTACACCGACTCGACAGTGCAGCATTGTTACTTAGGAGCTGGGCTTTTTTTATAAGCAATCAAGCCCTAAAGAGGGCTTAGAAATTTGTGATCGAGGGCCGCTGGTGAATTCTCTACCCCACTGTATTCTTGCGTACAAGCAGCAGTCAACCGGTATGTGGGTCAGCCGATCCGTTGCCATGACCCTGCGCTCCATGGGCAGTCGACTGGTCTTCCAGAGCGCAACGCCAAGCAAAGCAGTACTCATCCCTTGCAAATTTGTCCGGACGTATCTCCAATAGTATAACCATGGCACCATCACTCATCCCAAAAGACGTCCTGGGTTATGCCGCGTCAATCGCAGCAACGAAAATCGCTGGCTGCAAATATTGATATGCTGTACTCCCCACCGCCGCCAACGCTACATCAAAACGTCTGACCATCCCTCCTGTACGTCACACCGCAAACTCCACTTTACTCTACGACGCTTTGCAGTTCAAGTTGATTGCGATCTCGCGCTCAGCCCAACTTCATTATTCGTTTTTTCTCTCCTCCTTGCGGTTAATTTTAGCGAAATCCCTTAGCTTTTTCCTGGCTGGTTGAGTTTTTTCGAGAAGTCTTCTTCCAACCATATTTTGGGTTCATCGTTTTTTAGCATTGGCCCACTTCGCAGGACTTTGTCTCTTAGCCTGAAATTTGAAAACTAAACCATTATTGGCCGCGCAAAATTAGGTCGGGGTCGACCAATGCGGTATGCTTGGTCGATGTCATCCTCCTGCAGTGTCACCCCCAAACGATATGAAGTGAAGGTTCGTACAACGTCCATGGTTGAGGCGCCATCCTCCCCTTCAGCCTCCACCAAACCTTTTACAATGACGTTGTTCCACCTGATGCCATTCGCAAGATCGTCCACTACATAGCTCAGTTCTGCATTTGTAGTTTACCTGGCTGCTCTGACTTCGGTCACACTTCCGCTGACTGTCGTAATGTCAGCCTCAAGAATCGGAACGCTGCTTATCTTCTGCTCAATGGCAGTAACCCTTGTTTTCACGTCAGCAACGTCCTGCATTATATTCTTGAGGGCGGCGGTTATGCTAGCGAAATGTTCTTCATAGGCAGTGTTAAAAGTATTCATTAACGCAAGTACATCTTCGGTCCCTGGACCAGCATTGGCCTCGACATCCCCGGCACAAAGCAAGAGCAAGGCGAAGCACGTAGTGACAAGCACGAGCGGTGATCTGGGCAAAGCAACTGGCAACGACCCGGAAGATGCACTGATGAACTCGGATCTCTTGCACTGCCCACACGAGCGGCACGCAACAAAGATACCAATGCGAGCTCGGTATGTGCCGACATCAATACCCATGACAATAGCCGTAGAACAAACACTTACAGGTTCATAAAGAGGGGATGACCAGCCACTAAGATTCACAACGAAATATACAACTGGTACAGAGAGGCATACCTATAAAAGAGACGATGGTAAGTTTGACACTTGCCACGCGTGGCCGCAAATCCCGCGTCCTGGAGGTCTGCTTGCTCCTTTTATACGGTCCGTGGCGCTGGATGCAGTGACGCTCGGGCTGACGTCACCGGAGCGCAGTCGCTCACTTTTGGCTTGTAACGGCGCAGGAACGACTATCTGGACATCCGGCAGCCCGGCATGGCAGCGGCGCAGGCACGGGGTGGTTGTCCGATATCTTTAACAGAGCCGATGGTAAGTTTGACACTTGCCACGCGTGGCCGCAAATCCCCTATGGACGCAGTTCTTTTGTTTGTGCTTTCCATACACCTTAGTATCAGCTATTTTTCTTTGAAGTAACGTTATGGTGCTCGAAGATTATGCCCATACATTTTTCAGGAAGAACGGTTTGCTAATATAGATATTTTTCGTGCTAGAGCTACCCCCCCCCCCTCATCACATTCTGCGGGCACTTCCATGTTTATGGTTGGGGTCACAACCCATGACCTGCCAAAGGTAGACCTATTCCCTTACAGATTCCAAGATTTTAAACTCCAACTTAAAGTCAGGTTCCTTTTCATAAACTTCGTGCACAACTTTAACTTTTTTGTTTTTTAGATCCCTCCACCAACATATCCCAAGACAGCTGGACAAACAACCATGAATTTTCAGATGGATTTGAATAAACAAGACAACGTGGTGAACAGACCTTCCACAGTTTCGACGTCATTATTAGACTGGTACTCCTGTTTATCTCAACAATACCTTTACTAACACACAGCTACATGCATAAGAACATGTTAGACGTGTAGAAAAAACGTGCAGGCTTTGCCGCTCCATTTCATAAGTGCAATTTTGTACGATCCGGCTAAACTTCGCAATCTCGGTAGTCCCCAAAAATGGCCGTGCAGAAAGACGGGAGGGCACTTCACCCAAATAGAACGGCACGTCCCAGGCCACAATGGCACACAAATTGACATGGTGACTTTTACACACATGGTCGCTAAATGTCGTAACTGCGTCGGGCAGGACAAGCCCCCAGACGCTGCTTCTCGGCCCCTCCTAATCGGCACTGGTTTTAGACCCATCGCAAATGTAACAGCAGCTTCGCTTGCGTGAATTTCTGCTTAAAGCATTTTCACCCGCAAAACTGAGCTTGCACTCATTAAAGTTATCAGGGGCCGGGCGGAACCTAAAATAAAACTCACTACCGCCCAAGTACGAGGCGAGTGCTTTTCCTTTCACCCCTCTCCATTGGTAAATGCTCACACCAACCAACCAGGTAAATACACACACACACATACACACCAAAATATTATATAAATATATATATATATATATATATATATATATATATATATATATATATATAGAGAGAGAGAGAGAGAGAGAGAGAGAGAGAGATAGAGAGAGAGAGAGAGAAAGAGAGAGAGAGAGAGATACGACTGAGTGGCAACGGTGACAAACATTACAAACACAGGCCCCGGCCTCAAGCGTTATAGTGCTGTTATGTTTTCACTGCCACCACTGAAAGAGTATGACTAAAAGTACTTTTGTTTCCATGGCTGCTCAATCTATGCACACGGAGAAGAAAGCCGCCTATATCCAAAAAATGGTACGTGATTTTGGTACCCTACGTGAACAGCAGGCCAAGCTCGGGGTAACGGCGCCTTTTTTGATGGAGACGATCCAAACAAAACGGTTTATAATCAGAAGTAAGGTACGCAGACCAAATCATAAGTTTTCTTTGCTACATACTTATCTCTTTATATAAATATACAAGGTCTAGGAAAAGAAGTAAAGGTAGCCAAAGTCGAGATCATCGTAGATCCTATGTAAAGGTAATCAGTTTTGTAGTGGGGTGCAAGTTTATCTTTTTATTAACTAAAAAGATTTTTTTCAAAAAGCATGTCATAATAATATGCCCGGGAGTCTGAAATACGAACTATTGAAAACGCGCAGTTTTCTTGCTGTTGGAAGTTCACATGCAGAAGGTAAAACGGAAACAGACCCTTGACCACGACTATTGCAGGTCAAACATCCTCAGTACGCGGAGCATATGTGCTTGCTTGTAAGTAGGGTAAATATTTATTAATGGGCGATTAAGCAGCGTCAGAAGCACAAACTACGGGTATCTGACAGAGCTATCGCAAGGCATAAATGTATAAACGGTATTCGTTTAAAAGTTCAGCGGTCAATTTTTTCGCTTCGCAACACTGGAAACGGCCGCAGACATGACCGATGCGCCACGGACATGGTGCAGGCTGGGCCACGGCGGCCACATACCAAAGAAAAAAAAAGACACCGGCGTCATCTGCCCCGTTCCAATCCAATTCTAAACAGTGGTGCCAACAGAGATGTTATTAATCACAGTCATAGTGAACTCGACGCAATACTTTGTGTTCGGCGAAGAGCTTGTAACATGAACCAGTCATCTGTTTCACAGTCGTGCTTAGCACGAACAAGTGCCGCCATCCCTCGGAGCCCGACGTAACGAGTGACAGCGCACTCACACGGTTGCAAGGAGGAGAAAAGGGGTGCCTGATCGGCGGGCCGTGCGCACAACGTCGCCTAGCCACAGACGCTTGGCCACAGATATGGCGGCGCACACTTGTTTTCCTCCATGCATTCTACGCCAATAAATACCGAGGATTAAATGGCAACCCTACCCTGGTAGGAGACACAAGGTGGAACACCTTACACCTAATTGAATGTCTTCTGCAACTAACAGGTTGACGACTTTGTAAATATGGCTACTCTGGTTAGTTGTCGTTACATCAGTCGCATTATTTTTCAAAAATATGCAAAAACACCATTATTATTTCTTGCTTTCCTAGGCTAAAAGCTATTCAATGGTTGCCCGCCCTACAAAAAGTGTTCTATGTGACCTCATTTTTCCAGTAAAACAAACCTATTGCAATTCATTGTAGCTTTCTAGAATTCCCATTATTGGAGGCCTTGTGTGTATATATCGAGAAAATTGAGAACCCTTTTTTTAGGACGTCGAAATTTGGCCTTTTTTTCAGTCTCGCTTTTTGTCGCTTTTTATGAAGCAGTATTTTGAAACTTTTCTGACAGCAATGACCAGGGTAGGAAGTGCCACTTTTAAACAACATTGCTCTAACTACTATAGGGGCGAAATATGTTTTCAGGAAATTTGAGTTTGACAAATTCATGTTTTTATATTCGAGCAAAACAGTTTACAAAATCTTCGGCAGAAAATGGGCAAAAATTTTTTTTGCTTGCCGGTCCACAAATCGCCCCACCATAAATGTGGAATGTTGCCCTGGGGAATCGCGTTCTAAATATTTTTTAAATAAACTAACTAAAGTATTCTTTGCTAAGTGTTGCCACTTCTACTTTTAGGATATAGTGTTCTACACAATAATAAGGTTTTATCGTAAAAAAAAACTGACAATTGTGCACCTCGGTTGTGTAGTTCCGAACACACTGTTATAAATAGAATTTTAGGGAATGCTGATTTTTTAACTATCTTCAAAAAGCTCAGCCATAAAACCAGAAATTTTTCAGAAACGAATACTAATAAAAAATGCATAATATAATTCATACTGTTTAAACAAAAACATAGCCAATTTATTTTATCTTTGCCAAAGGAAACCTAATAAGGCGAGAGCGATAGTTTCATCTGTTGCTTGTCAGTGGTGGCTTCGCCCAATTACAAAGTCAGCAGCTACAGAATTGTCCTAACACAGTAATAAAGCCGTATTGAGAACACATATTCAGAACAAATACATACACAGACTAAAAGAAGAAATTGTGGAATGCTTTCAAAACAAAAAAAGGTTCAAGTGCTCACACTTGCAGAGAAAACAGGATAAATACCAAAAAAGGGTAATCATACATATTTAAAGTGAAGTTACATACATCAGAGAAAATCAAAACGTATATGCTACAAACACATGTGCGAAATTCCAATGGGGAGTGTGCAAATCGCCAACAGCAAAAACGAGACTCGAAAAACAAGAAGTCTAATAGAGATAAAAAGAAATAAACAAAAAATAACCTTGTTAACGACAATTGACAGTCGGCACAAATAGTTTTTTTCTCTAAATGAAGCATAACTTTGAAAGCTGGCCTGTAACATTGAAACCAAGTTTCGGGACAAATGTTTTGCATCTATTAAACTCCACATTCTGTTCGAGGGGGACAAACAGTTGTCTCGTGTTGTAAGAAGGTTCCGTTATTTTTAAGTTGGTCATAGTATGAAGAGTAAATTTGGTACTGTATTTTCTGCTACCAACGCCTCCCATAAATGTTAAAAACGGCAACTGTTCATAATACATACTCTAAATGATTTAAATTAGGAAGTAGGTGAGTGGTTAGCTGCAGCGTTGGATGCGATTGAAGAAGCAATATTATATATGAGATATTTTAAAATAATGATGAACATTTTTGCGCTCAAACAAGCAAATAATGGCATAGGTAAAGCACAAAACAGCAAGTAATAACTGGGTAGTTGGGTTTTCGCTGGTAATGAGTCACTGTTTCAGAAAAGCACTCCGGGTATCCTCGACAGTTTTTTTACAAATTAAACCGGAAAGCGCAAAGGATCTTTTCACTAACTATTCTTTTTGGGCAAATAATCTTGCTAGAATCCTATAAATACACCCATTGGAAACCTAATTTCTGGGGTTCGTAGAAATGTTTACCTTAGCAACAAAATAGCGGCTGTATAATTGTAGTGTTATTCAACAACTCAATCATAAATACCCTTGAGGGGAACTTAAAAATGATGTCATTACCTCATATGAGCGGTTTCGTGCTATTCTCGCCTGTGATAAACGAGGTAGTGTCGTCAGCGTGAATTACCGACTTTTGTGACGGGTGCATTTTCACAATATCATATTAAAATATATATTATTCTAATCTTAAAGTACTGTCCTGGAAATTACCAGAACGTGTTTTTGAGTAGTTAACTTGCAACAATATATTGCTGAAATAGACGACGTTGACTAAGAAGAAACGTAATAAGCATCATAGCTGTATCCCGAATACCTTGGATTTCTATTTTCTTGGAAACATGCTTACGATCAAGATAACATAACGCCAATAAAAAGAACAAAAATGATTTTTCCAACTTCATTTGTCGAATATTTGCGCTTATCTATTATCTCGGAACGAATAGAGGCAGTTCAGTTTTGCAGATTCCACTTAATTCATAGTACGGGTATGTCAAAATTTCCCTTGATTGGAAAAAGCTATGCGCCGTGAATGTAATAGCTTTCAAAAACCTTTGGCTGTGCGGGTGAAATTGACATTCGTCGGTAATTTGTTAAAATATTTATGACTGCTTTTTATATATAACCATGGCTTTCTTACCAGTAACTCCACAAGAAAAGTGCCGGAAGAAAAACAGATAAAACTGATATGGCCAAAAACTCCCAATTTGTATCAGCGACAAATTTATTTTGCGGTAAACGAAAATACATGCACCACCCAGCCAACCACTAACATCTCTGCGACGTCCCAAAAACATCCGAACGTCTATGTCCCAGCAGTATCTCTATTAGACATCCGTACAATGTGCAATATTTTTATAAAAAAAATTGGATGTTCAGGTATCATTGCTAGTACATTAATGTCAGACGTTTTTTCACCTATGCTAAAAACGTAATCTCGATGTTGATGCTGCTTCATTTGTGGACGGTGTTTAAACATATTTTGCTGACGTTCTTCAGATGTTGCTGGTATGTCCGTTTTTTACTTCGTACATGTTTATCGCAGTTACATTTATTTTAGCTATATCTGCTATACTTTATTTTCGAACTCTCTGCAGACGTACTGTTTTGGAGTTACCGAGGGGATTTGTATGGGTTTTGTAATCCAGCAATATTGCTTTTTACGGAAATATCAATGTGTAGGACATAATAAATAAATTAAACTCAACATATGCCTGAAGAAAAGTTTGTTTTGTTCAAGCACATGTTTACCAACATTTTACTTGGTCGTTCTACCTGCGTAATTAAAATACAAATGCTGACTTGACAAATCGCTGGCAACGCTGTTCCGCTGAATATGTTAACAAAAAAAAATTCCCCAGCTTGTACCGATGGTGAAAAGGTGGAGGAACAGGAGAGCTGGCGGGCTCTCCCCCGGTAACTTTCCTCACCGTACGAACATCTTACCCCGCAACGGCGGAAAAGGCGGCGGAAGATGACAGGTATCAGATTAGGTGACAAGAAGAGAGCGGAATATATCAGGGAACGAACGCGTATTAACGACATATTAGTAGAGATTCAGAAGAAGAAATGGACGTGGGCAGGGCATGTTATGCGGAGGCACGATAACCGTTGGTCATTAAGGGTAACATAGTGGATTCCTGGAGAAGGCAAGCGTGGCAGGGGGCGGCAGAAATTACGTTAGATGAGCAGATGAGATCGAGAAGTTTGCGGCGGTAAATTGATCGCAGTTAGTGCAGTACCGGATTAATTTACGATCTATGGAATAGGCCTTTGCCCTGCAGTGGACGTAGATTGGCTGGTGATGATGATGACTCACTTTCAGTCCTTGAGCATTTTAAGTATAAGCACCTTAAAAGAATGCAATTGTGACATTTTTATTATTAGCACACCTTCAAGCTAATTATAGCAACCTTGTTATCGCACAAGTTGGTGTCTCTTTTATGTCTAGCGCCGAACTGCAAATCCGACACCAAACTCGTAACAAGAATGACTGCCAACTTTTACTTGGGGAAGGCTTGTCTCTCAGATACCTAAACCCATATTCTTTAGTGCAGCGTACACTTCTTTGCGCCATATAACACTGGGGTTAGTTGTTGACACGCGCGCCGTAGTTGGTTCAGTCTTGCGGCGCAACCTATCGCAATTTTGTGCGACATTTCTTGAACATTCACAGAACAGATTTTATTGATTCCACCTTTATTGATTTTTGTAATTACATTTTGTTTTACGCTATCCGTATCCACAAATTAACAGGATTATCCACAACTATATCGGCCTTCACGGTTTTCAACCCAGCCTGAAATCGACTTTTTTTATTTCGGAGATTCTTCTTTTCGTGAAATATCGTGTTGTGTTCAACACTTATTTGTGCTTTGAAGTTGCCATGTTCATTTTACCTAACCAAGAAACAAATATTCTACACTAAAACATTCGCTTGCATGCCGATAATTGTTTTACATGTAAGAAAAAGGTGCACAATGATGAAGTTTCACTAAATGGTTCGTTCAAATTTTTTTCCAAATGTTGCTTTTCTTGCCAAATATTCATTACAACACGACTGTGTGTTTTTAGATCTCAACTAGACATAATGCATTGTCTTTGTAGAGAGTTGTTCATTATAAATGTACAGTGTGACTTTACCTGTAACATCTCCTGGAGAAACAGTTTTGATTACATTACTTAAAAAAGGTCTTAAAACCTTGGTTTCCCCCATCATAATTTATTTGGATCTCAAGCTGACACAAAACGTGCTCTAACAAAATGGCTCTTGCATGAACGACTGAAGCTACTTTCTACGGCGACATCTAACTTCAGACCACCAGGAAATACGGTGCCACCAATGCAAGACCATAACCCACGTGATCTATTAAAAATTGACAACATTTATTTCTATCCATACCAAGAAACATGCACCCTGTTAATAACAAGGCATGTAACCCAACAACAAGATCAGTAACGCAGCCGTATAGCGGAATCAACCAGCACAAGCCATCTACATTGTTAACAGGGCGCGTGTTCAGTAAGCCTACAATACTATACGGCGTTATAAATTTTATGGGATCTACGTCTCTTTCCCGTTTCTAGGCGAATGCTGAGTGCGTTATCTATATTTCTTTGGATCCAGCTGTTTTGAGACGCATCGTCCTCTAACGCTGCTCGCCGCTCGTGGTCGTGGTGGAGCCACTCGGTTGCCCGGCTTTGCTGACGTCTCTCATGGAGGAGCTATACCACCACCGTGACTTCGGGAGGGCACCAGTTACAATGGGCGTGGCTGCAATTGAATCGCTGCTACAGGATCCAGACGCACCGACGGAGCAAATCTACTAGTACCTTTGCGCCCTCAAAAGCAGGTCTTAGGAAATTAAAGCTCGTGACCTGCGCGTCCAGAGGACCATCGATATGGACGAGTTAGAAACAGACTTCTTCACTAGCTTTGAACACGACGGAAAAGTCGCCTTTATCTGCTATCACGTCTCCTTCGCCAGACCCTCCATGGGTCCTTCTCTAGTTGCTTCTCAAAGTGCCGGAGCGCCGAGCCCTCATTTCACCGTCACCCGGCACACCAAGACCACGGCACTGCCTGCTCACAGCAAGACAACCGTGGAAGCCGACAATTTAACGAACGTACACGATGGGTGTGAGCCGCACGTCTGTGATCTAGACGTCTGCACTCCTGGCGAGGACTGAATCACTCGAAGCAATTTATTTATTTATTTTTTATTTATTTATTTATTTATTGATACTGCTAGCCTCAACTCTGGAGGCTGTTGCAGGATTGGGGGATGCATGAATAATAGGCGTGCTTTTTTTAAACAATTCACGAAAGCAGAAACAAGGGTCAAGGTGAAAACAAAATATCAGCCAAACAGACTACATACATTAGCACGTGGCAATTCAAGTGATAACAACGAGAAGCGCATGAATGATTCAGCAATAATGAGTACAGAACATAAATCAAGAATAATTATTAAGCAAACGCTTAGACAATTTAGAAGCAAAATTATCAAGGGATGAACTAGTAACAATTTCATTAGGAAGACAATTCTCTTCTCTTATTACACATGAAAAATAATGAGCGAAGCTCGCAAACAAAACCCTCGATGGACAACTAGGTATGTCTAGCAGCCCACCTAGCGATGACTGCGTCGTCCTCGTAGACGCCCAACAACGCAACCTCTCAAAGGACCCCATGACTATTCTGTGGAATGATGCGGCTGAACCGGACCCGCACAACCGAATTTTTTTTCTGCTGCTCAGAAATCGCTGTCGCTCATGGAGGTCTCTTGCTAAAACACCTAATGCTTGTTGTCACCAGATGGAGCTATTCCCAGTTGCACGCCGGTGGCCGTTCTGCTCCCGGCTCTGCAATTTACTGAATTTACTCGAATTTATCCGCCGCATGCGTTTACTGATCCTGGTACCTCTATCTCTGATGGGTGCACCAGCGTCCCGATTGTCATCCCGCAAATTCTCAAATGAATCTGGTTGCAAAATGCTACCTAAAGAAAACCAGGCAACTTCAATGGCCGCGTTCGACGGGCCCCTGAAAGGGTCCTGGAAGCTCCCGTTTCTGCTGCTGCGATCGTCGTCGAGGAGGAAGTAGCATAGCTCACTATCCTGATCCGCATTGCAGCTCACGACAAGTGACCGCAGGTGACCAGCTACTGCCCATGGTTACTTCTGCCTGCTACGCAAGTGCATTCAAAGGGGCACACTGCGGAGCTCGTTCACCGAAGAATTTGCATCAAGCAGGGAGGATTTCCGTATGATCCCGACTACTACTAGAGGCCACGAGGCGATTCGGCCGGTGATTATTGTACACTAGCATCTTCGTCATGCCGGCGGTGACCAAGATGCAAAGCTTACCAACCAATGCGACAACGCCGTCATCCATAAAACCTTTTTACAAGAGGTCGGCGAAGAGGTGTCCGCAGCCGTGAAGAAAGCTGGCCGACGAAATTAGGTTTGGGGAAGGCGACTCATAAGACGACGGTGAGTGGCGTGCTCCTGTGGTGCCTGGTTCTGGGGATGGCTGGACCGGGGTGCATCTTCCACAGCTCGCTCAAGTACATCGATATGCTACTGATGTGTAAGCTGAACTGCTGCGTGGTGATCGTTAAAATTTTGTCTACTGTGAACTAGCTGATATGCTTCGTGGTGATCCTCACACTTCTGCTCACCCGGGCATTGCGTGAGTGCGATCATTTTAAAGGACTTCACGCCGCGTTCGGATGAACGTTGTGTCCCAAGTCCTAAACTTTGGCATCCGGTACTGCTTGGGTGAACTCGGGGTGCGGAACAAGATGACCCCGTGTCTTTGAGCTTTAACTGTACTTCTTTCCTTCTACTGCTGCTCAGTCCCCACTGGGCTCCACCTTAACGTCGTAGTGCTGATCCCAACCACCCGATTTTCTACACGACATGAGCGCCTTTTCGGTTATCACCTAACCTCAACTACTTGTTTTTTTCCTGTTCGACCATCGCAACTGGGCGGCGGGGTGAGTGTGTTGATGATTATGATGAAGCGTGGGCTCGGACGGGCACGGGGGCATGGGCATAGCTGGCTCCGCGCACTCCTGGTAGTAGATCGTGTTCTTCCCCAGGAATCAGGTGACCGGCATCTTGGCTCTTTTCGCCGTCACTTTCCTCGACACAGTTCCGGCAAACTTAAACGTGTCCTACAACTTGGGCAGGCGATTGAAGACGGTTGTGTTGCGGCCAAGCGCCTTTTATGCCTCTCAGTTTAAGCAAAGCTGTTCTGTCATGAGACACCGTGGATATGGTTGAGCCAACAATGCTCCAAAAAGTATCTTTGCGAAATCTCAACAAAACTCTAGAAACAACTCTCTTTAGGCCTTTAAAAAACAAAGTTTATTTGCTAAGTTTTTAATTCTCATTTCTCGGCAAATCGGCGAAAGAAAATAGCCTCCCGCCACTCCTGTTATGTAAAATTCTTGTTTGCTTTTCCGACCACCCTTCACTCTCTTCCCCTCAGTTTTGCTAACCAGCAAATAAACACAGAGAAAGCTTGTTCAAACTAGTCCACTTTGCCGCTGTTCGACTCCACAGACTTTCTACTAAACCTTTTGTTACTTTTGATCTTCGCAACCTGTTATACGGGGTAGCTGCCACTGCTGCTTGGCCAATGATGACGAACCGTTTTTTTCTAGGTATAAAAATTCACTTGCTATGTTTCTTTCAATAAAAATGTCAAACGCAACTCTTTCATTCAAGTCATGTCTGATATTTGCGTTACTGCGTCAAGAAAGTGACCGAGTATGAATATTGGCCCTGCGTTAGGTCATTTAAATAGGCTTCGCCTCTATAAGCACCTGGTTCAAGAACACTTTCCCCTTTTGACCGTGCCTTAGAGTCAAGTGACAAAGGGGCAGCGACGCGGACATATAGATGAAAACTTGTGTGGTTATTCCACCGAAAAAGTATCCCCTTTCAAACTTCACAAATAAGTAAGGGAGACGGGTATGATATTTAATGCTCAGACAAGACACACGGTTGCCTGATGTGTTCAAGGATCAGTGCTTTGTGGAATGCACTACAGTCAATAATTTGTAAGGAAACAACACATCATAAAAGGCAGAAAAAGTTTTGTTATTGGGGCCTTTTCTACGAGTGACACCAGGTAATATTCTCCAAGGCATACAGTACAGATTTAGAACATATATTTTGCCTCACAACCAATTATTTTGGGGAAATGAATCAGTAATACTTCTAACTAAAGGAACGTCAGATGCGTGAAGCTTGTAACGTACCCCAATAATTCTTTATTAGTGTATTTTTGTACTCGCTGCTTACATTCTATGTATTTTTAGGCAAACCATAGTTTTGAATCAAATATTTCAACAAAGTGCGACATTCAAACGAATGACTCTGTATACTTGAGCAAAAAATACCCAATATATATTTTTAACAACAAGTTGCTAATGCAGATTTACGGTTTTTATTTCCTGTTTGTAAGCCGTACATATTTGTGCAGGAGATGTAAGCCAACAAGCTGCCCCTTAGAACCTGTTTATTTTTGGGCGTCAACGACGTCTCAAAAAAATATTCCTTGACACTCTAGATAGTTTGTTAGTACATACACGACATTTTTCACATTACAATATTAACCCCTAAACGAAGTTGCTGCTACATTATTTGTGCAACTTGATCATTTTTTTTTGCACAGACAATATATATCTACGTACAAAATATTCGTTAAATGTACGCCATTTTGCACATATTTACAAAATATTGTGTTTGTGTATGGTTTTTTTTTGGAGAAATGCAACCGTGAAAAAAATCGCACTGCCCTCTCTTTCTATGTTTAGGTGAATAAGCACATGGCACTCGCTTTACACGGTATGTGAAAGCCATAGGCGTTATTATAAACTACATGCTTGGCCGCATTCTTTTATTCCGCAATGTTTAATGACTTTATTACACAAAGACGATCATTGTACACTATTTTTGCGCAAGTCCTTATCATAGCCACAAGCCGTAATGCATTAAAAGTGTAATACCAACTCTTACGCGTAATTTGCAAGGGTCTTCGTCATGTTCTCAAATAAAACAATAGACTTAGAGTCACTTACAATTTCGTAACACCAAGCTTTTTCTTAAGTCCCGACATTGTTTTGGATATCACCCAAACCACCACCTCCCTGGGAACGTTTGAGAATACCAGTGTCACCACATTTTACGTGTCTTTTATTTATGCTCCTGTGGGAAAACTTGCATAGGGAGCTTTTCATGGCACTTGGAATAAGAAGGGGGTGGGCGGTGTAATGATAACTTTCCTTCTTAAGAAAAGCCACCTTTATGCCATCCATGTAGGACCTGAGGAGGTGTATCGAAAGTCATAATTTGTTTTATAGGTATACAAGTTATTGAATGATGTCTCCGTGCCAGTTTTATAATACACAGAATGTAATACTGCTTTGCACCTGTAGCTGAAGTCTTTGTAAGTTTTTATAGGTGCCCTTTCTAAAGAAAGCAAAATACGAGAGTGCAAGTTGGCTGTGGCACTCTTTGTCTATACAGGGGCTTATTACCAGGGAATGTTCTTTGCTCCAAGAATGAGTTCGTGTGCTGCGAAGATGTCGAAAAGTGTAATAAATGCTATGCTATTGCATTAGCGTATTTCTCAAGACTATTTCCTCTTGTGCTGCACCTAGGACTGGCTATGTGTTTTTGGTTATTTTTATATGTCAATCAGCACTTACACAAAATTTATCAATTTTAAAAGGGATTACATATGATTTATCGTATTTTGGCCATACCGAATTCTCAGAAGGCTCTCGTGCTGCTACTTTGTGATCTTGCGCGTTGTGTTCTGTTTTGTATTGGTGCGCATTTTATAATAAAAACGTTTTACCCCTTCTGGCTGCAGAAAAAATTCTAATAGTAATCCACTATTGCACTTCCAGCTTCCGTGCCCTTAATGGTTCAAATTTTGCGAGTCCTGACTTTTTCCCCACCACACAGGAATTGTGTTTTTGGTTGCTTCATAACAAAACGAAAAAATTATGGTAAATACAAAAAAAATTCAACTCCCAACTGCAGTAGAGAAAAGGTGGTCCTTTTTGTCGAGCCTCCTGAAAACGCAGCGGTTGTAAAAATAACGCCAAGAAACAGCAATTACACCACAGCGTCTCGTATAAAAACATCCATTTGTCCTAGATCTATTGGTATTCTGCTCCAGATTACTGCTAGAATATTCACACTTTTGTACAGTTACACATAATTTACAAGAAAAAAACCCTTTGCAAATATTATTGGCTAGTCTCGAATGTGTAAAAAAGGAGGAATACTGATTATAGCTAAATAAATGAGCAATTTTTGTAGCACGGCGAGCGAGTTGAAGCCTTTTCAGGTTATTGGCTATGGCAAATTTTATCTACTGCGTTTTCAGTGTCACCGTTATATTGGTACAATTTTCTGCATTGCTTGTGATGGTTTCTTATATAAAAATTTTACAGCGATTTTGAGGCGCATGTCTTGGAAAATGAAACAAAAAATTCAATGCGAAGAGCACCACTAACAAAATAACTACCTTAATACCTTACCTTAATACCTTAAATACTGGCAACATAAAAACAATATTGCCGATAATTTTTGCCACTTTTTGGAAGGTATTCTTGATAGTGCCTCATCCTTTCTTAAAACTGCAATACTTAGTTGAATATTACTTTTTTTAACGTAAAAATGCCTTACCCGAATGTACAATTCTCGCCGGTTTTTGGAAGCTCGACACAGGGCTGGACACTTCATTGGGCAAAGCAACGGGAAAATGTACTTGCGGAAATTTGGTCTTCCTTGTCCAGCCACATAAAACAGATGTAGCAGATGTAAAAATAGCATCAAGAAACAAAAAACAAGAAACGCGTTGCAATCTCTGATTGCTTGGGGAAAAAATGATTACTTCAATGTGTCTGTGTGGAATATATATTCGGGTAAATGTCGGCAGTGTTTCGCTCGAGTACTTCTGCTATCAGACTGTGTTAAGACATGGAATTTTTTGATAGTCAGTCCATCATTTAAAAGAACAAATAAAAAGTTTAGGTGGGGGATTCCAGCGCGACTGCTGATAGTTGGGAGGCCAGCACGGGCGAAAACTCTGTGGGAGAGTTGTGACGTCGATACTTGTTGAAAATAAACCTAACGGCTTTTATCTGAACACTTTCCAATTTTTCTATGCACGTTTTATTGTGTGGGAACCAACTTAGTATGCTGTATTCTAGTATAGAGCGTACTAAGAAAAACTTTGGTCTCAGTTGAAGTTGATTTCCGGGAGCGTTTGAGAGAGCAGGGCGCCGAAACGGCGTTAGCACTAATAAACGATACGTGTTTATTAAACTTCAGGTCAGAAGACATAATAACTCCCAAATTTTTGTATTCATATATTCTTTAAAGAACGTGTTTATCAATCATATACTGGTAAATTGATGGCAGTTTTTTTCTAGTACCAGTCATACATACAGACTTGTCAAAATTGGGTGAGATTTGGAGGTCGTAGCACCATTTAAAATTGATTTTAACGCATTTCGTAGCAATATTTTATCGTTCTGGGCGTATATTTCTCTGTAGATAATGCAATCATCTGTTATCAACCGTACTGTAGCATCTCTCTGATTTGAGATATCATTTACAAACAAAAGAAAAAAGATGGGGCCTAATAGTGTTCCCTGTGGGACACCCGACATAACTTGCACCGTATCTGAGCATTGTCCTTCAAGTTGAACGTGCTGCAAACAATATGAGAAATAAGCGGATAATCAATTTGTAATTCTTGCAGATCCGATGGTGTTCATTAGTTTAAATATCAATTTTTGATATGATACGCGATCCAAAGCTTTTGATAGATCAAAAAATACATTATCCACCTGGCGATGCTTGACTACTGTTCATGCAAGGGCGTGAAAAGTTCTAAGCATTTCATTAGTAGTTGAGCGCACTTTTTGAAATCTGTGTTGATTTTTATTGATCACGTTATTTGCCTCAACAAAGGCTAATATGTGTTTCAGTAATATATGTTCTTTTATTTTACAGGCAGAGCAAGTGAGTGAAATAGGTCGAAAATTTGAAAGATTGGTCTCATTTCCTGACTTATAGATCAGAACTACCTTAGCGATTATTCAATCTATGGGGACGTCACAAGTATCTAAGAATTTTTTATTCATAAGCAGCAGGTATTTGCTCACCCACTCCGCGTATCTTCTAAGGAAAGAGTTCGGTATGTAGTAAGGACCACATGATTTTTAATATCTAAGGCGATTTTAATATTATGATTTTTAATATCATGATTTAACATAATTTTTAATATCATCAAGCGTGCTCTTATTGAAACTTCTAGGGTTAAAGGGGCGCCTAATGGCGTTATCGACATTAAATACAGACTGGAATTAATATTTCAACTGCTCAGCTTTAAGCAATGCGGATGCCGGCGGCAAGTTAATATTTTTGCGTTTTCCGGAATTTAAGTATCGCCAGAACTTATCCGGGGACGCTTTTATGAATTTGCCTAACGTAACATTTATGTACCTATCTTTATCATTTCGAACTAAAGTTTTAAGAGTTTGAGATTTTACGCCCATGCATTTTTTATACCATTGTCAGGAATATTTGTTTTTCAGCTTTCGAAGTCTTGATAGCTTGCGCTTGAGATGAATGATCTCTCTTTTTATCCAAGGGTCAGTTTTTGCTGTTTTTATTTATTTGGAATATATTTAGATAAACAGCCTTCCACATTCGTATTAAAAGTATCCACAAGCAGTCAACTGATAAAATTGGGTCGTTTGAAAGAACTTTAAAAGCTGGGTATGAAATTTTCATGTTGTCAAGCACACTGACGTCATCAGCGTTATCCACGTCATATATACGTTTTTTTACTCTCCCGTTGCGCACACTCGGAAACGATAACCAGCATTTTGTTGCCTTGTGATCAGATATGCCCTGGGTAACTTCCCAAGAAAGGCCATCGGTTAAAACGGTATCACTCACAAATGTTAGATCCAGAATATTCTGCGAAAAAGCAGGGACAAGTGTGGTTTGCAAAATTATCTGCTTTAGTTCGAAGTTATAGGTTAAATCAAGCAGCGCGTCAGCGCTGGCCTTTTCAGCGGTTCCACTTTGAAGGTACTCCCACTCAAGGTCAGTACGGGTATATTTAGCGGTCAGCATATTTTTTTTTTATTCATGAAGGTGCCGTTGCATATATTCTTTCAGGACATGTATCGCATCATAGCCTGCTCCTGGTGGACGATACATTCGTCCCGCGTAAATGCAAAACTTGCCTATCGTAAATTTACACCACAGGGCTTCTATACCGTCAACGTCCATTTAATACCCTCAATTTGAAACAGTGAATTTGAAACTTTTGAAGAAATCGAGGACATTTGGATTGCAAAGCAAATTGCGCCACAATCAAGACTACAAAACTAAAAGTGTAGTGTTGGAAGGTGCAGCGTGAGGCTCCATAGTGTTGGCCCTCAAGTTTAAAAGTGATAAACATCTATACTTCCTACAGCTGTTTCTTTAATTTGGAGAAGGGGCGTTGAAAAAAATGTTTGGAACTCTCCCTTTCCTATTCTTTTTAAGATATTAGTAATCGATCACGCATGGAGTAACATCCTTATGAAATTCGGTCTACATTCCAGAAGCTTTTCATGGTACGACAACAGCATATGCTTTTTTTGCACAGTCTTTGTTGAATACGGTGTCATTTGCCACCTCATAAAAGAAAACTAGGCAGGAGTTTTAGGAGTAGCACCTTGTTGTAAGGAATGCTTGCCCGGATCCACGCGCATGACGTCAAGGGCATGGTGCGAAGCGCGGGGCGGGAGAGCTTTATTCTCTTCACTACGCTACACGTGCGGGTGTAGCATATTGTCCCACATCCTCCCCTCTCTAAAAAGGTCACGGTTCCAACCGCGATTGCGGAATTATGCACCGTCTACTCATGCTGTGAGTATGGTCACTGCTTGTGCATAATGGGTTCCGCGGGACTGACTCTTGTTGCTGCACCTCGTAGGAATGCTGAGGCATTGCGACCAGAGAAGTTTTGTTGCGGCGACAAGATCCATAATCCGTGTCGACCCAGTAGGACCTCGGCTTCTCCGCATGCTCTTTGACCGTGCCAAATGTTTTAAGGTCCACGATTCATACGTCAGTATCGGGGTCAAACTACGGAAGGTATCGTGCCCCATGCCGGATGTCGAAGTGGTGCTGTTTCTTTTTCCTGCTTTCAGCCTCGTATGCCCTCAGCCTGTCTCTGTCCGGGAGGCACGGGACTAGGCCGCCCGCAGAAGCCGGCAAAGTAGTGCGGAGTCTCCTACCGATTAGGAGGAGCTCAGCGGGATTGTACGCGTTCCTGCGCAGGCTCATCCTGTACGCCAAAAGCGTTTTTTAGGCATCGCCCGTCTTCTCAAGGCATGCGGAGCGGCCATCCTTCGCAGTTCTTTAAACACTGCTAACCGCTCCTCCGCATGCTCTCTGCAGTCCATAATAAAATGACCGATGTCACCTGTAGCACCAAACGTTCCACACAGAGGTGAAGCGATAATGTTCAGCTTATGGAGCCACGCCGGTGTCCGCGCTGAGCTGGTCTGGATGCGCAAGAGTAAGGTTGCCTCTGTCCTCTTCATTCCTTTTGTGACACGAGGTCGATGTTGTGGTCGCGAAAGAGAGCGGAATATTTCCGGAAGGCCATTGGATCACGAGGAGGGACATCTTTCGTTTGATCCTGCAACGTTTTTGTGTCACAAGCCTCAGCGAGTCATGGTGAATTCCCGCGAAGAGCGGTAAAAAGGTGCTGATCGGGTGAGCAATTGCCGCCACACCACGCAAGGCTAGGTCCACCCGTCAATGAACATCACCACCACCACAACCACCACCGTCTTCTCGAGGGAGCCCTTGATCACTTTTACGGCAGCTTCCGCGAGCCCGTTGCTTTCAGGGTACCGGAGATTTGATGTCACGTGTTGAAAACCGTAGTCTTTGGCGAAGGTTGCAAACGGTGATTCAGGTCTCCTTGAAAATTGTGGACCGTTGTCACTGACGACCACTTCGGGGCCAGAGACCAGACGCCGCTCCGCCCCACGGCGAACTCCGTCGGTGTACCTCCCCAGGGGGAAAGAGGCGAACTTCTTTCGCCCCTCTGGTAAGGTGGTGTTCTCGGTTACCTTGGTGTTTGTTCTTTTTTGCATTTGAATTTTTTAACATGTGCGGGAGTATGCTGCGTGCGGCCCCCGCAGTTCACACAAGTGAGGGTGTCAGATGGACATTTTTTTCTCGGATGATCATGCGGAGCGCATTTGTCACACGTCGTTCGGCCACGGCAAGAGTTCGTACCGTGCCCGAACCGCTGTCATTTAAAACAGCAATGGGGGAAAATAAACTTTGGTGCGGCCCCTTTTCAGAGCCCGATCCCGTTTTGGCGGCATTTGGAAAATAACATAAGGCATACTTTAAAAGCAGGGGACAAGGGTACATTCTTCGTCCACCTTACCCTCATAGCTGAAGAGGTTGAGGAGCTTTCTGCCTGGTAAACCGACAGGGAGCTCATCCGCCGATGCTTGACCTAGGTTCCGACAGCCCCAGTTTTAGGTTTCTGCCCTTCACCTTAAAACTCATAGCCACGGCAAGAGTATGGGGGCTCGGGGTCAGCAGTATTATCAGCAGAGGTCGGCGAACACACTCATGAATCCACTCACTGGGACTCATTTGGACTCAAACTCACGCGTGAGTTTGAGTTTGAGTGAGCGCGAGCCTAGTGTGGCTTAGTGAGTTTGAGCTTGAGTGAGTTTGAGCCGAGTGAGCCCGACTGAGTTTGAGACCGATTGAGGTTGAGTACGCCTGAGACTCAGTGAATTCTGAGTCGATTTTGAGTTCTGAGTACATTTTGAGTTTGAGTTTGAGTAAATTTTGAGTACTGAGTACATTCTGAGTTTGAGCCCAATTTGAGTTCTGAGTACATTTTGAGTTTGAGTCCATTTTGAGTTCCGAGTAGATTTTGAGTTTGAGTTCCTTTTGAGTTCCGAGTACATTTTGAGTTTGAGTCCATTTTGAGTACTGAGTACATTTAGAGTTTGAGCCAATTTGAGTTCTGAGTACATTTTGAGGTTGAGTCAATTTGAGTTCAGAGTATATTTAGAGTTTGAGTTCATTTTGTGTTCTGAGTACATTTTCTGTTAAATAGTGAGTTTTGAGTTCATTTTTATAAAGTACATATGAGTAGACTAGCAGGCAGCTATGGTTGGCTGTTAAGTTTCATGTGTCGCTTTGGGCTCGGAATTCAGGTTACCTGCGGGTATGGCACCATTAGCGATCCGCATAATCGGTTGGGTCGGAGGGGGTGTTTGATTTTTTGAGTTTCTCGTTGAAGTTTTATGCCCCTAAGCGCTTGCTGTGTACCAAGTTTTCCCGGCTGGGCCTGTGAGTGATAATTGACTGGTGAAGTCTAGAAAAAGGGTTTTCCTAACCTTTCCTCCTGATGGATCCCCTAAGAGGGTTGGAAAGAGTGGTGGGAAAGCTCGCTGTGGCGCTTGCTTGCTGGTTGTTGGCGTGCTACTGTTAACGGCGTCATATACTAGATCTCACAAAGGAAAGGAGGCGAGGGCTGTCCCTTCTGCTGTTTCAAATGAATTAGCTGAATTTACTGGGCAACGCCCCTTTAGACAGAATAATTACTGCAGTAGATTGGGTGACAATTGAAACTGATGACGAAGGCGTGTAAGGTATCAAATGAAAAGTCCTGATTAACGGAATCATGAGGGGTTAATAAAAAAATAATTCCTGAATATAGTCATCAGGCAGTCATAATGAGTCATAGGTTGGGTTAAAATTCAAAATGACGCTCCCAGGGCACGTGGCAAATGAAATTCAAGCTCTCCATGTGGGGAATAATCCGCGACAAAAATGAGTTAGTGTTATCTCATGACCTAGTCATGGTTAGTCATAAATTCAGCTAAAATTCCAGTTCATGACGCTAGGGCGCGTGGCGTATCAAAAAAAATGTCTCCATGTGCCAAATCACGTGCTTCCTGTATATTACCACGACATACTCAAGGTGGGTCATAATTTAGGGTTAAATTCACAAGGACGCCACTGCATGTGCGGGGCATCAAATTGAAGGTTCTGATGTGGGAAATCACGTGTGACAAATATGTGGTATGACTATATCATGAGATAGTCGTGGTTAGTCTTTCAACACACACACACGCATACGCACGCGCACACGCACTCGCATTCCAACACGCACACGTGTGCATGCTGCAAGTTAACAGCCGAGTACGGTGAGGGTAATTGCTTACAATGATAGCGTAGTGCTTTTCCGAGCTATAAGAGCTAAACCCATCTAGCAAATGCTAATAAAAACTAATAAAAGTGCCTCAGCAAACCACGAGACACTTTCCTGTTCGTGCCACGTGATGTTGATCGTCGAGACCCGCAATTTGATACCCCACATTCTTTAACGCCACATGTCTCTTAATTTTAACCCTATCCGAGACTATCCCTGACTCCCGTGTTATACGGTCACCATTTTCAATATTTTTTCTGATATTTTTCTTTAGTTTTTTAACATTTAGTTTGATCAAGTGTCTATGTTTACACTTTTATAATGATAACAGGTTGAAGTTTCTTGATATGTGCATTTTTGTGTAAATTCAGGCTGTTACACGATGCTGGCGGGTGTAAGAGAAGGGGCTACTCGGCAAAGAGCGCGACGCATTAAAAAGCAAAGGCATATCCATGAACGCCTCGCACTTCAGAGATTCGCGGGGACAGTTCGGTTTGACACAAGGCGTTTTTTTAGGATGCAGAGCAAGAATGCACAGAACTGTAATCCTAAACAGCTCCGACGTAAATGAACGGACCAGTGAGCGCACGTCTCCTCGCCAAATCTTGCTTGTTTCGACCCAGGATTACAGCGCACCATCGAGTCTTGACTGCCTCTGTCATAAACACGAACACGGAGCCTACATCAAGAACTTGGTATCCAAGTGCAACCAGCGCTAGCCACCACGGGCAGCAGAAATAGCTGTAATAAATCTGCAATGAAAATTGTTTCTGACCTCACAGGATCTCCGGTGTCATGTCGTCCCGAATGCAAGAGTTTCAGCTCACGACTTTGCACCCGTGATAATTTTACCGCTCGTGAATTTGAAAACACTGAATGCTAATGAAATCAGAGTGCATCTGAGCCCGAGTAGATTCCTTGCGCGAGAGAGTTGTGAGGCTATTTTAGTTTTAAATTCATTTTGAGTTCTCAGCCCATTTTGAGTTCTGAGTTTATTTTGAGTTTTGATTACATTTTGAGTTTTCAGTCCATTTTGAGTTTGAGTACAGTTTCAGTCTGAGTCCATTTTGAGTTTGAGTCCATTTTGAGTTTTGAGTACATTTTGAGTTTGAGTACATTTCGAGTTCTTCGAACATCTTGAGTTTTGAGTCCGATTGAGTTGGGAGTTTTGCGCTTAATGTGAGTTTGAGTTTGAGTGAGCGCAGATGTTCTGCTCAGCATTGAGTCGGAGTTTCAGTGAGCCGTGATTCGAAAAACATTGTGAGTTAGTTTCAGTGAGTGGTGATTCGAAAAACATTGTGAGTGCGTTTGAGTGAGCCTCGCCAACTTTGCCGAGTTATGATCACCAGTATTGTCACCAAGATTGCTCCAGTAAACTTGTTTTGCTTTAAATCAACTGCATCGATTTTGGTCTCGTGAGCCTTCCAGCCTACGCTCGAAAAATTCTTTTATACTTTATCAATGTAGCATGGCGAAAAGGCTCCATCACCTGAGTGGAAGACTGCTAACATCCGTCCCATCTTCAAATGAGAATAATTACTTGCTTTGAACAGTCTACACCCATTTTCACTTACGTCGTCTGTTTGGAAAACTGATGGAGCGTATGGTGCCCCATTGTCTCACTTCGCGTCTCAAACATGGCCAATTTTTCGAATGGAATATGACTGCGTTCTGCCCTCACAGGTCAAAACAGGATACTTTGCTAAAATTCAAGAGCAGGTGTACGCATACCCGAGTGTAGCTCATGTGAGCGCAGTGGTGTCTATAGGCTTCCAAAAGGAATTTGATGCTGTTCCTCACTCTGACATTTTTTTAGAAAATCCGGATACTTATGCCTAGCCCTGACAGAGTGACTACATTCATATTATCTGACCACACGACATCACACTGAAATGTTACAGTACTGCCGCCAAACCCCATAAACTCCTGCGAAGGACGTGACGGGGAATCTGTCATTTCTTTACTCTCCGCCGCATGCCTCGTCAGCATAATTCTTTTCATAATCTCTTCTTCGGACTGTACGCTGATGATATAACACTGTGCTTTCTGCTGGCAGCCAGGCTGAACTCCCCGACACACTTCATTCTGGAATTGATGCGGTTCACTCTTTTGGGGCAAGCGCAGGTCTCGCACTACCCCGCAGAAGTCTGAGTACCTAGGCATCAGTGACAAGCATTTGCGCGCTAAAGCTAAACGTTTTAAAGCGTTTCTAAAGCGTTTTTAAACGTTCTAAAGCGTAAAAAAACGTTCTAAACGTTCTAAAGTAAAGCGACCAACGTTCCTAAGTAGAAGTAGGGAAGGCCTCAGAGTGGCTCAATTGATGTAAGGATCAAATTAGCCAACTCACTCACCACTTCAGCCGGTTGACACACCGGCAAGGCACACGAGAAAACGATATTACGCGCCTTGTAACTCTTTAATATGTGTCCACATTTTTCACGCCCTGTCATACGTGGAATTAACATTGTCGCTCCCATCCCACCTTTATTTGCTGCTCTGGCGAGCCACACTTCGGGGTCTAGGGGAACCTAGATATTCCCTCGTCGCTAAAATCGAGGCTGCTCAGTCATTTCTGACACTTGCAGATCAAGTTGGCCTTCCTTTGGCGGTACAACACACTTACGTCTACCTTACTTGGCATGGTCGTCTTCTCCTATCTTCACTTCATTAGGATGTTTGTTATTTACCTAACATTACGACACCACCCTTGGTATCGCCTCCCTCGCATAGGAGTTCCCACCTACAAATAAGAGTTTTTACCAAGAATTCCTACTAAATAAGAGTTCCTACAAAGAAAAGATACTCGGGCGTTCCTTGCGCCTTGTTTATTGAGGCTCAATGAATCGCTGGTGCAATCTCATCCTCAGCCACTCTAGGTAGCCACGTAATCCTCGGCGACTGTTAGGGCGCTTTTTGCTTGTTCCAGGAGCAGTAGCTTTCAATTATTATGATGCGTTCACTCCACACGCGTCTGGCAAAGCAAAAAAAAAAAAGCTACTTGCTGGACTGGGGTCTTAGTCACGGAAGCCTTCCCCGCCACAATCTCGGGCATCAGCTCTCCCGTGCTCTGTCCCAACCGGGAGACTCGGAGACGCTTTCGACAGTTCCATTCAACCCACTCACAGAGACGCCACAAGGCCATCTACATTGACGTCAGTCTGTGCAACAGTTAGACAGGCACAGGCAGACTCTTCTGTCTCCCCCTCACATGCTAGACCTTAGGCAGATGCTTGTTTTATCCAGCAAGCGCATATGGACAGCGTTCCAACCCAACACATAGCACACGATTAGAATGCCATCGCTGCCCTGCATGGTGCTCAAAATGTTTTTGTTTTCTCAAAGCACCGCATGTTGTTTGGAACTGTGCTGCGTCGCAACCCGCAATCACTCTCCACACATCTTAAATTCTTTTCACCACCTCCCTTTTCTCTCTAAGACAATGTCCCCGCGGGAGGGAACGGACCCAGCGGCCTGGTAGCGAGCATTGGTGGCTCAAGTTGGTCAGGCTCTAACTTCTGCACAGATAATTTCTTTAGTTTCAGAAGCCCGAACTTTTGGGTGTTTTTCTTTTTTTCTTCTGTGTCAATTAGGTTTATCATAAACATTCTCAACAAACTGGAGGAGCTCCTTGTGGATCTGAGTAGAGGAGGCAGACTGCAAGGAAAGGTCAGTCGTAGACGAGGCATGCGGATGAAACTTCGATAAAGAACTTGGAGGACAGAATGGGTCTTGAGTCAATTTACGCTAGTTCCCCTAGAAATGTGATAATTGAGACCTTCGCGTGTTCAGTTTCTTAAACACCATCCAGTATATCCAGCTGCTCTTCTACGACCCCAAAGTCACTCTCCGCAGAATACAAGGGCATCTCAGAAACAGCTTTCCGGCGTCGGCGCAAACAACGATCACCGTCATGATATGTTTGCTGCGAAGCGGGCTCTGTAGCTTCCTCATCCTCCATTGCCACATCATCGTCTTCTGCCAAACAGTCAAAATGGTTGCCCGTCGAGGTTGGTCTTGCTGAGAACGAGCACGCCATGCACGGCGCTTGGGACGCGTTGCCTTGCTCTTGGTGAGCAGATTGTATATGTGAACTCATGGTCGTCAGAGGGACAGAGACCGCACAAAAATTGGGCTGTCGAGGCAAATTGTTTTTGTCCTGAGTGAGATCCGGTGTTGGGTAAGGACATGAAGAGGGCATGTGGCCACTGCAAAAGCAACGGTACCAGTGCACTACCCCTGCTTGTAAAGAACGTGGCAGGAGGACACAACAATTGAAAAAAGTCGCTTTTGGGCTCTAGCATGCACATAGCGGCAAGAGGCATTTGCGCCCGCATCCAATTTACTGCACGAGAAGCACTTCATGTGTGACACACTCGTTGTTGTCACGAAGGTAAGCCGGATCCTCCCCGGGATCCACGCCCTTAACGACCTAATGGCTGATATCTGTTTCTGATACTAGGTACGCTTCCAGACAAAGCTATGTGCTGCAAGGAGCACAACTTAGCCACTGCAATTAGACAGGTCACTCACACTGATAAAGTGTTCCTAGCTCGGTGACAAGGAGTATCCAGTAAATCCTGTGGTTCTGAAGCGGTCATTAGGCAAATAGGAAATTTCTGAAGAGTCTTAGTAGGAAGGCAGACAGTTAAAATGCTGAATAGGCTTGATGGCGAGATTGTACCGGTCTTGTGCAAAGAGCTCCGCATGAGAGGGGTTGCAGGAGCTTTCCAAAGCTGGAGTGGAAGATGAGAGCTGGAGTAGAAGACGAGTGCAGCGGGGAGCCAGTGGCAAAAGCCCGCTTTGCATCGTGCACTAAAGTCCGTCCCTCCGTAACATATGTATGTGAATCGTCTGCAGAAAGCTTCGTGAACGGGTCGGCGATTACCTTCATTAGTGACGGTCCTCTATGGTTCTAGCAGTATTATCACGAGCAGTTGACGAACCTCACAGCTGTGTTTTTTCGGTCGCTGTTATGTGGTCCTTCCCGTCTGCCATGGCAGGATCGTGACTTGGTCCGAATCAGCTCATGTGCTGGTGGGCTAAGCCTCTCGGCCAAGGGTAGCTTCCGAGCTTGCGAATGAACCCGCCGGGTGACGTTTGAGCTTGCAGCTGTGTAGCATCGGGGCCAAGAATACCACATCGACTTAAGAAACGAGCAGGAGTCGTGCAGCAAAACGGCTGGAGCATGTAAAGACCAAAACAAATACAAATACATACCGGACAATTTCAACAAGCAGCTCTTTCATAATCCTCGTCCTGCGGCTAAATATTCCCCCTTTCTCAAACCCATTAGAATATACAAGCACATGAGTGATGACATATATAACAGCAAAGCAGTACAGTAGGCTGAATCATAGTATCGGACCTATTATATTATAAGAAATAGTTCTTACCAATGACGAAGAAAGAACACTCTCACCTCTGTTTGACTCCTAATTAGACTACGAAGGCGACGAATTGTTGAGCTCTGCTTCTATCTTCCAGGCGAAGACGTCATACCGCTTTGTGCTCGAACGAGCTGCAAACGCTTTAAGAACACTGCTGAAACCATTACATATGGTGTTTATGGCTAAACAAACCGTTTCTTGACACCCCCTTAGAACCCTGTACGAAAACACGCGGACACCGACGAGAAAAATATTCAGAGAATAGGACACTCAGGAGAAAGTATGGAAATATTCCTAACTTTAAACCATCAGACGCAAAAACCAAAACGCTTTTTTTCACCGCTCCTAAAGTGAGCCGATAGTGCTTCCGGAACGATAACAAACCATACAAAAAATGTAGTTGCCTTCCACCCAGTCAGGAGATATAAGCCGTACAGCTGTGTCAAGTCCTAAGAGTGTAGCAAACATAATTTATTTTTGTTATCTCCTGAAGAATTTACTTCTCATTTTATTTGGCCAAATCTTTTGTACTACAATTATATCCTTGCTATAAACACAGGGATGTCCGTCTAAGCAACACATCGTAAGCACCTTATGGTCTATGCAAAAAATAACCCAAAACTACTCAAAAACAGAGGACCACATAACGGCTGACCGAGGCCCAGAAGCGTCCTCTTTTAACCAGCCCACGGTCGTGTGCTTCGATAACCCTATGTGCACACAAAACCGGACACCGCTGATGTGTCCGTTCTTACACGTAGAAGAGTCTTATTCTAAGCCTTAATTTTGGGTAAAGAAAACGTAGCTGTAGTTTCTTTACGTAATCCCGTTGAGATCTACAGAAGCACGGGCAAAGATGTCTCATGAGAAGCCCTTCAAGAAGAAAACAAAATTATTCACCTTAGTATATCATTGTAATCCCGCGATGAACCCCTACCTGCTCCTACCAATACACTTGCTCGCTTGTGTGGTCATAGGTCCCACCTACACCATTTTGTTTAGCTGGCAAACTGGTTTCGGCATACGGCGGCCACTACCGGCCCTTACTGGTTAACCCGACCAGCATCAATGCCGTTACGGCATCATTATCGTCTTCGCCTGATGCATTATCGAACCTGACGCCGTTTATCTTTATTTGGTGAGTCGCAAATACGGCTTGTTCCTACCGGGAGGTATTGCAAAGCAGACTCACCCTAACGCAACTCGAACACAACTAGTCTCCATTCGTTCGTCCTGAATGAACAGATGCGGCAAATGTGATCTGCCTTAGTGCCGCAAAAGCCCTATGCCAAGAAAAGCTTTGCAGGCGCATCGTGAACGTTTCAAAAGAACAAGGGGATCACTTTTCTGACTACACCGACTCGACAGTGCAGCATTGTTACTTAGGAGCTGGGCTTTTTTTATAAGCAATCAAGCCCTAAAGAGGGCTTAGAAATTTGTGATCGAGGGCGGCTGGTGAATTCTCTACCCCACTGTATTCTTGCGTACAAGCAGCAGTCAACCGGTATGTGGGTCAGCCGATCCGTTGCCATGACCCTGCGCTCCATGGGCAGTCGACTGGTCTTCCAGAGCGCAACGCCAAGCAAAGCAGTACTCATCCCTTGCAAATTTGTCCGGACGTATCTCCAATAGTATAACCATGGCACCATCACTCATCCCGAAAGACGTCCTGGGTTATGCCGCGTCAATCGCAGCAACGAAAATCGCTGGCTGCAAATATTGATATGCTGTACTCCCCACCGCCGCCAACGTTACATCAAAACGTGTGAGCATCCCTCCTGTACGTCACGCCGCAAACTCCACTTTACTCTACGACGCTTTGCAGTTCAAGTTGATTGCGATCTCGCGCTCAGCCCAACTTCATTATTCGTTTTTTCTCTCCTTCTCCTTGCGGTTAATTTTAGCGAAATCCCTTAGCTTTTTCCTGGCTAGTTGAGTTTTTTCGAGAAGTCTTCTTCCAACCATATTTTGGGTTCATCGTTTTTTAGCATTGGCCCACTTCGCAGGACTTTGTATCTTAGTCTGAAATTTGAAAACTAAACCATTATTGGCCGCGCAAAATTAGGTCGGGGTCGACCAATGCGGTATGCTTGGTCGATGTCATCCTCCTGCAGTGTCACCCCCAAACGATCTGAAGTGAAGGTTCGTACAACGTCCATGGTTGAAGCCCCATCCTCCCCTTCAGCCTCCACCAAACATTTTACAATGACGTTGTTCCACCTGATGCCATTCGCAAGATCGTCCACTACATAGCTCAGTTCTGCATTTGTAGTTTACCTGGCTGCTCTGACTTCGGTCACACTTCCGCTGACTGTCGTAATGTCGGCCTCAAGAATCGGAACGCTGCTCATCTTCTGCTCAATGGCAGTAACCCTTGTTTTCACGTCAGCAACGTCCTGCATTATATTCTTGAGGGCGGCGGTTATGCTAGCGAAATGTTCTTCATAGGCAGTGTTAAAAGTATTCATTAACGCAAGTACATCTTCGGTCCTTGGACCAGGATTGGCCTCGACATCCCCGGCACAAAGCAAGAGCAAGGCGAAGCACGTAGTGACAAGCACGAGCGGTGATCTGGGCAAAGCAACTCGCAACGACCCGGGAAGATGCACTGATGAACTCGGATCTCTTGCACTGCCCACACGAGCGGCACGCAACAAAGATACCAATGCGAGCTCGGTATGTGCCGACATCAATACCCATGACAATTCCCGTAGAACAAACACTTACAGGTTCATAAAGAGGGGATGACCAGCCACTAAGATTCACAACGAAATATACAACTGGTACAGAGAGGCATACCTATAAAAGAGACGATGGTAAGTTTGACACTTGCCACGCGTGGCCGCAAATCCCGCGTCCTGGAGGTCTGCTTGCTCCTTTTATACGGTCCGTGGCGCTGGATGCAGTGACACTCGGGCTGACGTCACCGGAGCGCAGTCGCTCACTTTTGGCTTGTAACGGCGCAGGAACCACTATCTGGACATCCGGCAGCCCGGCATGGCAGCGGCGCAGGCACGGGGTGGTTGTCCGATATATTTAACAGAGACGATGGTAAGTTTGACACTTGCCACGCGTGGCCGCAAATCCCCTATGGACGCAGTTCTTTTGTTTGTGCTTTCCATACACCTTAGTATCAGCTATTTTTCTTTGAAATAACGTTATGGTGCTCGAAGATTATGCCCATACATTTTTCAGGAAGAACGGTTTGCTAATATAGATATTTTTCGTGCTAGAGCTACCCCCCCCCCCCCTCATCACATTCTGCGGGCACTTCCATGTTTATGGTTGGGGTCACAACCCATGACCTGCCAAAGGTAGACCTATTCCCTTACAGATTCCAAGATTTTAAACTCCAACTTAAAGTCAGGTTCCTTTTCATAAACTTCGTGCACAACTTTAACTTTTTTGTTTTTTAGATCCCTCCACCAACATATCCCAAGACAGCTGGACAAACAACCATGAATTTTCAGATGGATTTGAATAAACAAGACAACGTGGTGAACAGACCTTCCACAGTTTCGACGTCATTATTAGACTGGTACTCCTGTTTATCTCAACAATACCTTTACTAACACACAGCTACATGCATAAGAACATGAAAGACGTGTAGAAAAAACGTGCAGGCTTTGCCGCTCCATTTCATAAGTGCATTTTTGTACGATCCGGCTAAACTTCGCAATCTCGGTAGTCCCCAAAAATGGCCGTGCAAAAAGACGGGAGGGCACTTCACCCAAATAGAACGGCACGTCCCAGGCCACAATGGCACACAAATTGACATGGTGACTTTTATACACATGGTCGCTAAATGTCGTAACTGCCTCGGGCAGGACAAGCCCCCAGACGCTGCTTCTCGGCCCCTCCTAATCGACACTGGTTTTAGACCCCTCGCAAATGTAACAGCAGCTTCGCTTGCGTGAATTTCTGCTTAAAGCATTTTCACCCGCAAAACTGAGCTTGCACTCATTAAAGTTATCAGGGGCCGCGCGGAACCTAAAATAAAACTCACTACCGCCCAAGTACGAGGCGAGTGCTTTTCCTTTCGCCCCTCTCCATTGGTAAATGCTCACACCAACCAACCAGGTAAATACACACACACACACACACATACACACCAAAATATTATATATATATATATATATATATATATATTTATATATATATATATATATATAAACATATATATATATATATATATATATATATATATATATATATATATATATGAGAGAGAGAGAGATACGACTGAGTGGCAACGGTGACAAACATTACAAACACAGGCCCCGGCCTCAAGCGTTATAGTGCTGTTATGTTTTCACTGCCACCACTGAAAGAGTATGACTAAAAGTACTTTTGTTTCCATGGCTGCTCAATCTATGCACACGGAGAAGAAAGCCGCCTATATCCAAAAAATGGTACGTGATTTTGGTACCCTACGTGAACAGCAGGCCAAGCTCGGGGTAACGGCGCCTTTTTTGATGGAGACGATCCAAACAAAACGGTTTATAATCAGAAGTAAGGTACGCAGACCAAATCATAAGTTTTCTTTGCTACACACTTATCTCTTTATATAAATATACAAGGTCTAGGAAAAGAAGTAAAGGTAGCCAAAGTCCAGATCATCGTAAATCCTATGTAAAGGTAATCAGTTTTGTAGTGGGGTGCAAGTTTATCTTTTTATTAACTAAAAAGATTTTTTTCAAAAAGCATGTCATAATAATATGCCCGGGAGTCTGAAATACGAACTATTGAAAACGCGGAGTTTTCTTGCTGTTGGAAGTTCACATGCAGAAGGTAAAACGGAAACAGACCCTTGACCACGACTATTGCAGGTCAAACATCCTCAGTACGCGGAGCATATGTGCTTGCTTGTAAGTAGGGTAAATATTTATTAATGGGCGATTAGGCAGCGTCAGAAGCACAAACTACGGGTATCTGACAGAGCTATCGCAAGGCATAAATGTATAAACGGTATTCGTTTAAAAGTTCAGCGGTCAATTTTTTCGCTTCGCAACACTGGAAACGGCCGCAGACATGACCGATGCGCCACGGACATGGTGCAGGCTGGGCCACGGCGGCCACATACCAAAGAAAAAAAAAGACACCGGCGTCATCTGCCCCGTTCCAATCCAATTCTAAACAGTGGTGCCAACAGAGATGTTATTATTCACAGTCATAGTGAACTCGACGCAATACTTTGCGTTCGGCGAAGAGTTTGTAACATGAACCAGTCATGTGTTTCATAGTCGTGCTTAGCACGAACAAGTGCCGCCATCCCTCGGAGCCCGACGTAACGAGTGACAGCGCACTCACACGGTTGCAAGGAGGAGAAAAGGGGTGCCTGATCGGCGGGCCGTGCGCACAACGTCGCCTAGCCACAGACGCTTGGCCACAGATATGGCGGCGCACACTTGTTTTCCTCCATGCATTCTACGCCAATAAATACCGAGGATTAAATGGCAACCCTACCCTGGTAGGAGACACATGGTGGAACACCTTACACCTAATTGAATGTCTTCTGCAACTAACAGGTTGACGACTTTGTAAATATGGCTACTCTGGTTAGTTGTCGTTACATCAGTCGCATTATTTTTCAAAAATATGCAAAAACACCATTATTATTTCTTGCTTTCCTAGGCTAAAAGCTATTCAATGGTTGCCCGCCCTACAAAAAGTGTTCTATGTGACCTCATTTTTCCAGTAAAACAAACCTATTGCAATTCATTGTAGCTTTCTAGAATTCCCATTATTGGAGGCCTTGTGTGTATATATCGAGAAAATTGAGAACCCTTTTTTTAGGACGTCGAAATTTGGCCTTTTTTTTCAGTCTCGCTTTTTGTCGCTTTTTATGAAGCAGTATTTTGAAACTTTTCTGACAGCAATGACCAGGGTAGGAAGTGCCACTTTTAAACAACATTGCTCTAACTACTATAGGGGCGAAATATGTTTTCAGGAAATTTGAGTTTGACAAATTCATGTTTCTATATTCGAGCAAAACAGTTTACAAAATCTTCGGCAGAAAATGGGCAAAAATTTTTTTGCTTGCCGGTCCACAAATCGCCCCACCATAAATGTGGAATGTTGCCCTGGGGAATCGCGTTCTAAAAATTTTTTAATAAACTAACTAAAGTATTCTTTGCTAAGTGTTGCCACTTCTACTTTTAGGATATAGTCTTCTACACAATAATAAGGTTTTATCGTAAAAAAAAACTGACAATTGTGCACCTCGGTTGTGTAGTTCCGAACACACTGTTATAAATAGAATTTTAGGGAATACTGATTTTTTAACTATCTTCAAAGAGCTCAGCCATAAAACCAGAAATTTTTCAGAAACGAATACTAATAAAAAATGCATAATATAATTCATACTGTTTAAACAAAAACATAGCCAATTTATTTTATCTTTGCCAAAGGAAACCTAATAAGGCGAGAGCGATAGTTTCATCTGTTGCTTGTCAGTGGTGGCTTCGCCCAATTGCAAAGTCAGCAGCTACAGAATTGTCCTAACACAGTAATAAAGCCGTATTGAGAACACATATTCAAAACAAATACATACACAGACTAAAAGAAGAAATTGTGGAATGCTTTCAAAACAAAAAAAGGTTCAAGTGCTCACACTTGCAGAGAAAACAGGATAAATACCAAAAAAGGGTAATCATACATATTTAAAGTGAAGTTACATACATCAGAGAAAATCAAAACGTATATGCTACAAACACATGTGCGAAATTCCAATGGGGAGTGTGCAAATCGCCAACAGCAAAAACGAGACTCGAAAAACAAGAAGTCTAATAGAGATAAAAAGAAATAAACAAAAAATAACCTTGTTAACGACAATTGACAGTCGGCACAAATAGTTTTTTTCTCTAAATGAAGCATAACTTTGAAAGCTGGCCTGTAACATTGAAACCAAGTTTCGGGACAAATGTTTTGCATCAATTAAACTCCACATTCTGTTCGAGGGGGACAAACAGTTGTCTCGTGTTGTAAGAAGGTTCCGTTATTTTTAAGTTGGTCATAGTATGAAGAGTAAATTTGGTACTGAATTGTCTGCTACCAACGCCTCCCATAAATGTTAAAAACGGCAACTGTTCATAATACATACTCTAAATGATTTAAATTAGGAAGTAGGTGAGTGGTTAGCCGCAGCGTTGGATGCGATTGAAGAAGCAATATTATATATGAGATATTTTAAAATAATGATGAACATTTTTGCGCTCAAACAAGCAAATAATGGCTTAGGTAAAGCACAAAACAGCAAGTAATAACTGGGTAGCTGGGTTTTCGCTGGTAATGAGTCACTGTTTCAGAAAAGCACTCCGGGTACCCTCGACAGTTTTTTTACAAATTAAACCGGAAAGCGCAAAGGATCTTTTCACTAACTATTCTTTTTGGGCAAATAATCTTGCTAGAATCCTATAAATCCACCCATTGGAAACCTAATTTCTGGGGTTCGTAGAAATGTTTACCTTAGCAACAAAATAGCGGCTGTATAATTGTAGTGTTATTCAACAACTCAATCATAAATACCCTTGAGGGGAACTTAAAAATGATGTCATTACCTCATATTAGCGGTTTCGTGCTATTCTCGCCTGTGATAAACGAGGTAGTGTCGTCAGCGTGAATTAGCGACTTTTGTGACGGGTGCATTTTCACAATATCATATTAAAATATATATTATTCTAATCTTAAAGTACTGTCCTGGAAATTACCAGAACGTGTTTTTGAGTAGTTAACTTGCAACAATATATTGCTGAAATAGACGACGTTGACTAAGAAGAAACGTAATAAGTATCATAGCTGTATCCCGAATACCTTGGATTTCTATTTTCTTGGAAACATGCTTACGATCAAGATAACATAACGCCAATAAAAAGAACAAAAATGATTTTCCCAACTTCATTTGTCGAATATTTGCGCTTATATATTATCTCGGAACGGATAGAGGCAGTTCAGTTTTGCAGATTCCACTTAATTCATAGTACGGGTATGTCAAAATTTCCCTTGATTGGAAAAAGCTATGCGCCGTGAATGTAATAGCTTTCAAAAACCTTTGGCTGTGCGGGTGAAATTGACATTCGTCGGTAATTTGTTAAAATATTTATGACTGCTTTTTATATATAACCATGGCTTTCTTACCAGTAGCTCTACAAGAAAAGTGCCGGAAGAAAAACAGATAAAACTGATATGGCCAAAAACACCCAATTTGTATCAGCGACAAATTTATTTTGCGGTAAACGAAAATACATGCACCACCCAGCCAACCACTAACATCTCTGCGACGTCCCAAAAACATCCGAACGTCTATGTCCCAGCAGTATCTCTATTAGACATCCGTACAACGTGCAATATTTTTATAAAAAAAATTGGATGTTCAGGTATCATTGCTAGTACATTAATGTCGGACGTTTTTTCACGTATGCTAAAAACGTAATCTCGATGTTGATGCTGCTTCATTTGTGGACGGTATTTAAACATATTTTGCTGACGTTCTTCAGATGTTGCTGGTATGTCCGTTTTTTCCTTCGTACATGTCTATCGCAGTTACATTTATTTTAGCTATATCTGCTATACTTTATTTTCGAACTCTCTGCAGACGTACTGTTTTGGAGTTACCGAGGGGATTTGTATGGGTTTTGTAATCCAGCAATATTGCTTTTTACGGAAATATCAATGTGTAGGACATAATAAATAAATTAAACTCAACATATGCCTGAAGAAAAGTTTGTTTTGTTCAAGCACATGTTTACCAACATTTTACTTGGTCGTTCTACCTGCGTAATTAAAATACAAATGCTGACTTGACAAATCGCTGGCAACGCTGTTCCGCTGAATATGTTAACAAAAAAAAATTCCCCAGCTTGTACCGATGGTGAAAAGGTGGAGGAACAGGAGAGCTGGCGGGCTCTCCCCCGGTAACTTTCCTCACCGTACGAACATCTTACCCCGCAACGGCGGAAAAGGCGGCGGAAGATGACAGGTATCAGATTAGGTGACAAGAAGAGAGCGGAATATATCAGGGAACGAACGCGTATTAACGACATATTAGTAGAGATTCAGAAGAAGAAATGGACGTGGGCAGGGCATGTTATGCGGAGGCACGATAACCGTTGGTCATTAAGGGTAACATAGTGGATTCCTGGAGAAGGCAAGCGTGGCAGGGGGCGGCAGAAATTACGTTAGATGGGCAGATGAGATCGAGAAGTTTGCGGCGGTAAATTGATCGCAGTTAGTGCAGGACCGGATTAATTTACGATCTATGGAATAGGCCTTTGCCCTGCAGTGGGCGTAGATTGGCTGGTGATGATGATGACTCACTTTCAGTCCTTGAGCATTTTAAGTATAAGCACCTTAAATGAATGCAATTGTGACATTTTTATTATTAGCACACCTTCATGCTAATTATAGCAACCTTGTTATCGCACAAGTTGGTGTCTCTTTTATGTCTAGCGCCGAACTGCAAATCCGACACCAAACTCGTAACAAGAATGACTGCCAACTTTTACTTGGGGAAGGCTTGTCTCTCAGATACCTAAACCCATATTCTTTAGTGCAGCGTACACTTCCTTGCGTCATATAACACTGGGGTTAGTTGTTGACACGCGCGCCGTAGTTGGTTCAGTCTTGCGGCGCAACCTATCGCAATTTTGTGCGACATTTCTTGAACATTCACAGAACAGATTTTATTGATTCCACCTCTATTGATTTTTGTAATTACATTTTGTTTTACGCTATCCGTATCCATAAATTAACAGGATTATCCACAACTATATCGGCCTTCACGGTTTTCAACCCAGCCTGAAATCGACTTTTTTTATTTCGGAGATTCTTCTTTTCGTGAAATATCGTGTTGTGTTCAACACTTATTTGTGCTTTGAAGTTGCCATGTTCATTTTACATAACCAAGAAACAAATATTCTACACTAAAACATTCGCTTGCATGCCGATAATTGTTTTACATGTAAGAAAAAGATGCACAATGATGAAGTTTCACTAAATGGTTCGTTCAAATTTTTTTCCAAATGTTGCTTTTCTTGCCAAATATTCATTACAACACGACTGTGTGTTTTTAGATCTCAACTAGACATAATGCATTGTCTTTGTAGAGAGTTGTTCATTATAAATGTACAGTGTGACTTTACCTGTAACATCTCCTGGAGAAACAGTTTTGATTACATTACTTAAAAAAGGTCTTAAAACCTTGGTTTCCCCCATCATAATTTATTTGGATCTCAAGCTGACACAAAACGTGCTCTAACAAAATGGCTCTTGCATGAACGACTGAAGCTACTTTCTACGGCGACATCTAACTTCAGACAACCAGGAAATACGGTGCCACCAATGCAAGACCATAACCCACGTGCTCTATTAAAAATTGACAACATTTATTTCTATCCATACAAAGAAACATGCACCCTGTTAATAACAAGGCATGTAACCCAACAACAAGATCAGCAACGCAGCCGTATAGCGGAATCAACCAGCACAAGCCATCTACATTGTTAACAGGGCGCGTGTTCTGTAAGCCTACAATACTATACGGCGTTATAAATTTTATGGGATTTACGTCTCTTTCCCGTTTCTAGGCGAATGCTGAGTGCGTTATCTATATTTCTTTGGATCCAGCTGTTTTGAGACGCATCGTCCTCTAACGCTGCTCGCCGCTCGTGGTCGTGGTGGAGCCACTCGGTTGCCCGGCTTTGCTGTCGTCTCTCATGGAGGAGCTATACCACCACCGTGACTTCGTGAGGGCACCAGTTACAATGGGCGTGGCTGCAATTGAATCGCTGCTACAGGATCCAGACGCACCGACGGAGCAAATCTACTAGTACCTTTGCGCCCTCAAAAGCAGGTCTTAGGAAATGAAAGCTCGTGACCTGCGCGTCCAGAGGACCATCGATATGGACGAGTTAGAAACAGACTTCTTCACTAGCTTTGAACACGACGGAAAAGTCGCCTTTATCTGCTATCACGTCTCCTTCGCCAGACCCTCCGTGGGTCCTTCTCTAGTTGCTTCTCAAAGTACCGGAGCGCCGAGCCCTCATTTCACCGTCACCCGGCACACCAAGACCACGGCACTGCCTGCTCACAGCAAGACAACCGTGGAAGCCGACAATTGAACGAACGTACACGATGGGTGTGAGCCGCACGTCTGTGATCTAGACGTCTGCACTCCTGGCGAGGACTGAATCACTCGAAGCAATTTATTTATTTATTTTTATTTATTTATTTATTTATTGATACTGCTAGCCTACACTCTGGAGGCTGTTGCAGGATTGGGGGATGCATGAATAATAGGCGTGCTTTTGTTCAACAATTCACGAAAGCAGAAACAAGGGTCAAGGTGAAAACAAAATATCAGCCAAACAGACTACATACATTAGCACGTGGCAATTGAAGTGATAACAACGAGAAGCGCATGAATGATTCAGCAATAATGAGTACAGAACATAAATCAAGAATAATTACTAAGCAAACGCTTAGACAATTTAGAAGCAAAATTATCAAGGAATGAACTAGTAACAATTTCATTAGAAAGACAATTCTCTTCTCTTATTACACATGAAAAATAATGAGCGAAGCTCGCAAACAAAACCCTCGATGGACAACTAGGTATGTCTAGCAGCCCACCTAGCGATGACTGCGTCGTCCTCGTAGACGCCCAACAACGCAACCTCTCAAAGGACCCCATGACTATGCTGTGGAATGATGCGGCTGAACCGGACCCGCACAACCGAATTTTTTTCTGCTGCTCAGAAATCGCTGTCGCTCATGGAGGTCTCTTGCTAAAACACCTAATGCTTGTTGTCACCAGATGGAGCTATTCCCAGTTGCACGCCGGTGGCCGTTCTGCTCCCGGCTCTGCAATTTACTGAATTTACTCGAATTTATCCGCCGCATGCGTTTACTGATCCTGGTACCTCTATCTCTGATGGGTGCACCAGCGTCCCAATTGTCATCCCGCAAATTCTCAAATGAATCTGGTTGCAAAATGCTACCTAAAGACAACCAGGCAACTTCAATGGCCGCGTTCGACGGGCCCCTGAAAGGGTCCTGGAAGCTCCCGTTTCTGCAGCTGCGATCGTCGTCGAGGAGGAAGTAGCATAGCTCACTATCCTGATCCGCATTGCAGCTCACGACAAGTGACCGCAGGTGACCAGCTACTGCCCATGGTTACTTCTGCCTGCTACGCAAGTGCATTCAAAGGGGCACACTGCGGAGCTCGTTCACCGAGGAATTTGCATCAAGAAGGGAGGATTTCCGTATGATCCCGACTACTACTAGAGGCCACGAGGCGATTCGGCCGGTGATTATTGTACACTAGCATCTTCGTCATGCCGGCGGTGACCAAGATGCAAAGCTTACCAACCAATGCGACAACGCCGTCATCCATAAAACCTTTTTACAAGAGGTCGGCGAAGAGGTGTCCGCAGCCGTGAAGAAAGCTGGCCGACGAAATTAGGTTGGGGAAGGCGACTCATAAGACGACGGTTAGTGGCGTGCTCCTGTGGTGCCTGGTTCTGGGGATGGCTGGACCGGGGTGCATCTTCCACAGCTCGCTCAAGTACATCGATATGCTACTGATGTGTAAGCTGAACTGCTGCGTGGTGATCGTTAAAATTTTGTCTACTGTGAACTAGCTGATATGCTTCGTGGTGATCCTCACACTTCTGCTCACCCGGGCATTGCGTGAGTGCGATCATTTTAAAGGACTTCACGCCGCATTCGGATGAACGTTGTGTCCCAAGTCCTAAACTTTGGCATCCGGTACTGCTTGGGTGAACTCGGGGTGCGGAACAAGATGACCCCGTGTCTTTCAGCTTTAACTGTACTTCTTTCCTTCTACTGCTGCTCAGTCCCCACTGGGCTCCACCTTAACGTCGTAGTGCTGATCCCAACCACCCGATTTTCTACACGACATGAGCGCCTTTTCGGTTATCACCTAACCTCAGCTACTTGTTTTTTTCCTGTTCGACCATCGCAACTGGGCGGCGGGGTGAGTGTGTTGATGATTATGATGAAGCGTGGGCTCGGACGGGCACGGGGGCATGGGCATAGCTGGCTCCGCGCACTCCTGGTAGTAGATCGTGTTCTTCCCCAGGAATCAGGTGACCGGCATCTTGGCTCTTTTCGCCGTCACTTTCCTCGACACAGTTCCGGCAAACTTAAACGTGCCCTACAACTTGGGCAGGCGATTGAAGACGGTTGTGTTGCGGCCAAGCGCCTTTTATGCCTCTCTGTTTAAGCAAAGCTGTTCTCTCATGAGACACCGTAGATATGGTTGAGCCAACAATGCTCCGAAAAGTATCTTTGCAAAATCTCAACAAAACTCCAGAAACAACTCTCTTTAGGCCTTTAAAAAACAAAGTTTATTTGCTAAGTTTTTAATTCTCATTTCTCGGCAAATCGGCGAAAGAAAATAGCCTCCCGCCACTCCTGTTATGTAAAATTCTTGTTTGCTTTTCCGACCACCCTTCACTCTCTTCCCCTCAGTTTTGCTAACCAGCAAATAAACACAGAGAAAGCTTGTTCAAACTAGTCCACTTTGCCGCTGTTCGACTCCACAGACTTTCTACTAAACCTTTTGTTACTTTTGATCTTCGCAACCTGTTATACGGGGTAGCTGCCACTGCTGCTTGACCAATGAAGACGAACCGTTTTTTTCTAGGTATAAAAATTCACTTGCTATGTTTCTTTCTATAAAAATGTCAAACGCAACTCTTTCATTCAAGTCATGTCTGATATTTGCGTTACTGCGTCAAGAAAGTGACCGAGTATAAATATTGGCCCTGCGTTAGGTCGTTTAAATAGGCTTCGCCTCTATAAGCACCTGGTTCAAGAACACTTTCCCCTTTTGACCGTGCCTTAGAGTCAAGCGACAAAGGGGCAGCGACGCGGACATATAGATGAAAACTTGTGCGTTTATTCCACCGAAAAAGTATCCCCTTTCAAACTTCACAAATAAGCAAGGGAGAGGGGTATGATTTTTAATGCTCAGACAAGACACACGGTTGCCTGATGTGTTCAAGGATCAGTGCTTTGTGGAATGCAATACAGTCAATAATTTGTAAGGAAACAACACATCATAAAAGGCAGAAAAAGTTTTGTTATTGGGGCCTTTTCCACGAGTGACACCAGGTAATATTCTCCAAGGCATACAGTACAGATTTAGAACATATATTTTGCCTCACAACCAATTATTTTGGGGAAATGAATCAGTAATACTTCTAACTAAAGGAACGTCAGATGCGTGAAGCTTGTAACGTACCCCAATAATTCTTTATTAGTGTATTTTTGTACTCGCTGCTTACATTCTATGTATTTTTAGGCAAACCATAGTTTTGAATCAAATATTTCAACAAAGTGCGACATTCAAACGAATGACTCTGTATACTTGAGCAAAAAATACCCAATATATATTTTTAACAACAAGTTGCTAATGCAGATTTACGGTTTTTATTTCCTGTTTGTAAGCCGTACATATTTGTGCAGGAGATGTAAGCCAACAAGCTGCCCCTTAGAACCTGTTTATTTTTAGGCGTCAACGACGTCTCAAAAAAATATTCCTTGACACTCTAGATAGTTTGTTAGTACATACACGACATTTTTCACATTACAATATTAACCCCTAAACGAAGTTGCTGCTACATTATTTGTGCAACTTGATCATTTTTTTTTTGCCCAGACAATATATATCTACGTACAAAATATTCGTTAAATGTACGCCATTTTGCACATATTTACAAAATATTGTGTTTGTGTATGGTTTTGTTCTGGAGAAATGCAACCGTGAAAAAAATCGCACTGCCCTCTCTTTCTATGTTTAGGTGAATAAGCACATGGCACTCGCTTTACACGATATCTGAAAGCCATAGGCGTTATTATCAACTACACGCTTGGCCGCATTCTTTTATTTCGCAATGTTTAATGACTTTATTACACAAAAACGATCATTGTACACTATTTTTGCGCAAGTCCTTATCATAGCCACAAGCCGTAATGCATTAAAAGTGTAATACCAACTCTTACGCGTAATTTGCAAGGGTCTTCGTCATGTTCCCAAATAAAACAAATGACTTAGAGTCACTTACAATTTCGTAACACCAAGCTTTTTCTTAAGTCCCGACATTGTTTTGGGTATCACCCAAACCACCACCTCCCTGGGAACGTTTGAGAATACCAGTGTCACCACATTTTACGTGTCTTTTATTTATGCTCCTGTGGAAAAACTTGCATAGGGAGCTTTTCATGGCACTTGGAATAAGAAGGGGGTGGGCGGTGTAATGATAACTTCCCTTCTTAAGAAAAGCCACCTTTATGCCATCCATGTAGGACCTGAGGAGGTGTATCGAAAGTCATATTTTGTTTTATAGGTATACAAGTTATTGAATGATGTCTCCGTGCCAGTTTTATAATACACAGAATGTAATACTTCTTTGCACCTGTAGCTGAAGTCTTTGTAAGTTTTTATAGGTGCCCTTTCTAAAGAAAGCAAAACACGAGAGTGCAAGTTGGCTGTGGCACTCTTTGTCTATACAGGGGCTTATTACCAGGGAACGTTCTTTGCTCCAAGAATGAGTTCGTGTGCTGCGAAGATGTCGACAAGTGTAATAAATGCTATGCTATTGCTTTAGCGTATTTCTCAAGCCTCTTTCCTCTTGTGCTGCACCTTGGACTGGCTATGTGTTTTTGGTTATTTTTATATGTCAATCAGCACTTACAAAAAATTTATCAATTTTAAAAGGGATAACATATGATTTATCGTATTTTGGCCATACCGAATTCTCAGAAGGCTCTCGTGCTGCTACTTTGTAATCTTGCGCGTTGTGTTCTGTTTTGTATTGGTGCGCATTTTATAATAAAAACGTTTTACCCCTTCTGGCTGCAGAAAAAATTCTAATAGTAATCCACTATTGCACTTCCAGCTTCCGTGCCCTTAATGGTTCAAATTTTGCGAGTCCTGACTTTTTTCCCACCACACAGGAATTGTGTTTTTGGTTGCTTCATAACAAAACGAAAAAATTATGGTAAATACAAAAAAAATTCAACTCCCAACTGCAGTAGAGAAAATGTGGTCCTTTTTGTCGAGCCTCCTGAAAACGCAGCGGTTGTAAAAATAACGCCAAGAAACAGCAATTACACCACAGCGTCTAGTATAAAAACATCCATTTGTCCTAGATCTATTGGTATTCTGCTCCAGATTACTGCTAGAATATTCACACTTTTGTACAGTTACACATAATTTACAAGAAAAAAACCCTTTGCAAATATGATTGGCTAGTCTCGAATGTGTAAAAATGGAGGAATACTGACTATAGCTAAATAAATGAGCAATTTTTGTAGCACGGCGAGCGAGTTTTAGCCTTTCCAGGTTATTGGCTATGGCAAATTTTATCTACTGCGTTTTCAGTGTCACCGTTATATTGGTACAATTTTCTGCATTGCTTGTGATGGTTTCTTATATAAAAATTTTACAGCGATTTTGAGGCGCATGTCTTGGAAAATGAAACAAAAAATTCAATGCGAAGAGCACCACTAACAAAATAATTACTGCAATACCTTAAATACTGGCAACATAAAAACAATAATGCCGATAATTTTTGCCGCTATTTGGAAGGTATTCTTGATAGTGTCTCATCCTTTCTTAAAACTGCAATACTTAGTTGAATATTACTTTTTTTAACGTAAAAATGCCTTACCCGAATGTACAATTCTCGCCGGTTTTTGGAAGCTCGACACAGGGCTGGACACTTCATTGGGCAAAGCAACGGGAAAATGTACTTGCGGAAATTTGGTCTTCCTTGTCCAGCCACATAAAACGGATGTAGCAGATGTAAAAATATCATCAAGAAACAAAAAACAAGAAACGCGTTGCAATCTCTGGTTGCTTGGGGAAAAAATGATTACTTCAATGTGTCTGTGTGGAATATATATTCGGGTAAATGTCGGCAGTGTTTCGCTCGAGTACTTCTGCTATCAGACTGTGTTAAGACATGGAATTTTTTAATAGTCAGTCCATCATTTAAAAGAACAATTAAAAAGTTTAGGTGGGGGATTCCAGCGCGACTGCTGATAGTTGGGAGGCCAGCATGGGCGAAAACTCTGTGGGAGAGTTGTGACGTCGATACTTGTTGAAAATAAACCTAACGGCTTTTATCTGAACACTTTCCAATTTTTCTATGCACGTTTTATTGTGTGGGAACCAACTTAGTATGCTGTATTCTAGTATAGAGCGTACTAAGAAAAACTTTGGTCTCAGTTGAAGTTGATTTCCGGGAGCGTTTGAGAGAGCAGGGCGCCGAAACGGCGTTAGCACTAATAAACGATACGTGTTTATTAAACTTCAGGTCAGAAGACATAATAACTCCCAAATTTTTGTATTCATATATTCTTTAAAGAACGTGTCTATCAATCATATACTGGTAAATTGATGGCAGTTTTTTTCTAGTACCAGTCATACATACAGACTTGTCAAAATTGGGTGAGATTTGGAGGTCGTAGCACCATTTAAAATTGATTTTAACGCATTTCGTAGCAATATTTTATCGTTCTGGGCGTATATTTCTCTGTAGATAATGCAATCATCTGTTATCAACCGTACTGTAGCATCTCTCTGATTTGAGATATCATTTACAAACAAAAGAAAAAAGATGGGGTCTAATAGTGTTCCTGTGGGACACCCGACATAACTTGCACCGTATCTGAGCATTGTCCTTCAAGTTGAACGTGCTGCAAAGAATATGAGAAATAAGCGGATAATCAATTTGTAATTCTTGCAGATCCGATGGTGTTCATTAGTTTAAATATCAATTTTTGATATGATACGCGATCCAAAGCTTTTGATAGATCAAAAAATACATTATCCACCTGGCGATGCTTGACTACTGTTCATTCAAGGGCGTGAAAAGTTCTAAGCATTTCATTAGTAGTTGAGCACACTTTTTGAAATCTGTGTTGATTTTTATTGATCACGTTATTTGCCTCAACAAAGACTAATATGTGTTTCAGTAATATATGTTCTTTTATTTTACAGGCAGTGCAAGTGAGTGAAATAGGTCGAAAATTTGAAAGATTGGTCTCATTTCCTGACTTATAGATCAGAACTACCTTAGCGATTATCCAATCTATGGGGACGTCACAAGTATCTAAGAATTTTTTATTCATAAGCAGCAGGTATTTGCTCACCCACTCCGCGTATCTTCTAAGGAAAGAGTTCGGTATGTAGTAAGGACCACATGATTTTTAATATATAAGGCGATTTTAATATTATGATTTTTAATATCATGATTTAACATAATTTTTAATATCATCAAGCGTGCTCTTATTGAAACTTCTAGGGTTAAAGGGGCGCCTAATGGCGTTATCGACATTAAATACAGACTGGAATTAATATTTCAACTGCTCAGCTTTAAGCAATGCGGATGCCGGCGGCAAGTTAATATTTTTGCGTTTTCCGGAATTTAAGTATCGCCAGAACTTATCCGGGGACGCTTTTATGAATTTGCCTAACGTAACATTTATGTACCTATCTTTATCATTTCGAACTAAAGTTTTAAGAGTTTGAGATTTTACGCCCATGCATTTTTTATAGCATTGTCAGGAATATTTGTTTTTCAGCTTTCGAAGTCTTGATAGCTTGCGCTTGAGATGAATGATCTCTCTTTTTATCCAAGGGTCAGTTTTTGCTGTTTTTATTTATTTGGAATATATTTAGATAAACAGCCTTCCACATTCGTATTAAAAGTATCCACAAGCAGTCAACTGATAAAATTGGGTCGTTTGAAAGAACTTTAAAAGCTGGGTATGACATTTTCATGTTGTCAAGCACACTGACGTCATCAGCGTTATCCACGTCATATATACGTTTTTTTACTCTCCCGTTGCGCACACTCGGAAACGATAACCAGCATTTTGTTGCCTTGTGATCAGATATGCCCTCGGTAACTTCCCAAGAAAGGTCATCGGTTAAAACGGTATCACTCACAAATGTTAGATCCAGAATATTCTGCGAAAAAGCAGGGACAAGTGTGGTTTGCAAAATTATCTGCTTTAGTTCGAAGTTATAGGTTAAATCAAGCAGCGCGTCAGCGCTGGCCTTTTCAGCGGTTCCACTTTGAAGGTACTCCCACTCAAGGTCAGTAAGGGTATATTTAGCGGTCAGCATATTTTTTTTTATTCATGAAGGTGCCGTTGCATATATTCTTTCAGGACATGTATCGCATCATAGCCTGCTCCTGGTGGACGATACATTCGTCCCACGTAAATGCAAAACTTGCCTATCGTAAATTTACACCACAGGGCTTCTATACCGTCAACGTCCATTTAATACCCTCAATTTGAAACAGTGAATTTGAAACTTTTGAAGAAATCGAGGACATTTGGATTGCAAAGCAAATTGCGCCACAATCAAGACTACAAAACTAAAAGTGTAGTGTCGGAAGGTGCAGCGTGAGGCTCCATAGTGTTGACCCTCAAGTTTAACAGTGATAAAAATCTATACTTCCTACAGCTGTTTATTTAATTTGGAGAAGGGGCGTTAAAAAAAATGTTTGGAACTCTCCCTTTCCTATTCTTTTTAAGATATTAGTAATCGATCACGCATGGAGTAACATCCTTATGAAATTCGGTCTACATTCCAGAAGCTTTTCATGGTACGACAACAGCATATGCTTTTTTTGAACAGTCTTTGTTGAATACGGTGTCATTTGCCGCCTCATAAAAGAAAACTAGGCAGGAGTTTTAGGAGTAGCACCTTGTTGTAAGGAATGCTTGCCCGGATCCACGCGCATGACGTCAAGGGCATGGCGCGAAGCGCGGGGCGGGAGAGCTTTATTCTCTTCACTACGCTACACGTGCGGGTGTAGCATATTGTCCCACATCCTCCCCTCTCTAAAAAGGTCACGGTTCCAACCGCGATTGCGGAATTATGCACCGTCTCTTCTTGCTGTGAGTATGGTCACTGCTTGTGCATAATGGGTTCCGCGGGACTGACTCTTGTTGCTGCACCTCGTAGGAATGCTCAGGCATTGCGACCAGAGAAGTTTTGTTGCGGCGACAAGATCCATAATCCGTGTCGACCCAGTAGGACCTCGGCTTCTCCGCATGCTCTTTGACCGTGCCAAATTTTTTAAGGTCCACGATTCATACGTCAGTATCGGGGTCAAACTACGGAAGGTATCGTGCCCCATGCCGGTTGTCGAAGTGGTGCTGTTTCTTTTTCCTGCTTTCAGCCTCGTATACCCTCAGCCTGTCTCTGTCCGGGAGGCACGGGACTAGGCCGCCGCTGAAGCCGGCAAAGTAGTGCGGAGTCTCCTACCCATTAGGAGGAGCTCAGCGGGAGAGTACGCGTTCCTGCGCAGGCTCATCCTGTACGCCAAAAGCGTTTTGTAGGCATCGCCCGTCTTCTCGAGGCATGCGGAGCGGCCATCCTTCGCAGTTCTTTAGGCAAAGCTAACCACTCCACCGCACGCTCTCTGAAGTCCATAATAAAATGACCGATGTCGCCTGTAGCACCAAACGTTTCACACAGAGGTGAAGCGATAATGTTCAGCTTATGGAGCCACGCCGGTGTCCGCGCTGAGCTGGTCTGGATGCGCAAGAGTAAGGTTGCCTCTGTCCTCTTCATTCCTTTTGTGACACGAGGTCGATGTTGTGGTCGCGAAAGAGAGCGGAATATTTCCGGAAGGCCATTGGATCACGAGGAGGGACATCTTTCGTTTGATCCTGCAACGTTTTTGTGTCACAAGCCTCAGCGAGTCATGGTGAATTCCCGCGAAGAGCGGTAAAAAGGTGCTGATCGGGTGAGCAATTGCCGCCACACCACGCAAGGCTAGGTCCACCCGTCAATGAACATCACCACCACCACAACCACCACCGTCTTCTCGAGGGAGCCCTTGATCACTTTTACGGCAGCTTCCGCGAGCCCGTTGCTTTCAGGGTACCAGAGATTTGATGTCACGTGTTGAAAACCGTAGTCTTTGGCGAAGGCTGCAAACGGTGATTCAGGTCTCCTTGAAAATTGTGGACCGTTGTCACTGACGACCACTTCGGGGATTTCATGCCTTGAAAAAATTGACTTTCAGTGAGTTACCACTGCCCTCGAAGTCAGGCTCGTGAGTTTGGCCTACTCAGGATACCTCCTGTAGTATTCGGTGACGATTAGCCACCATACTCCTTCAATGAAGAAGATTTCGACGCCAACTCGCTGCCAAGGCCTGTCGGGAAATTCTTCCGGCTGCAGCGGCATCTTCCGGTTAGGCCTTGCTTGAGGCAGGTCCGGCAGGTATTGACAAGATTCTCGATGTCGGTGTCAATCGTGGGCCACCAGACAGCATTTCTTGCTCTTGCACGGCACTTGTCGATGCCGAAATGGCCTTCGTGCAGTCCACGGAGAGCTGACTCCCGTAGTCTTTTGGGCACTACTCTCCGAAAGCCATGCATCAGGATGTCGTCGAATTCGGTGATGCTGTCCTGATGCGCCCAGAATGCCTTAAGGTTTTTTTGGAGGTCAGGATGGCTCGGCCAACCCTTCTGCGTGAATGCACGGAGCTGGCGGCAATGTTCGTCGTGTTGTTGCTCCCGTTTCAATTTGTCTAAGGAAGGTGGTGAAACTGGGAGCGTAGATAACAGCTGACCCACGTGTCCTTCAATCTCTCTCTCTAGCTCATTCGTCTCGCCGTGGTTACAGGAGACCTCGTAGGGCATCAGCTGCGGTCAGTTCTTGGCCGGGGACGTAAACAACCTCGTAAGCGTAACGCATTAGGCGCATCCGCATCCTCTGTAGACAAGGCGTTATGTCGTCTATGGGTTTTGAGCCAAAAGCGCAACTAGGGGCTTGTGGTTGGTCTCAAGACAAAACTTCATCCCGAAGACGTAGTCATAGAACTTCTCGCATGCCTTTCTTTTCAATCTGAGGGTATCGACGTACTGTTTCCGTAAGTACTCGAGAGGCGTAGGCGATAACAGCGAAGTGGCCGTTCTCTTGCTTTTGGCGCAATCCGGCGCCAAGACCTTAGGACGACGCACCCGCTGTAATCTTCGTCGGCCTGTTGTTGCTGTGCACGGGTAGAACTGGGCTTGATGACAGCAGTTTCTTCCATTTGCCGAATGCATACTCTTGTGCGGCCTCCCAGACGAATTTCTGCTTTGAAGACAGCATGCTGGACAGGGGCTGGAGAAGTTCGGCCAGTTCGGTACGAAACGACTGAGGTAAGTCGCCATGCCTAGTAGCCGTCGAAGTTGGGCTAGACATATCTGTGATGGCTTTGAGTTTTCTCTCATCAGGTCGAACATGGTAGTTCTCGATGACGTGCCATAGGTACGAGATTTTCGTGACGCCAAACTGACATTTCTCCTTGTTTAGCGTGCCACCGGCGCGTCAAATTCGCTCGAGACTACTTTGGAGTCACTCGTCGTGTTCCTGCTTGGTCGAACCCCCGATGAGAATGTCGTCCATGTGACAGGCGACCCCATCGAGGCCTTGCAGAACGTCACTCATGCGTCGTTGGAAGTTTACAGGAGCAGAGCAAACGCCGAAGGGTAGATGATTGAAGCAGAAACGACCAAAGGGCGTTTTAAAGGTCGTGATCAATTTGCTTCTCTCAGTCAGCGGGATCTGCCAAAAACCCGAGGTTGCGTCGATTTTCGATAACCAAGCGGCTCCTCGAAGCATGCCAAGGGTGTGCTCAACAGCTGGCATCGGATGACACTCGTGGAGTACAGACTTGTTTAGTTCCGTGTAGTCGACACAAATGCAGAGTGCCCCCGAAGGCTTGAGTACGACGACCATTGGCGCGCACCGTGCTGTGGGTTGCGTGACAGGAGTAATTACGCCAACTTCCTTCATTCGTTGTAGCTCTGCCGTGGTGTTTTCGTAGCGCGGAAGTGGTACCCGACATGAAGATGTAAGGGCAAACGGAGTTGCGTCAGGTTGGAGCACGATGTCATACTCCTGTTGCAGCTTTCCGAGCCCTTAGAAGATTCGGGAAAGTCCCTTTCGACGTTTAAATCCAAAACAGTGTACATAGCCGGGAACAAACCAAGGTTGGTGATGTGTGGTTTGCCAAGTAGGGCTGTGCGCAGACCAGGTAAGATGTAGACGTTTTCTACGCTTTCTCGGCCGTTGATCTTGAAATGAAGCCTTGCCAGTCCCGAGACGCACAGAGTCTTTCTATCTGGACCCTGAAGCCTCCGGTCGGGGAACGTCAGAACGCCGTGCTTGAAGAGCCGTCGGAATTGTCGTTCCATGATAACCGTCACGTTCGCACCCCTGTCGATTTTGAAGACCAGGGTCTGTGACTCGGCGAGGGCAGAGACTTCCCACTTGGATGAAGCCGTCGTCGCCATGACGCCCAGGAAACCTGGCTCCTACTCGACGTTTCGAAGAGCACTTGCTGAGAAGCAGACAGTTGAGAAATGGCCGTTTTTCCCGCACTTCTGGCAGACGCAGTCTTTGGCAGGACCGATGTCCCTCGTGTGACGCTCTTTGCCACACCAGCCGCATGATTTCTTGAAGCCCCTTGGGTGGTGCGTGGTTGGGGGTGGCGTTGCAACTGGGTCTTTAGCGGGTCTACTCCGCCGTACTTTCAGAGCGTCGAGGTTGACTGCTTCCTTTGGCGTGCTTGATAGAGTTTCCTGCTGCTGTTGGACTGCTTCACTCTGACCAGGTATGGTTAACGCCTTCATTAGGTCTAGGCTGAGTTCAAGCTGCAGAGTTTGCGACAGTTTATGTTTCTTGAGGCGCACGACTAACCTGCTGTGAATTATCTTTTCACAGAGCTCCCCGTAGTTACAAGAATCTGCTAGTGTGTGTAGGGCTGTTGTGAAATCTTCGACGGACTCACCATCCGGCTGGACTTTGGTGCTGAATTTCGCCCGCTCGTAGAAGATGTTTCGCTGAGGTATGAAGTAGTCCTCGAAGCCCTTAAGCACTGCGTTAAAGTTCTTCTGCTCGTCAGTGGTCAGCTTGAAGGTATTAAAGATGTCCTCTGCCTGGGGTCCCTTGAAGTAGACAAGTGCATCCACCTGGCATTCTTTGGGCCGATCGCTGAGCCCTGAAGCAGCCCCGTAGCGGAGGAAACGTCTCTTCCATTGGGGCCAGCCTTACGGTGAGAAGGGGAACGGGTCAGGTGCCGTGATCTGGAACGAGGCAGCGCTGCCGTTCTTGTTGGCCATTTAGGGTGAGTTGCTCGCGAAGGTCACAGGCAGGTCTATAGTGGAGGGAAGGCGCTTAGACGAGGCAGAAGCGTCTTCAGAACGAGGGTTGGTTGGGTGTGCTGACGTTTCGTTCGGGCGGGGAGCGCGATCAGCTCATCCCACTTCTGACACCATGTTGGAAGGAATGCTTGCCCGGAACCAAGCGCATGATGTCAAGGGCATGGCGCGAGGCGCGGGGCGGGAGAGCTTTCTTCTCTTCACTACGCTACACGTGCGCGTGTATCATATTACTTGGACGACAATCATGCTACAGGGATTAAAATGCTCAAGCTTATTGATAAGAAGTGTTCTATACGAAGTCGGCCCATAAAAAGCGTAAATAAAAGTCGCGGAATACAGGTGTTCCCCGCAAGCAATAATTTCAGTTGTCAATATTCTTTAACACCGTCTTCTGAATTTGATTTTGACGTGACTTTATTTAAACGCAAGGGACAAGCCAACTGGTGTTGAAATAAAAGTACTCCTGATGTACTAATATATATCACTTTGTAATATAGCGCGAAGGAAACCGTACTAAATACAAAAAGTGACAAGGAATCTTTCCTTTTTGTCAAATTCGCAACCACAGACCTTTTGTGTCACGGTTATTTTTCCCCATTTGCATTAAGGTGGACTTTTGGAAGGAAACACCTTTCTAAAGTACTCCTAATTTATACCACTATTTTGAGCTGAAGAGGTAGCAGTCGGCCAAAAATTGGATTTTGCAAAGTGGTGTTTTCATTAAATGTGATGGTTACTTTGTACAGGTTCATGACATTTTTTACAGCACCTTTCCTTCATATCGAGTACACGCTGCTCGCGGTAAGTAAACTTTGAAAGAACTTCGTTTAAAGTATCAGACACTTGAGGTATCAGAAGTTCTTATAACTATGACTCCGGGCAACAAAGCAAATTGTGATATAAGTAACCACTCTTATAAATATTATTACAACAATTATACACAATACTCAAATGCTATTCACACTTTAAATACAAAAACGTACAATGAATGATTTCTTTCTCCTTGTGTAACTGTCGAATCCAAAGTTGGAATTGTTTCTCAATTCACACAGAGTTGTGGGCAATCGCAAATTTGTTTTTACTTTGTATAATTGTAATCGGCTTTAATTGTAATTTTTAGTGGTCCTAAATCGTAATAAGGAGCTAGAAGCGACCAATGCAGAAGACATTTTTCGGATCGGAAAAGAAAAATGTACTAAAGCAGAAAAGACACCCAATAACGCAGTTTGGGTTGGGCGCTACCTAAATAAATAAAGAACAAAAAAGGCCAATGTAATTTTAAATTTAGTTTAAGTAAAAAAATCGGAATTACTCAGGTTATTCTCGCGGGAATATATCGGTATCGGTACTATGGACTGAAAATATAGGCATACGTAAAATATGCTACCCAGAGACTCAGAAGATGAAAAAGGGTAATACTTCGGCTATAGTTGTGCAAAAAGTTAGAAACGTCAAAACTTGCTCTTATTTATCTATATACTTCTTTTTTTTACAGACAGGTTTATTCACCTTTACTTCTCTGACGCTCAAAAACGACCAAAGAAAAATGTTAGCAAAAAATATGCATCTGTTTGGTATATATTTTTCAACCGAGAGTTCTGTTTGTGTGCGATATAGAGTCCACTTTCACTACGGTAATGGCGAAGATATTCCTCCTGGGTTTCTTCGGTTTCTTCCTTCTTTACGGTGAGTTCTTAAAATGACGAATTCTTTCTTCCGATATAGGTCTTTCGCTAGAATAGTAGTAAAACACTCAAGTTTAACATTAATAATCACGTACCTGATGTATAAGCATTGATTGAATTTGTGCTTGAATCAAATCGATGTCAATAAATTAACATGTATGTTCTATGCAATAAAACTGAAATCAAAGTTTTTATGGTATGTAGTATCGTTATGGGACTGTAAAATTAGGGCCTTGGAGTGCTTACTCATTTTTAACCAAGATACAATCACGCCAGCTTATACAGTTTGCTGGTTTTTTTATAAGTGTAGCATTTGGAAGGTATTCTGGCATTGTGGTTGTTTTGGAAGCCTGAACTCTACTGAAGCGTGTATATTTGGTGAAATTATTGGCGAAATTGATGCGAACACTTATAAAGCTTTCGCCCTTTTTTAGCTTAAAAACTAAAGCATTTTTGCAAAATGAAATATACATTGCTCGTAAACTGTCCTTCAGTTACCGCCTTGGTTAAGGTAACATTGCTTTAAAGTAAATGTTTCTTCGGTGAATGAAGTATACTAAAGTACACCACAACCATATTTCCATAAATAAATGCAACGGAAACTAATATGGCTACGTGTACCAGCCGTATTTTTTTAAAATCCTTGCGTAATATTTGTGATTTCCGAGTAAATGTAAAATAAGATGTGTTATCAAAAAAATATATATATTTATTCACTGTACACATGAGTATTTGATACGTCTGGGTAATAACCTAGAGAATATTCTTGTTGCTTTAGTTTCAGCAAATTTAACTTCCATCACCACTGAAGGTAAGCTCTCTAAGCAGACTTGCTTTCCTTTGAAACCCATAGAATAGGTAGACAATGAACTCAGCAGTTGTAAATGTAAACAAACTAACAATAAAAAGTTGAGGAATAGGGTAATATTTGAATACGTATTATGTCTGTGGGAGCTCAAACATTTTAACTTATAGGAAGTCGTACAGTGTCCCTTTTTTAATTAGTGATCCTCATAACGGTCACGATGACCACCCCACCATGCTGGGATGCACAACAAAACTAATATTGTGAAACAGAAAGTAGACAGGGCAGCGATAACTTTACTGTAATCCCATTCCCTGGGCATGTACGAGTATCTGAAGCGGATCTGAAAAAGTGTTTGAAAAAGTATTATACAAAAACGTTGTTCATACAAACTAACATGTTTACAAAAACAATTAGAGGGAGAGAAGCAACTTTTCTGTTGTGCAAACTCAGGGTTGGAATGTGCTTTTCCAAGGCTCTTGCCGTCAGTCTTTTTAGGGGCTGGAAGTAACAGCTGTAAACAGCCTGCTGGCTTACAAAAGAGTGAAATGAAGGGAAAAGTGACTGAGCAGGCACTGACACACTGTGTTGCAGTGTTGTTCTGTGCATAAAATGAACCATGTGGGCATGAGGAGAATTCCTGAGCGTGTGTTCGCGAAAGAGGCAACGCTTAAATTTTTATCGCTGTGATGTTCCAACTGTTTTTTGCTACAGACGAGAGGAAAATGGGGGAAGTGCCTGCAAAAGGGTTGCAATTGGGGAAGGCAACTTGCACCGCTATCTTGTCTCGGGGGAAACAGTTGAACAGTCGGTGGGTCGTTGCTGCCAAAGGGGCGCAGATGTGGGGACGTAGGTGGTCCTCTTTTTGGTAGCTTCAGGTGAGAGAGCTGTGCGGCACTAGGTAATGAATACGCCGAGCCAAAGAAGAACACATATATTTATCACTGAGGGTAGGAGCGGCTAGGGCAGCCGCACCGATGCCTGGCGGAACGAGCGGTGTTCCTAGGAGCCTCCATGCTCGCCACGCGGCTGAAAGTGGTGACTCGTCATCTCCCGTGATGTTGCTAAAGAAGCTCCTCTTCTCTTGTGATCCGTGGCTCGCAATCCTGGGTGCGATAACCTATTGTAGGCCTGGAAATCAACGTGCGCGAAATGCACCAGGACGAGTGGGCGTGGGATGGGCGTGCAAACATCACAAAGCACCTTAACAGGAAACAATGGATTGGGTGCTTTTAAAGGAGCAGTGCGCGTGAAAATTCGCGAAGCGGTAATATTTCAGCATCATCGTGCTGTGCTGTGGCGATTGGTGTGAAGCTGATGTCAGGCGCTGACTGAACGCTGTCTGAACGTTCGTTTAAAAGAACATGAACCCTCGATAACACCAGGCGGAGGTGCAAACTTGCCTGCCCTTTGCCGAAGTTGTGAATGCACCCCCTTCTTTGACAAAACACAAATAATTGGTAGAGGAACCACAGAGTGCGAGCGGGAGCTTATCGAATCTTACCAAATGCGGAAGCATGATTATGTTAAGTGCGTGAGTGTTCCCTCACTACGAGTATCACGTGAAGAATCTTAATATCTAAAAATAGAACCGATTGAACTGCGTCATCAGCTGACCTTCTTTCTTTAATTTTACGGCGGCGCATGCCCTGACCTTGCTTTTTCTTTGAAATTTTATTCATTAAACTGTTGCTAGTCCCAGCGTGTGTGTTGTCTGCTCTATCTCGTGTTCGCGTCTTTAAGGCTGGGTTTTACAGTTTTCCAATAAGTGGGAGTGCCAGGGTGACAATGTGGTAAGTGACGTCATGTATGACAATGAGGAGGAAGTGTGGAGCACGCAGAAGTGACGGGAATTTCCCAAGAAGCATGTCGTAGAGAGACTTCGACGAGGTGCGAACGCCAAGGCCAGTTCCTTCGAAGCTGTACCAAGCACACAGATGTGTGTTGTAGCATCAACGAGGTGCTTTCTGTACATTCCAACTTACAAGATGTAGTGACACAAAAAGTCTGCGCTCAAAATGTTGTAGGCCAAATCAGAGATAAGAAAAATGTATCTAAATGTCCTGTAGACGCCAATGTTTAGGGAAAGCGTTTCCTCTCCATAGATACAGATGGAAGTCTTGTTGGCGCCTTGTAAGCTGCTTGTGGCTCCTCTGGTGTTGCTAAACGCGGCTGACGATGGTATGATGCTGACCTCCACGCCAGTGTCGTCGAGAAAACCCGGTCTGGTTGTTTTGTCCTTCAAAAAAAGACTCGGCTAACTCCACAAGGGACAGTAGTCGCCGCCTCAAGTAGTGCGCCGGAGACTTCCCATGAAACGTTCAGGCTGACATACACTACGCTGCTGCTTTTCCAAAGTTGCGGTGGTGCGAGCATACACCTTGCCTTGAAGGTGACGTCGAATGGCGGCGCGAAAACGAGCGGCCGTGCGAGGGAGAGGACTGGTGCTAGGCGGAGGGAGCGGCGAATTGATACTGATAGCTTGGTGACTGTCAATGTGTAAACGTGGGCTAGTTGGTTCGAACTGTGAAACATGGTTAAGTAGCGCAGTAATGATGGGACGCCACCGCTATCCGGACGGAGGTGGGTGAGCGTTGATGAAAATCTCTCGAAGCAAAGCTTGATCGAACCTAGCTTCTTTGCCTCGAAGGAGCTGTTGATAGCCGCGCAGTAGCTGTGAAGGCTTCGGTCACCGGGTTTTTAATTGTAGAAGCTGCAACCTTCGCGGTTTCGATTTTGTCGTCAGCTTGATGAGTTCACTAGTAAGGGTGTAGAACGGCGCGGTGGGGGGTGGTGAAACAATCAGGTCGCGATGCTTAGTTTTGATCTCAATAGGTAGGGCAGAACGAGATAATTGAACTTATGTCTCTGCGACATAATGTTCTCTATGGCGAAAAAGCGGTTATCTTGGCGAGCTAGAGGCTTGCGTCATGACGTCAGTACTGGGGTAGCAACGTGCAACTGCAGCAACGTCACTAAGTGCTGCGGAGGCTGTTCGATCGCTGTCATATGCAGCGGTGGCTCCGAGTGCGGCATTCAAAGTGCTGCGATTGCCCTCACCCATGTTGATGTCTGTGGTCACAAATTTGGTGGCAGCACTACGCAATCAAAACGCCTAGTCACAGAAGAACAGATGTATTTAAGACACAAGGTAGCAGCGGCAAGGCGACGGGAAGCGATGCGTAGGAATGACCGGAGTTCCTACGAGGCACCAACGCCTCGCCACGAGGCATAGAGCGGTGTTTAGTCGTCTTTGGCGACGTTGCTAGAATGAAATAGTGTGAACGTCTCTTCTGCGAAATTGCCGGTATTACGGGGAAGCAGATTACGCATCTTGTTGGTTGCTAAGACGAGATAGTGCAAAATGGATGGACAGCTCTTCCAAAGGACGAGAATGCCGGGAGGTTGTTTTTGCCACTTGTGGTTTGTTTCAGGCGATAGTGTGGAGCAGGGGTGGGTAGATATTGCAAAAAGGCGCAAATTCTGGGAGGTAGGTTGCGCCCATTTTTTGTTCATGCATGTAAGAGGCGGCAGTAGAGGAATCTAGTGCCTCAGAAAGAGGTTAGTTGCAGGTTGGTAAGGGAGATAAGTTACGCAACTTGTGGGTTGTTTCATGGGAGAGGTTGGTGAATCGGTGGGTGGTGCCTGCCAAATAGGCGGCAATGCTGTTAAGCAGGTTGGGAAACTCGTGGGATGTTTCAGGCATGAGAGTATAAAAGGGGTGAAAAGGGCCTGCAAAAAAAGCGATGCTGTTGAGAGGTAGGTTCCTCCACTTGGGGGTTCTTTACGCGAGAAAGGAAAGATGAAGGTGGGTAATCCGAGCCAAATAGGCCATCATAGCAGAAGTACCACGAATATACAATTGGAAATCGTGGACGCTGTGTGTACAGACATATAAAACGTCTCTAGTGTAATTAAAGTTCGGTCTTGTTAGGCTGATTTTTTTGGGCCTGGCATAATAAACTGTGTTTTAAAACCAGCTAAAGTGTAAATAGTAAAGCGAATTGAAAAAGCTTGGAATGCAGTTATACCAACAACTGCCTTGATAAAATATTTTAGAAAAAATGGCGAGTAGCGTAGCATATTATGTAAAAGATGGTGCTCAATTAGCGAATGGCAATGGCCTCATTGTCAGCAATTACTACAGATGTGATGGTGAGTCCATAAAAGGAACGTCATTTCTAATTTTTTGTTGTTGGAATCATGGTTGCTGTAAACTCTAGTTTTTTTACAGAAAGTCCAACCAGGGGTGTGGTGGTGTTACTGTGACTTAATTTTTTTCATTTCAAGCCTAGCCACTTCGGAAATGCACGTCCTAATTTCTTTGTTATGTAAGCCAAGCCATGGGTTGTAATTTATTCATTATTATTGCGCAACCACAAATTAGCATTATGCTATGTAATTGGTTCAGTTATCAAAATAAATAAAATAGGTGAGCAATACGTACTGCTTTTTTTTAATAATAATGGCATTATTTCGTTCTGGAGAGGGCAATGTTTTGTAAGGTGTAAATTTACTACACCATTTATAGTCTCTAAAAGATTATGCATATTTTCCTCCCATGATAATCGATTTTGGGGCACTGATACTATATTTGTGTTTGATACCTCTTTAAAGCTTGAATATTTCATTGGTGAATGAAACGTATTTCAGTGGCACACTTGGTTTGGGAAATTCGCCGTTCACTGTAAAAGAGTTTACGGTGCATGTAACCATAAAAGACATAAATATTTCCAAAAACGAAAACACTTGGGCAGTATTCACTTTTCACGTAGAAAGCGTAGTTTGTAATATAATATAACTTATTGGTAATATTGGAGAAAAAGACATACCATTAAAAGAAATAAATAAATATTAAAATATTTAAATAAATAAATAAGAAATATTTTAAATAAAACAAAACGGTTCCTCAGATTTCTTCGTTTTATGGCTTGTTTCCCTTGTAATGCATACACCTATCTGTTTATTTTGCGTAAATTATATATACAGCACCATGGAAGATGTGGGTAATCTGTGTACCTCACTTCCTACAGAAACCCAAAGCGCTATCTTGCTAACTCCTCAGCCAAAATAAATTTAAGTATAGTAGAAATAAATGTAGTGGGAAAGCCTTACAAATAATTGCGTTAGATAAACAAAGCGAGCTAAAACATAGGGTTAATGAAAGCCGACAATTTATTTGGGCTGAATAATGATCCTTGAACTAATAATTAAGTTGGGGTGCTATTTTACTATGCGAAACAAAGACGATATTGCCAAACATAAAGAACATAGGAGAAACGCTAACTTCAAGTTATATTAATAATTTCCTTGGGTCCATATTCAACGGGACTCTGAAGAAAGGTGGTTGGAAGAAATGGTTCTAAAAACTTGCTCTAGAACCAACCTTAACAAAGTGTACATAGAGAAGGAGTGAAAGAAACAGCTTTGTTTTTCTAATATCTTATGGTGGGGGAATGCTGATGCAAAGAATTCCTCGCGGCTTCTAATGCTCTTGCCATCACATCTTCAGTGTAGATGCCGTAGCCGCCCAGAGCTTCCACCCAGACAAGAAGAGTCGTTTTAAAGGAGGCACGATTGCACCGGTTGTGATAAAGCGTATAGGAGCATGTGCGTCTTGTGCGTTGCATTTGAGACATGGGGGAGTGAAGAGAATTTAAGAGCGAGTGCTAATATGAAGGGCGTATTGCGGAAATGTTTGTATTTAGGATGTGCACTTGTGGACTTCTTTATGCGTAAGAGGGGAGAAGAGGGTAGCTAGTGCCTGCAAAAGAGGCGATAATACGGGATTTAAGTTGCGCGACTTTTACATTGCTTCTGGAGGGAAAGGGGAGAATGAGGTGGGGGGGTTCCTGGAAAAGGGGCAGTAATGGGTACAGGCACCCATGTACGTGAGAAATATACTTTCAGATAACGAGGAATCTCTGCGTGTGGACATGAGAAGGTCCTCGCCCGCGTATTTATTGCTTGGGTTTGCTATTTCGCCGGCCTCAAATTGGCTGCGCATGGTGGACCATGTTCCACAGCATTATCACGTGTTAATTGGAGGGGCAATTTTAAAGAAAATGTGAAGTTATAGCAAGAACGCCCTTGGAGCAATAATGCAGAGCAGGTTGTGAGTGGGGTGGCATAAGATGTGATTCAGGCGGTGGACGAGTGTGGAGCAAGGGCCGCCTTCTGAGCTGCTAGTAGAGATTTGGTGGAAGGAAAACAAAAGTTTCTTTCTTATAAATATTTTGCTGCTCGAATCATGGTTGTTGAAAACTATTGTTTGTTTAAAGAAAGATAAAATCATTCCTGTGATTATATAGATTGAAATTTCCTCTTTGGGTAAAGCAATATCAAAACTGCGTGTGATGTTTCAAATTGTTGTAACCCCACTATGGTTTGTATGATATCAACAATGTTAAACAACCATAAAATAACCGGTACGTCAAAAATTCCCTTATTATTCCTCCAGACAAAAATCACAGCGAGATATGCATAGTTTTTTTAAGTGGTTAATTAGAATGCTGATGAGGGATGGAGAATGTTCTGTGATGTAGAAAAGCAATGCTGACATTTACATTCTCTAGTAAATATAAAAAAACTCGAAAACCAGTCAATTTTTTGGCATATATTAACATATTTGTGTTGAATATTCTTTTAAAATATCGGAATCTTTGGTTTATAAAATGCCTTTTGTAGACGCAGCCGGTGAGGATAACGTCACTACTCGGTTGAAAATTTTGATGGCGTATGGAAATTTAGCCAAAATAATTTATTTTCTTCCCATTAAAAATAATTAAAAACTACTTATTGCTGTTCGTAGGTGCCGCCCTTGTGAAACCCGTGTTTTATTGTGGCTTTGGAAATCACTCCGTAAAGTAGACATATCGTTTCAATGAGAACTGTTCTTGAAACACTGCATGTGGCTGTTTGTCATGTCTTTTTTCTGCCCTAACGCATACATTTGTCACTTTATTTTCAGATGATTTAATTTCCAGCTCAACAAATGGTGACCTTTCTCTGAGTACTTGCCTTCCTGGAGAGACCCACCGAAACAGTACACAACGTACTCAGCTATAGTTAACATAAAAAAAAAACAGGTCGGAATGCAGTAGGAAAAACAAAAAATATAAGGGGCTTTCATGTACGAAGCGAGGCAAAACCATATTTGTCGCAGAACGCCGATAGTTGATTTGTACCGAATAATGATACTCAGCATGCTAATAAAAATAAAACCTGTGTTGCGCCACAAAGACGATATTACCAATCATAAAGTAGGCAGGCCAAGTGGTAAATTTCATGCAATCTCTCTTTATTCACATGTGCTTTTGTACTAGACGATTTTCTTAAAATTTCGAAGTAATAAATGGTTAAAAATAACCGGTTTTCAGAATAAATGACAGAAACGTTTACAAAGAAAGCTGGCGAAACCAACAAATTTGTAATTCTGATATCCCAGGCTTGGGAAAGAGGGAGGCACAGACGGCCTCAGAGCATTGAAAGGCTCCTGCAACGCCCCACAAAGCAGGTGCGTGTGGTAGCGCCGTAATAGACGACTCGAAGTGGATGCACTGGTCAGCCGCGCCGCGGCTGCCAGTGCTGGCTGGGTGAGACACGCTACGCTCTTCGTGAACTACTGGCTCCGCTGGTTCATGCCCCGCCCCAAAATTCAACTGGCAGGAGGGGGGAAAACAATTCCGTTGAGGCGAGAGTCACGTGTGTGTATACCACAGTTGAGTCCGGCGTTATGGACTTGCTTTCCTGTAGCTTGCGCGTGCGCTTGGAACGTGGCTTGATGTGTGGAGGAGGGTGAGGCGCTGCTGTGCAGTTGGAAATGCCCACGTCGCTGACGTCGTCACCCGTAGCGCATATGAGGAACTTTGTCATAGCGCATTGCAACAGCAATAGAGATACACTGGTGAAATTTAAGAGAGAATTAACCTCAGGTTGATCAGCACCTTTTTTTTACAATGTAAAAAGCTAAAATTGACCCGACTAAGTCTCAATGGTACAACAGAAAATGAAATCGGCTTCATTTCAGGTGACAACCCAGGTATTGTGCAACACATCGAGGTGCTAAGTTAGATACAAAGCAGTGATCACAGGAAGGTTAGATGCAAGCTAAGGTTATATCTCAAAAGAGATAGGAGCTAAACTCGTGAATTCTAAGAAACCCCAAAGAAGTCAGTCAGCGTCACTTCGCGAGATTTTAAAATAACTCTTAAAAACAAAATACCGCTTCTAGACGATCAAAACGAGGTCAATGTAACAGGGTAATGACAACCTAAGATAGCAATAAGTGAATCAGCAGCAGCTGTGGGCGAAGCAATATGTTTAGAACAAGCTGAAAAACTAAGAAAATGAACGAAATTATTGTCGAATAGAAGAACATGAAAGTGTCAAGTAGGGCATATCAGATTAAATTAGCCGAGCTTTCGACAATAACTAATAGAAGTAGAACAAACGAGGTTCGTGCATATAATATGGCAATGACCAAGCATTACAAAAACGTGTTGTTCAGCTTGCGAAGCGAAACGCTCGAAGTTTAATGTCATAACTAACAGGGACCGAGGGTTAGTGTACACCCCAACCACAAGACAGAAATCTGGATCACAAAAGGCATGGGTTGGGGAGCTTTCTCCAAACACTCCCAATTAGTGAAAAGTAGGCTACCTATGTCAGGCAAATGAAAAATCTGCAATCAGTAAAAAGTGCAAGTAATGCGTTTTGGATCTAAAATTTGGGGCTTTACTAAACAAATAGAAACAATTCATAGGTCGACCGAACGGGCCATGGAGGGAATAGTGTTAGGAGGACCACTCAGGTGCAAAAAACGAGAACACACTGCAGGTTCCCAGATGTTCTCGCGTCATTGGTTGTTAGATTGCACCTATGAGAATGGCAGCGTTCGTGCTAAGCTGATCCAATCTGCAATGATATAACGCACTAGTGTAGAATATATGATAGCTCAAATACGCAAATATGGACTTGCACTAGCCATATAGTGAGAACAACCAACAAGCGGTAGACAAATAGGACAACCGAGTGGATACCAAAAGATAGGTTCTAGAATAAGAGGAAGACCATTAGACTGATGGAGGAAAGTTAATGAGAAAATTCGCGTTTAAGATGTGTACTCGAGCAGGAAAGACGGAAGCGGTTTAGAGTAAATACGAGAAGCCTTCGTCCTGCAGCGCACCTGAGTAGGATAATGGTTACGATCATGATGAGAATAAAACGCCATGATGCCAGGAACGCCCCTTTAAGACCAGAACTCAGGCTTTAACCATTCCGGCGGCCGATGCTGGCTTCATCAGAGGCAGAACAATGCCTATGTTGAGAAGGTACCACTGTGAAAGTATTTAATTGGTGTGATTGAACATTCGTTTTGTTATTTTATGCAACCAGGAAAACTCCATATATCGTTACGCAAAAGCGACATTTTTTACCATAAATGTGTGACAGTGCTTCTGGTATGTGCAGTCACGACGAGAGTGCGTACGCCATTAGTCAACACAGTTTAAGCACCGATTCAAGCCATAAATAACGCGCTCTACTAAAGCATGCAGCTATAACTCCACAAGATGTGCTGTAAGCTACGACAGGGAAAACGAAACTGGATCAGCTTGGTGACCAGAAAGAGAGAGCAACGAAAAACTGAGAGAGAGAGAGAAAAGACTTTATTCATAATTCCTGCGTGCGGGAGCACCCCAAAACCGCGCAGGGCAGGGGGTCCCTGTCTTGCTAGACCTCAAGAGATGCCGGCCGGGCTCGAACTACTAGGAGTTTCCTCCGTTCGCTCTTGCCTAGCCAAGGCCCTCTCGAGCCGCTGGATGGCTGCACGTTGCAGTTCGTGGTTACCCGAACGGAGCAAGCCCATGAAGTCCACCGGGATTTCATCCGGCACACATGGCCTCACGCCATCACTGCTGTTGCTAGTGTCACTATCACTACACTCACTCAGTAGATGTCCGAGAGTCGCGGGAACCGTCTTGCATACACTGCACAGATCACTCTTGTAGAGCCCGGGAGCGACGTGTCTCGCAAGGGCCGGGGTAACGACGGAGTCCGTCTGTAGCCGGCGTAACGTCACTTCTTCTTGCTTGGTGAGCTTCGGGTGCGGAGGGGGGAAGGTCCTCCTCTGTTCCCGGTGCCACCGCAATAGTTCACCGTAGCTGAGCACAGGGTCTTGGTCTTCTTCTGCATCTTCCTCATCATTGGGGGTGAGGTGCCCGTCCCGTACTTGAAGATCGGGGGGTGTCGCCACTCGGTGTGCGAGCTCACGGGCGGCGACGTCCGCTTGTTCGTTCCGGTTCGGTACTCCTCCGGGAAGACGGCCCATATGGGCCGGGAACCAGCGGAGGTACACATGGCTTGGTAGTCCCCTGGGAAGAAGTCTGAGCGCCTTCGGGCCCACTCTCCCTCTTCCGTAGTTCTTGATTGCCGATTTCGAGTCGCTCAGGATCGTCCCTATCCCGTTTGCGCTCTTGAGGGCCAGAGCAATGGCGACTTCTTCCGCTTGCTCCGGCGAATCTGCTTCCACGCTGCAGGCATTAACCAGCTGTCCGCTGCTGGCCCGCACGACAGCAGTCACGTACGTCTGTCGTCTGCGAGGAACTCGAGCGACGTCCACGAAGTAAGCATGGCGGTCGTCTCCGTAGGTGTGTGCCAGCGCCTTGGCCCTGGCTGTGCGTCGTTCCACGTCGTGGGTGGGGTACATGTTCTTCGGTAGGGGATGAACGACCAGTCCCTGAAGGAGCTGTCGGTCGATCTTCCCTTGAGGGGGGCCGTCTGCGTCTTCCGCGGTTCCTAGCTGGTTCATGCCAGCAGCCTGGAGGATGCTCCGGCCCGTCGTTGTAGTGCCCAGGCGGACGAGCTGAGAGATGCGCTGGGCCTCGCTGATCTCGTCCAAGGTGTTGTGCACCCCCAGCCCGGCTAGGGCACTATTTCTAGTGCATCCCAGCAGGCCGAGGGCAGACTTGTAGGCTTTTCTGATGGCCGCGTTATCTTGTCTTTTTCGTGTTGCTGCCATCTGTGGAAGGCGCCCACATAGGCAACGTGGCTGACCACGAAGGATTGAAGAAGTCGGAGAAGGTTCTCTTCCCTCAAACCGGATCTCCTCGACGTGATTTGTTTGACTAGCCGGGAGGCGATTCCGATCTTCGTGGTTATCTTGGTCAGGGCAGCGTGGTTACCCGTGCCCGTGTTGATGTGCATACCTAGGACCCGGATCTCGGATACCCGGATGATGTCTGCGCCGTCGCTCGTTTGGACGCTGATCTTCGCAGCTTCCGCTTCGGCCGAATTGCGGTTGCGTCCCGATGTGGGGAGGTTCAGTAGTTCTGACTTCTGGGGAGAGCAGTGGAGGCCGGTGCCTCGGAGACCTTCTTCTACCTGCCTTACGGCAGCTTGGAGGCGCTCCTCGATGCGGCCAGTCGGACCTCCCTTGACCCAGATCGTCACATCGTCCGCGTATATCGCGTGGCGGACGTGCTCTAGGTGACTGAGGCGGCGTGCCACCGGAATCATTACTAGGTTGAACAGGAAGGGCGAGATCACCGCTCCCTGTGGTGTGCCCATGCTGCCTAGCTTGCGTTCTTCCAGCTGCAGTTCGCCGACTTGTAGCCGCGCGGTTCTGTCAGTTAGGAAGGCCCTTATGTAAGCGTACGTGCGTTTGCCCAGACCGAGCGTTTCGACTTGCTTGAGGATGGCTGAGTGGAGGACGTTGTCAAAAGCACTCTTGACATCTAATCCGAGGATGGCGCGGTTATCCACCTTGCTGGGTGCTTCCAGCAAGTCCTTGTGGATCATGAGCATCGCGTCCTGCGTGCTGAGCTTCGCTCTGAAGCCCAGCATCGTGGGGGGATATACCTCCTTTGTTTCCATGAACTCTGTCCATCTTCGGTTCAGTACGTGCTCCAGCACTTTGCCTATACAGGAGGTGAGGGAGATTGGCCGGAGGTTGTCGTTCCCCGGGGGTTTGTTCGGCTTGGGGATGAGAACCGTGAGGGCCGTGCGCCATTGCTTGCGCACGAATCCTTCTCTCCAGCAGCGGTTGTAATACCTTGTCAGCGCTGCGATCCCCGTGTCGTTGAGGTTTCGCAGCGCCTTATTACTGATTTTGTCTGGTCCGGCTGCCGATTTACAGTTGATGTCCTGAAGCACTTGCCTCACTTCCCACTCCTGTATGTCAGCGTCCAGGTCCAGATTGTCGGGTCCTTGATATTTGGGGTGGCAGTATTGAGCCGTGACCGGGAGATAGTTGTCGTTGAGGCGTCTGCAGACCTCGCTCTCGCCGTGTTCTTTGATGGCGGCGTGCATAATCTGCGACAGCCGGTGCTGTTGGTATGATTTGCTTTGCGTTTCGTCCCTGAGGTGTCGGAGCAACTTCCACGTCCGGCTGACGTGAAGCTGTCCGTCCATCTCATTGCAGACGGCACGCCACTGCTGCGCACATAGCTGGCGGCTGTACTTATCGATTTCTCGACCGAGCTGGGCCACTCGCTTGCGCAGGGTTCTGTTCTGCCTTTGTTTCCTCCACCTCTGCTGCAGCGAGCGGCGGGCTACTATGAGGTGTGCTAATTTGGGGTCCATGTTGGGGAGGTCCTCATCTCCTTCAATCCCTTCAGTGGCCCGTGCCACGGCTGTCGCCAGTTGGCTGGTCCATTCGTCCAAAGTCTCGATTTCCGGCGCCAGCGCTTGCGATCGGAAGGCGTTCCAGTCAGTAAGGCGCTGTTTGCGCTGCGGGATCTTCGATACCGGCATGCCCAGGGGAACGATAATTTCAATGATGTTATGGTCACTGCCGAGATTTGTGCCGGTGTTCTCCCAGGTTACGTTGCCGCCTTGCGGGAGGAGGACAAAGGCCAGGTCCGGGGTGGTATCTCTGGCGGTGGATGTGCCAATTCTTGACGGTTGTTGCGGATTTGAGAGCAAGGTGAAACCCATTGCTTCTGCTTCTTCGAGGAGTGATTTGCCCTTGGCCGTAGTGCGAGGGTACCCCAGCTCCTGATGTGGAGCATTGAAGTACCCTGCCACGACCGCGGGCGACCCCGCGGCCTTCTGGAGTATTTTCTGGAAGATGGTGCGGAATCTTTGGCTGCGGTGTTGCGGATTGCTGTATGCGTTTACCAAGAGAAGGGTGCTTTTTCTTTTCTTGCCGACAACGGTCTCGGTGGAGCACGATTCTAGGATTGATTCCTTGGCCAAGAGGTCGCCGCCCTCGACCAAGGTGATGCCTTTCTTGATGAAAGTGCACACGCCTTGCGCGGCGCCCTTGGCGGCCGGTCTCTTGCTGGGGGGTACCGCGTGAGCGCGATAACCGAGCAATTTTGGAGATTCCTCCATGTGTGTTTCCTGTATCGTGATGATATCTGGAGGTGATATCATCGATTGTATCAGTAATTGCAGTGCCGCCCGTCTGTTACGGTATCCATTTGCATTCCAGTGCCATATCTTAATGGAGCCCGGATTATGCGTAGGGGCCATTATGAGGAGACATTGTTTCTTCTTGTTGCCCGGGGCTTGCGCCGTCTAATCTCTCTACAATGAGCTGTTCCAATCTGGCGAAGCCTTTGTTCACCCTATCTTCGAGGGTGGTCATTCTTGCATCGAGGGCCCGGAACTGGCTCGCGAGCGTATCTACTTGACCCGCGAGCCTATCGACACGCTGTCCTTGTTTGCGTATCCGGGCGCCGTAATTAATGTTGTTATCTTCGCGGCCTTCGTCGACGACGTTGCCGCATTCCGACGTCATGGCGTCTTCGCTTTCTTCGTCACCTTGCTGGCTGGTGACTGCGCGTTTCCTCATTTTGGCCAGTGGTTGGAGATTGACCGGCGCAGTTGTCTTGGGAGGGGTTAGAGTTGGGTGTTGTGGGACCTGTCCCAGCTGCCAACCTCCGGATTTCGCCCCACCGAAGATTGGTTGTTGCTGCTGCTGCAGCTGCGGTGTCCTTGCAGCTTGCACGAGCTGTTCGATCATTTTCTGCTGAGTTGCGATCGTCCCCTGCAATTGGTTGACGAGCGCTTTCAGCTCGGCAACTTCTGTGTTGTTCTTCTTTCCCTCTCTCTGGAAGGAGGGATGTCTCGCCGTCTGGTGACCTTTAGCGTCCGCTGACGCAGTGCGCAGACGTTGCTTATTTGCAGCCACGGCTGCCCATGACTTTCCTGAGAGAGGAGGTCTTCTGGTGCCGCTGTGCTCTCTCTCTTTGCTCCGGCCAGGGCTCTTGTTCTTATCGCGGCCTTGACCGGGTTGTCCTTGTTGTTGCTTTCCCAGCGGTGGAAAGTTTCCGCTCGAGAAGGTGACCTTGCCTTTGCTGGCAGCCATCCTGCTCTCCTCCATCTTGCGTTCGTGTTCCCGCTTCCTCTCGATGTAAGGAGTCTTGTACTTGTTTGGGCAATTGCCCGTGCCCGAAGCGTGCGGCCCGCCACAAAGCTTGCACTTGGGCTGGCAGTGTGCTTCATGATCTTGGGCGGGGGGGGGGGGAGTGACGATCCCGCAGGCGAAGCAGATAGTCACGTTCGGGCGCGGGCAGACATCTCTGCGGTGGCCTACTTGACCGCAAGTGCGGCAGACTTCACGGTGCTGTTTGTATAACCTGGAGCGCGACATGTAGCCGGCGAAGTTCACAAATTGGGGGACGCGCTGGCCCTGGAAGAGAACAACGACCGTTCTCGTTTCTCCAATTCGTTTGATTGCAATTGCCGTGGGGTTTGCCTCATTTATGACACACTCTTCTAATTCCTCTTGGGAATAGGATTGCCAGATGGTATAAATTAGGCCTTTCGTTGTTTTCTCCGGTGCCGCTCTGTAGGCGTAAATTTCATACTGTCTGCCTTGCAAGAAAATGGCTCTGACGTTGGCGTAGGCCACTGCTCGCTCTTGGCTGGGGGTACTGACTACCAAGATGTTCTCTCCGACGTTCGGGTATGTGGTATCCGTCTTAAATGCATTGTAGTCTACCTTGGCGGCGGCCGCCATAGCCCGGTTGAACGCAAGGGGCTCGATGTTCTTGATGACCATGACGCCTCGAGGCCTAACCACGATTTTCTCATGTTCGGCGGGCATGCATGGCATCCTTGCTGATCTTGCGACCGTCTTATTGACTTTCTCGGCGAATTGCACTCTCGAAAGATGGGAACGCTTACCGGTTTGCGCGGCTCGCTGCGAATTAGCCGGCGTCGATGCTGTTGTTGAGGAAGGCGGGCTTCGTTCCTTGGGACGGCTTCGTCGCGTGGCGACCGTCAACCCGGCGGAGGGACCCGACGTCGACTCGTCGCACGAAGTCCCGCGCACCCGAACCACAGTGTGGCCTGCGCCACAACTCACAAATTCGCGGTTGACGTCCGATGACAGTTCCATGTCACTCGGTGCATTCGGCGAAGACGACGAGTCGCCCTCCGCCATCGTGGAGACCGGCATGGCGGCCGAAATCGTCGCTAGGCCTCACGGCCTCGATAGGGTTAGCTGGCGGCCGACCGCTTCAAAACTTTAAACTGGCGTTAAATGCCGAAAAATTGTCGGAATTTTAAAATTCCTTCACCGGACGGTGCCGGAGACTTAACTGAATAAGTACTCACAAATTTAGATGCCTGGGCCAAATTCTTCCGCACCAAAAGAAAGCATTTTCACGAAGCCGAGGTGAGACGCGTTCGCACTCGTTCGGTCAAGGTCACGTCACGAAAAACTGACTGGGTAAACTGAGTGCTCATTAAGGCACTTACCAATCAATGGCAAGCCAGCAGCTTGATATCAGTCGAATGCCCACTGGAAAAAAGTAGACGTTGTCTAAGAGAACGAGATCATTCAGGAAAACCACCGCCAGTATGATCACATTGAATATGAAGTAATCGAATCGAAATATTCTGGATGACGATGACGGTGAGGCTCCTGGAGCTGTCACTGGTAAAATGTGGGTGCCAAACTAATTTAAACTTTCTCGGTTGACACAGTACTTGTAGGAACGACTCTATCACGTGCACCGAAGGTAGCATGGCCCTTTATGAAGAGTTGACTGACCTGAGATAAACCCACAACATGGACGCACATTGTTTGCTAGTTTTGGCTCATACTACTTTCATCACATTAGGTTTCCCGCCTGTCCAAATTCCGGTCAGGCGAGCGATAGTTGTAACTTGTGATTACCGTGATGATAAAGCAAGCACGACCTCTACAGGCAGATACATGGAAGATAGGTCGAGGTGCAGGATGGCTGCATTAGGTATTGTTATCCGTACAAAGTAAATAATTTCCGTTCTATTGAGGTCGGCCTCCCTCCTTGTCGACCTGGACGTTCTTCCACAGGAGATTTTTGCTGAGTAAGTGTAGGGTCTCTTCAAGAATTGCATTGTGGGCTTTATTGTGTAAGGAAGCCGCTGGGTGCTTACGTGCATAGCGGTGCCAGTTTTACTACAGCTGGTTGCGCTTTTACGGCTGTTTGTAAAAACGCTCAGAGTTTTGCGTTCATCAAACGGGGCTGGGTTGTGATTTTAGTGTTTCAAACAGCGGGCGGTCTTGATTTTACTAAGGATCCACAAAATGTGTGGGCTTCATCAGACCTGGAAATTCTCAGGGATGTTTCCGCGTCCTTTAGATGCAACGCCTTGTAGACTATGCACCACGCCCGGCACGATGGCTGATTTTTGGTTTCTCCGTGCCGAACCTTCTGTTCTGAGTAGCTATCCCAACGTCCTGCGGAGTTCCCTGTTTCCACCAGGCAGCACATGCTCCAGATTGTGTTTTAATGGACGGCCTCAACCCTTTTATGCAGGGTGTCCCATCCAGTTGGTATTGTGGTGCCGTGGAATAGCACTGAATGAAGTGTGCCCACTACATTCAGGAGAAACAATGCCGGGAAAAAATTTTCGAAGAGGTGCTTCCGCACAATAGCAAATCGCGATCTTCTTCAGGAACGACGGAGACGACTCCGATGGTGTTGAGATCTAGATATTTTACTGCTTGTTCTTATGAATGCATAATCACGATGTCGAGAATGACTGGTTGTGTACCCGATTTTGGTCGTCAGAGGCTCTCGCGATCATATGCGGTTCCATTGCACCTACGGGACAAGCAGCATTCATGCTAAGCTTATTATATTTTAGACACTTTGGCACAATGGCAATTCGAAAGCAATATCGAGCACGTTTGTAGGGGTAAACCAACACTACAAAAATAAAAACCTTGAAAAATACGAAAACATGCACTACAAAGCTTCGAAATGCACGTACTGGTTTTTTCTTGTACATGAGCACTTTGACTCATTCCAGAGATATGGTAGACATCTCACAGCAATAATTTAGGCTTCTGTTGTGACTACTGGTAAATAATATATAGAAAAGAACATTGCGGTGATTGTCGAAAACGTTTTGTACTTGACAACTCCGCACAAACATTGAATGAGTGATCGAGGTGCCAAAATATTGATTAAGGTGATTCTTACAAGAAGCAACAAAAAGAAGACGAGGTGATGTTCACCGTGCAAAAACGCCTTAGCAATGCATCGGTAATCGTTTTCTAGTTAGGGTGACTGGATGGAATTTTTGATTTTATAGCCGTAAAGCTATATGTTAGAAAGGCGTCTTTTGTAGTTACCTGAGCAATGAGTAAAAGAGAGATCACTAAATAGAAGAAAGGCTTCGTTGCTAACAATCATCAGTTCGTGCAATCACATGCAGCGGTGTAGATTACTGTAATGCTAGAACAATGGGCCCTTTGTCAAAACTTAACCGTGATTGTATAATGTTGTCAGCATTACTTTATTGCGTTGATAAAAAATATGCTTTGCTGTAATTGTTGTTTTACGTTTTTTTTGCACACACACAACAATTTTATTCAAATATACTGTTGACACATATTTGAAGTCTGAACCTTGCACTTTGATTTCAGCTTTGTACTTTGCTCTTTTTTTAAGTATACGAATACCGAGCCGTAAGAATAATCGCCGTAAGAATACTTGCTGTAATTAATTCGCGACTACCTCAGGAGAAAAAAGAAAGCACGATGGAGCGCTTGTGCCACGGCCCACTGTTTTTGCGTCTCTTTCTTGTGCTGATCACGCGCTATATCTTTCGAGAAGTTTCCCTCAGGTTCCTTACATCCTCAGAAAGGTGTTGTATATGTAAGATTGCACTTCTTGTACTCGTCAAGCATATAACTTTTTATTTGTTAACGAATGAGAAAAATAGATATATATCTACACCCGCTACAAACAAATTTTGATTTATTTCCAACGAAATAACTTTCCCTCTATAAAAAGCTTGTTGGTGTAAACTTTATTGGTGTAAACAGTATTGGTGTAAACTTTACCCTAATGTTGCACTTTTTATTCTAGAAATAAGTACTCGGGTTCACAATCAAATATTGCGAACATAAGGGCATAAGGGCGTTCACTTTTGGGGAGAAAACGTTTCATTTTTTTTGCATCAACACACCCATTAAAAAGCTCCTATGCTAAAACATCTTGTGATGGTTTAACAGGTACAATAATATTATAAAAAGCGTTCATACGAGGCCCAACGTAATAAAGTCGTTTTTCTTTGTTTATGAAGCCTAGTTCTCGAAGTTTGTAGCTGCATCGCTGATCATGTTTCAATAAATTATACAAGAACACACGATCAGTGCAAAGGCACTAAACGTCAGCATATTGCAATGTAACACCATATGAGCAATAGTGCAGGCTCGCCTGGCAATTGCAGCGCCTGGCGACGAGAATAGGTGCATTCAACGCTAATGAATCCAAAGCGAATAGCGTTAACTGTTCATATAATTATTCGTTTGTTTTACTATTGTTGCAGTTGCAGCGAGTCTCTTGACCAAAACCGTTATAAGTATGATATATAGGACAGCAGGAAGTACAGAAAGCGTTTAAAAATATTATTCGCAGGAAAGGTAGAAAATATTCTAATGAGATGCTTAAACTGTGAAAAAAAAAATATTTATTATCTTTGTTTCGGTTTTCCCAATAAAAACTTTACACAGAACTCTTTTGTTTCCAAAAAAAGGAGCCAGGTGGATAACAAATGTCCTGAAAATTTTCTCGTACGCATTAGCCGAAAAAATGTAAGGGCCAATAATGGGAGAAGCCAACAAACCTTCGCGATGTGATACAAGTTTTCTGTCTGATTACAATAAAAACTATACGACGCCACTGGGCAATCATCATCTGCCAGTTAGGATAGAAATATTGTGCTCCATAAAAGTCGTTGCTGACGTTAGCATTGGACAGTCTTGGTGGTTGTACACTCCGTTGCGCAATATCGCTAAAAGATAACGGTAATTTGTAGAGAGCATCGTAAGCTGTTCAATTACAAGTTACTTTTTTGTAGAAAAAGTGTTTTAAATTATTCTAGTGACAAATTATAAGAGTTGGTAGTCAGAAATTATGTTTAGGTTCGGTTTCTAACGGCGTGCTTCGTCCAACAGAAAGGGCGAAGTGCAGCTAAGCGACCTCACAAAGACGTAATATTAAACACCGAGAACAGTAGCCTTAATATTGAGGCAACTATCACTGTTGAGGAAAAAAGTCAAGGTAGACGTGTCGGCATCTCTTACTGGAGAATCTCAGTAACTTGCTTGGGGATATAGGTACTCGTTAAATACAGCCCCACGAAGCCCACTGCGGATGGGCTCCTGCGGGGCAACATTTACCAATTACACAAGACATTCGCACAGTTTGGTTATTCTGGTGTCATAATACTGCGGCTGCCATACTTAAGCGGATATTATTTTATTTTATCACCGACCAGAATTTTATACCTGAAAAGAAGGGCATTTCTATTTACTCCCAGGCACTGTGCCCAGATACAGTGCCCTATACGGATTCGTAGGCTTTTAGTTGACTCTCAATAACAGACTCAAAGACCGAAAATGACCTCAGCTACTTACACAGCACTAAATTTAGGACTCATTATAGCGTTAAAATTCTTCCCTCGTATCGTAAACTAAACGGGATGGCTACCGCGTAGCGAGAACGCATAGGTGCCACGTTCTACCAACTAGGCCTTGGATATCGCTGAAAGAGCAGGACTGTGCGATGGCCGGACCTGACGGGCAAATTGGGAGATGTGCGGCCGGGCCCAAGTAAAGGGCTGCTACCCAGAGACTGGCTGTGGTGTTTAAGAGCCGCGTCCGCGTGCTGGGACCCCGGTACTTCAAAGTGTGCATAAACACTTTGCCGAATCAGAAAATCTGACACATCTAAGTTCACTTCAGACAAAAAACTATAATAAAACAAACGCCTCACGTGCTGTGGCGCACTTGATGACAAGCTGATCAAATCTTTTTGATGCAGTGGCTGTTGACAGCTCCTCGCGGTATCACAACGTCGCACAGCCTGGGCCGGCGTGCGATCTTCAAGAATCTGGAAAACATGCACTCTCTCCAGTCCCGTACCGGGAACACAACGTCGCTCAGTCGACGCCGGCCATTTATTGCGCGGTCATCGACGGCTAGTTTGTAGACACGGCTGGCACTGGAGCCTGTCTGGGTCTACGGGAGTCCTCAAAAACGGCCTCGGCAGAATACGGCTACCGTAACTTGTGTGCAGCCCAGATAACCCTTCTCCTCCGAATGTTCTGCTACAAAGGTCAGCCACGATGTCATCCTCCTCCTCTTCTCACGTGTCGTTTTTATTCTTAGGGCTTTTTAGCCAATTTTTTTGATGCGACACCTATCCGGAACAAACCCACAAAAGGGGATTCTTTATGGTCAGCTGTGTCATCATCATCAACTTCGTCGTCGAAGGCTTTTTCAACTCACATACCGCCTTTGTTATAATTTCACCTCATTAAAAATGGCATGTGTATTGCAGAGATACTGGATTTGAAAATGTCCATTATGGCGTCTAGACCTTTCCTGTCTGAAGGTGTTGCATATATTTCATTGAATGGCCTGTACCAATTTTGAAGACAATAGTCTTTCTTGGTATACTTAAAGACATAAATTTTAGTCTGTCTGCCTCTGTCTGGGCTTTGATTCAGCCACCCTACGAAAGTGAAACAGTTTCCGCAATAGTCTTGTATACGCACAGCCAGATTTAAATGTCCTAAGTTAAGTTTATATGTTATCCGCCGTGGTGGCTCAGTGGCTAAGGCGTAACACTGCTGAGCATGAGGTCTTGGGTTCGATTGCCGGCAGCGGCGGCCGCTTTTTTGATGTAGGCGAAAAGCAATAACCCCCATGTGTTCCAGATTTCGGCGCACTTTAAAGATCCCCACGTGGTCAAAATATTCTAGAGCCATCCACTGCGGCGCGGCTAATTGGCCGCATTGCGTCGACACCTTAAACCCCAGAATCAATCAATGAATCAAGTTTATACGTTCGTACTTCCAAACATTGTTTAACAGGAACAAGACATTACGCGAATATGGCAGGAAATGATAATACAAGAGGTATTTACAGTGTTTTATAATAAAAAAATTTAAATGCTTGCCTTTTGCGAAATAAAATACTACATTCACTACAGAAAAAAAAATTCACACTGTCACCTGATGTGGCCGGCGCCACTATAGCTTCTAGACTGCATTACCAGAAATCAAGTAGCAACAGTTGCAAAAAGTTGCACTAGTAGATTGCATGTTCTGCTTGCAACGCACGACCAGTAGGGAAACGCGGTTACTTAATCGTTGAAGTAGGGCGCCTCGATTCACACGGGTTTGCGCCACGCAGCAGCGCAGGCATGTAGGTACCCGGCCAGGAGAATTTGAACATGGTAAATTTAAAGTGACTTCAGGAAAACCTTACCGTCTTTACCTAGGGAGGAGCGCGATTCAAGAGGAACAACATAAGAGGGGAGCAGGAAAGAGAAGGGAGGTGTTTACTTGGCAAATGTTGACAAGAACTATCGTCTTTTGTCGACATTTGCAACGGAAGGAGCAGATACGTAGTCAATCCTTTTTTTAGGGGCATGTTTTGTGCTAGCATAAAGGCTTTTTAGACATATTCAAAGTTATTACGATACAATATAGCACCTGTGCGGTGACCTTGAAAATTGAAATGCAGGCAAGCCAGTTCAGGCGCGCTCCAAGATTGGCCGATGTCTATAACATCTCCAAGCGCCCGGGCAGCATCACATAGTCCCAAAGCCAATACGTGATACACACGGCGTGGCTGCGCACGGCAACCTTCAGGGCGTCGGCTACTACACGGGAGCCCCGTCCATCTTCGGCAGTTTAGGACAAGGAGCAAGTGATATGCGGACCTGCTCTGCGCTTTCTTGTGCGGGCAAATATTAATATAGATTTTAAAAGTGTTATACTGAACGATTACGGTTGAAACTTAAGGGGAGATATTATCTGAATAAATCGAAGCATTTTACATAGTTATCTTTCCAATTTTTGCCAGTACTCGCTAAGTAAGATGATCGTTAGCGAGAATTTTGTCTCAGAAAACCAAAACACGTGCAGCCTTAACTTTTATGTTCGGAACGTTCCTAGAACACCTCAAACCTGTCGTTAAATTGACTCCTAGTGATTTATATTCACTGGCGGTTCTTAAAGCAGCGTAAGTTACGCTATATATACAGAATCGGTAAAAACGTTGCCCGGTAAAGGAGAATATAACAAACTTTGTATATTCAATGACATTTCTGAATCAGCGCTCCCGGATGCTATCAAATTCAAATCATGCTGCAGGTATTTTGAATACCGTTCCTTCTCCATATTTCTGTAAACTATACAGTAATTCGCAAACGTTTCAACAAAGATACGATGTAAATAGTAATGTCATTTATATTTACCACAAACAAAAAGGGCCCAAGACTGAGAATTGGGGATATCCTGAGGTCACCGGATCATATCCGGAAGAACAACCACTGAGAACGAGCGACTGTTATCTTGGAGAGGGATACTTGGCTGAGCATGCCATAACCGATTCATTCAGTTTATAGCCCGCAATGTACTAAAAAGAAGGTCATAAGAAACAACGTCAAATGCTTTTGTGCAGTCCAGGGAAGTACATTACGCTTATTCTTTCTAGCGCGAAATCATGCGCTAACAAAAACAGCAGCGTTGGCCAAGAAAAACCTGACAAAAACCGTGTTTGCTAGGATGCTGAAGGTTATGTTTAACCACATCGGTCATAGTCCAAGTGTAGCTAAGCTCACCTTCAATCATTGCAACTAAATTAATGTCCAGGTTTCGTCATTCACAAGGCTCTGTGGTTAGTACAAGTTCAAAACTACACTTGTTTGTAAAAAGGCATGAATAAAATCAGATCAGATAAGGAAACAGTAGAGGTTGCCATGTTGAGCCTACAAGTGCACGAGCTTCACCTCTGAGATGTTTAGTACAAACAAAATTACTCTACATTAGTTGTAGCAGTAATATTATCAGAAGATTTGACGAAAACGTGCGCGTTGGCGCGCTGTTGCCCTTCTTTGGCGGGGAGACCTTGACATGGCACAAGTTGAAGTCCTGCGTGCTGGCCGCTTGCTCGACACCCTCTTAGACCCGTTATTTTTTGTGATAACCCTGCATCTTGGGTCGAACATCTATGCCGGGTCGATGCCTCCAATGCTCTCCATTTCTCGAAGGGGCAAACAGCCTCGAGCTGATGCGTCGACGCAGCCGGCGGGCGAGGCATGGTAGCGCTTACTTCACCCGTCGGTGTGGCACAGTGCGCTGGTGGAAATGAATTGTATTTCGATTGCCTAACAGGTGGACTGGTAATGTCCAGTGTGTCCTTCAACCTTGCCAGTTGACCTAGTACCACTCATTACCGCTTCTCAAACGAAGTATGTTCATTTAAAACGTAGAAACGGTACCAAAAAGTACAATCTTGGTCAGTCTCCTTTATAACACCGGTTCCCAAAGAAAACGAATATCTACCGGCGGACCCGCGGTTCACCATAGAAAGAGCGAACGCGCAGCAAGCGGCACTCTGGTCGGTCTCCTTCCGAACAGCTTCTGCCACAAGAATACAAATATTCCGCGGCTGGTTGCTTGCCATAATTTGGCTGAAAACCGCTGACTGAAAGAAAAACGGATGCCTGAACGCCGTACATTGGGCGTTCTTTTTTCAACGTTTGCAGCCGGAAGTAAGCTGA